>NW_026909082.1:0-311000 GCF_033115175.1 Lepus europaeus | reverse complement strand
TTTTTTTTTCTCAATCCGAAATATTGTGAAAGCCTCTGTGTTTGTGATTTCTGGATATTATCTATGGACTCATTGTTTTGAATCTTTTTATCAGGGAACATTTAATTTTGTACCATTGAAACACTAATTGTTTCATATGGGAATACCAGGTCTACCCATTCGTATTTTCTAGGAAGAAAGCTAGAGGAACTGTGGCAAACAAACATGATATTTCTGTTTTTATAGATGATATTTTATGCACTTACCTAACGTAAAGACTTTGCTTTTCTCAAAAACCATTTTTACTGTGATTTTCTTGGTCCATTGCATATGAATTCCACACCAGTTTGTCCAGATATGACTGGATGAAACCAGAAATCTCTGGTTTTGTTTTAGCTAACTCAATCCCAGATATTGCTACAGCTTCTGTGTTTGTGTTTTCTGGATATTACAATGGACTTTATTGTTTTGAATGTTTTTTATCGTGGAAGATTTTATTTTGAGCTTGGATACAGTAATTGGTTCCACATGGAGACACCAGCTGAACATATTCGTATTTTCTAAGGAGAAAGCTAGAGGAACTGCGCCAAACAAACATGATATTTCTGTTTGTATGGATGACGTTTTATGCACTTGGCTAATGAAAAGACTTTCCTTTTCTCCAAAACCATTTTTACTGTTATTTTCTCGGTCCATTGCATGTGAATTCCAAACCACTTTGTCCGGATATGACTAGATGAAACCAGAAATATCAGGTTGTGTTTTTGCTAACACAATCTCAAATATTGCTACAGCCTATGCGTTTGTGTTTTCTGGATATTATCGATGGACTTTATTATTTTGAATAATTTTATCAGGGAAAATTTATTTTTGTACCGTAGAAACACTAATGGTTCATCATGGGTATACCAGCTCTACACATTCATATTTTCTAGGGAGAAAGCTAGAGGAACTGCGGCAAACAAACATGATATTTCGGTTTGTATCGATGACATTTTATGCACTTGCCTAACGAAAAGACTTTGCTTTTTTCCAAAACCATTTTTACTGTGAATTTCTCGGTCCATTGCATACGAATTCCAAACCACTTTGTACTGATATGACTGGGAGTTATCAGAATTCTCCGGTTATGATTTGGTTAACTCAATTCGAAATATTGCTATAGCCTCTGTGTTTGTGTTTTCTGGATATTATCTATGGACTTTACTGTTTTGATGTTTTTATCAGGGAACATTTAATTTTGTACCATGGAAACTCTAATTGGTTCATCATGGGGACACCAGCTCTACACATTCGTATTTTCCAGGGAGAAACCTAGAAGAACTGTGGCAAACAAACATGATATTTCTGTTTGTATCGATGACATTTTATGCACTTCCCCAACGAAAAGACTTTGCTTTTCTCCAAAACCATTTTTCTCTGATTTTTTCGGTACACTACATATGAATTCCACACAACTTTGTCCGGATATGACTGGATGACCAGAAATATCCGGTTTTGTTTTGGTTAACTCAATCCCAGATATTGGTAAGCCTCTGTGTTTGTGTATTCCTGATATTATCTACGAACTTTATTGTTTTGAATGTTTTTTTTGGGGGAACATTTAACTTTCTGCTTGGAAACACTAATTGGTTCCACATGGAGACACCAGCTCTACACATTCCTTTTTTTTAAGGAGAAAGCTAGAGGAACTGCCACAAACAAACATGATATTTCTGTTTGTATAGATGACATTTTATGCACTTGCCTAACGAAAAGACTTTGCTTTTCTCCAAAACCATTTTTACTCTGATTTTCTCATTCCCTTGCATACGAATAACAAACCACTTTGTCCGGATATGACTGGAAGAAACCGGAAATATCTGGTTTTGTTTTGGCTATCTCAATCTGAAATATTGTGAAAGCCTCTGTGTTTGTGTTTTCTGGATATAATCGATGGAATTTTTTGTTTTGAATGTTTTTATCAGGGAACATTTAATTTTGTACCCTTGAAACACTAATTCGTTCATCATGGGGACACCAGCTCTACACATTCGTATTTTCTAGGGAGAAAGCTAGAGGAACTGCGGCAAACAAACATGATATTTCGGTTTGTATCGATGATATTTTATGCACTTGCCTAATGTAAAGACTTTGGTTTTCTCCAAAACAATTTGTACTGTGAATTTCTCGGTCCATTGCATATGAATTCCAAAACAACTTTATCCCGATATGACTGGATGTAACCAGAAACATCTGGTTGTGTCTTGCTAACTCAATCCAAAATATTGTGAAACCTCTGTGTTTGGTTCTCTATATTATCGATGGACTTCATTGTTTTGAATGTTTTTATCTGGGAACATTTAATTTTGTACCGAAGAAACACTAATTGGTTCATCAAGGGGACACCAGCTCTACACATTCGTATTTTCTAGGGAGGAAGCTAGAAGAACTGCGGCAAACAAACATGATATTTCTGTTTGTATCGATGACATTTCATGCACTTGCCTAACGAAAACACTTTGCTTTTCTCCAAAACCATTTTTACTGTGATTTTTTTGGTTCATTGCATACGAATTCCACACCAGTTTGTCCAGATATGACTGTATGAAACAGGAAATTTCCGGTTTTGTTTTGGCTAACTCAATCCCAGATATTGTTACCGCATCTGTGTTTGAGTATTCCTGATATTATCCACAGACTTTATTGTTTTGAATGTTTTTTTATCAGGGAACATTTAACTTGGTGCTGCAAAACACTAATAGTTTCCACATGGAGACACTAGCTCTACATATTCGTATTCTCTAGGGAGAAAACTAGAGGAACTGCGGCAAACAAACATGATATTTCTGTTTGTATAGATGACATTTTATGCACTTGCCTAACGAAAATACTTTGCTTTTCTCAAAAACCATATTTACTGTGATTTTCTCTTTCCATTTCATACGAATTCCCCACCAGTTTGTCCGGGTATGACTGCATGAAACCAGAAATATCTAGTACTGTTTTGGCTAACTCAATCCGAAATATTGATAGAGCATCTGTGTTGGTGTATTCCTGATATTATTCATGGAATTTATATTTTTCAATGTTTTTTTTTCAGGGAACATTTAATTTTTGTGCTTGGAAACACTAATTGGTTCCACATGGAGACACCAGCTCTACACATTCATATTTTCTAGGGAGAAAGCTAGAGGAACTGTGGCAAACAATCATGATATTTCTGTTTGTATAGATGACATTTTATGCACTTACCTTACGAAAGGACTTTGTTTTTCTCCAAAACCATTTTACTGTAATTTTCTCGGTCCATTGCGTACGCATTCCACACCAGTTTGTCCGGATATGACTGGAGGAAACCAGAAATATCCGGTTGTCTTTTGGGTAACTCAATCCAAAATATTGCTACAGCCTCTGTGATTTTGTTTTCTGCATATTATAGATGAACTTATTGTTTTGCATGTTTTTATCAGGAAATATTTAATTTTGTACAGTTGAAACACTAATTGTTTCATAATGGGAACACCAGCTCTACACATTCCTATTTTCTAGGGAGAAAGCTAGAGGAACTGCGGCAAACAAACATGATATTTCTGTTTGTATAGATGACATTTTATGCAGTGGCCTAACGAAAATGCGTTGCTTTTCTCCTAAACCATTTTTACTGTGATTTTCTCAGTCCATTGCATACGAATTCCACACCAGTTTTTCCGGATATGACCGGATGAATCCAGAAATATCCGGTTGTGTTCTGGCTAACTCAATCCGAAATATTTTGAAAGACTCTGTGTTTGTGTTTTCTGGATATTATTAAAGGACTTTATTGTTTTGAATGTGTTTTCTAGGGGAATAATTAATTTTGAGCTTGGATACAGTAATTGGTTCCACATAGAGACACCAGCTCTAAACATTCGTTTTTTCTAGGGAGAAAGCTAAAGGATCTGAGACAAACAAACATGATATTTCTGTTTGTATAGATGACTTTTTATGCAATTGCCTAATGAAACGACTTTGCTTTTCTCCAAAACTATTTTTACTGTGATTTTCTCGGTCCATTACATATGAATTCCACAGCATTTTGTCCGTACTGACTGGATGAAACCAGAAATATCCGGTTTTGTTTAGGATAACTCAATCCCAGATATGGCTACAGCCTCTGTGTTTGTTTTTTCTGGATATTCAATGGGCTTTATTATTTTGATGTTTTTTCAAGGGGAATAATTAATTTTCAGCTTGGATAGAGTAATTGGTTCCACATGGAGACACCAGCGCTACATATTCGTGTTTTCTAGGGAGAAAGCTAGAGGAACTGCGGCAAACAAACATGATATTTCTGTTTGAATAGATGACATTTTATGCACTTGCCTCACGTAAAGACTTTGATTTTCTCAAAACCATTTGTACTGTGATTTTTTCGGTCCATTGCATACGAATTCCAAACCACTTTGTCCGGATATGACTGGATGAAACCAGAAATATCCAGTTGTGTTTTGGCTAACTCAATCCCAAATATTGTGAAAGCCTCTGTATTTGTGTTTTCTGGATATTATCGATGGACTTTATTGTTTTGAATGTTTTTTTTATCAGGGAACATTTAATTTTGTGCTTGGAAACAATAATTGATTCCAAATGGAGACACCAGCTCTACACATTCGTATTTTCTAGGAAGAAAGCTAGAGGAACTGCAACAAACAAACAGGATATTTCTGTTTGTATATATGAGATTTTATGCACTTGCCTAACGAAAAGACTTTGCCATTCTCCTAAACAATTGTTACTGTGCTTTTCTCGGTCCTTTGCATCCGATTCCACAACAGTTTGTCCGGATATGACTGGATGAAACAAGAAATATCCGGTTGTGTTTTGCCAAACTCAATCACAAGTATTGCTACAGACTCTGTGTTTGTGCTTTCCTGATATTATCAACGGACTTTATTTTCTTGAATGTTTTTTTATCGGGGAACATTTAATTTTGAGCTTGGATACACTAATTGGTTCCTCATGGAGACACCAGCTCTACACATTCGTATTTTCTAGGGAGAAAGCTACAGGAACTGCGGCAAACAAACAGGATATTTCTGTTTGTCTAGATGACATTTTATGTACTTGCCTAACATGAAGACTTTGCTCTTCTCCAAAAGCATTTTTACTGTGATTTTCTCGGTCCATTGCATATGAATTCCATACCAGTTTGTCCGGATATGACTGGATGAAACTGGAAATATCCGGTTTTGTTTTGGCTAACTCAATCCCAGATATTGCTACAGCCTCTGTGTTTGTGTATTCCTGATATTATCCATGGACTTTATTGTTTGAATGTTTTTTTTTTCAGGGAACATTTAATTTTGTGCTTGGAATCACTAATTGGTTCCACATGGAGACACCAGCGCTACACATTCGTATTTTCTAGGGAGAAAGCTAGAGGAACTGCGGCAAACAAAGAGGATATTTCTGTTTGTTTAGATGATATTTCATGCTCTTGCCTAACGAAATGACTTTCTTTTCTCCAAAAGCATTATTACTGTGATTTTCTCAGCCCATTGCATACAAATTCTAAACCACTTGGTCCGGATATGACTGGATGAAACCAGAAGTATCTGGTTGTGTTTTCGCTAACTCATTACGAAATATTGCTACAGACTCTGTGTTTGTTTATTCCTGATATTATCCACGGACTTTATTTTTTGAAAGTTTTTTTTTCAGGGAACATTTGATTTTTTGCTTGGAAACACTAATTGGTTCCACATGGAGGCACCAGCTCTACACATTCCTATTTTCTAGGAAGAAAGCTAGAGGACTGCGACAAAGAAACATGATATTTCTGTTTGTATAGATGACATTTTATGCACTTGCCTAACGAATAGAATTGCTTTTCTCCAAAACCATTTTTACTGTGAATTTCTCGGTCCATTGCATATGAATTCCACAGCACTTTGTCCAGATATGACTGGATGAAACCGGAAATATCCGGTTTTGTTTTGGCTAACTCAATCCCAGATATTGCTACAGCCTCTGTGTTTGTGTTTTCCTGATATTATAAACGGACTTTATTTTATTGAGTGTTTTTTATCAGGGAACATTTAATTTTGTGCTTGGAATCACTAATTGGTTCCACATGGAGGCACCAGCTCTACACATTCCTATTTTCTAGGGAGAAAGCTAGAGGAACTGTGACAAACAAACATGATGTTTCTGTTTGTATAGATGACATTTTATGCACTTCCCTAACGAAAAGACTTTGCTTTTCTCTAAAAACATATTTACTGTGATTTTCTCGGTACACTTCATACGAATTCTACACCAGTTTGTCCATATATGACTGGATGAAACCAGAAATATCCGGGATATTTTTGGATAACTCAATCCCAGATATTGATACATCCCATGTGTTTGTGTATTCCTGATATTTTTCACGGACTTTATTGTTTTGAATATTTTTTATCAGGGAACATTTAATTTTGTGCTTGGGAACACTAATAGGTTCCACATGGAGACACCAGCTCTACACATTCGTATTTTCTAGGGAGAAAGCTAGAGGAACTGCGACAAAGAAACATGATATTTCTGTTTGTATAGATGACATTTTATGCACTTGCCTAACGAAAAGACTTTTCTTTTCTCCAAAACCATTTGTACTGTAATTTTCTCGGTCCATTGCATACGAATTCCATACCACTTTGTCCGGATATGACTGGATGAAACCAGAAATATCCGCATGTGTTTTGGCTAACTCAGTCCGAAATATTGTGAAAGCCTCTGTGTTTGTGTTTTCTGGATATTATCGATGGACTTTATTGTTTTGAATTTTTTTTATCAGGGAACATTTAATTTTGTTCTTGGAAACACTAAATGGTTCCACATGGAGACACCAGCTCTACACATTCGTATTTTCTAGGGAGACAGCTAGAGGAACTGCGGCAAACCAACATGATATTTCTGTTTGTATAGATGACATTTTATGCACTTGCCTAATGAAAACACTATGCATTTCTCCAAAACCATTTTACTGTGATTTTCTCGCTGCATTGCATCCAAATTCCTAATGACTTTGTCTGGATATGACTGGATGAAACCAGAAATACTCGGTTGTGTTTTGGTTAACTCAATCCGAAATATTGTGAAAGCCTCTGTGTTTGTGTTTTCTGGATATTATCAACGGACTTCATATTTTTTTCTTTTTTTAAAAATGTTATTTAATGAATATAAATTTCCAGTGTACAGCTTATGGAATACAATGGCTTCCCCCTCCCATAACTTCCCTCCCACCGCAACCCTCTCCTCTCCCACTCCCTCTCACCTTTCATTTGCATCAATATTCATTTTCAATTCTCTTTATATACAGAAGATCAATTTAGTATATATGAAGATTTCAATAGTTTGCACCCACATAGAAACCCAAACTGAAACGTACTGTTTGAGTACTAGTTATAGCATTAAATCACAATGTACAGCACATTAAGGACAGAGATCCCACATGAGGAGCAAGTGCACAGTGGCTCCTGTTGTTGACCCAACAAATTGACACTCTAGTTTATGGCGCCTGTAACCATCCTACGCTGTCATCATGAGTTTCCAAGGCTATGGAAGCCTTCCAAGTTTACCGACTCTGATCATATTTAGACAAGTTCATAAAAGACAGAGTGAGGATAGTAACCAATGATCCTAAGAGTGGCATTTACCAGGTCTGAAAAATTGTACAGCATTAAGTGGGGAAGAGGACCATCAGTACACACAGGTTGGGAGTAGAGCCATTGGTGGTAGAGTAGAGCTTATGATTACAAAGGAATGAGGCCCAAGTGCACTAGACAGGGCCTAGCACAAAGGACAGAGTCATTATTAGAGGAGCTAAGAAAGGTGCTGTCTAAGCTACAAGTAATTTTTCTGATTGAGAGGCAAATAGAACCTGATAGAAGGGGCTTGATAATAATCTGGTGGGCTTTAGGCCTTGTAAATTCAGAGGCCCAGACCTATCTATCTCTTCACATTGGGTATATCCTAAGGGAGGTGTGAACCTCCTAGGGGAAGGCACTCTGTTGACTTTCATTACTTGGCTGGCCTGGGAGGAGCACTGGCCAGGTAAATGCAGGGGGCATCTCTAACAAGAAATTTACAGTTCTGCCTGCAATGTTGCTGACCCTACTTGACCAAACCCTCAGCTGCAGTGGTCCCTTTGAAGTTGGGCTGAGTGAAGGGCTTTTCAGCTTAGAGCCAATAAGATCTGTGGCTCTGACCTGGGCATCCTTCGACTCCAGGGCAGGTCCATTTCCAGTGATCCAACTCTTGGCAGAGCTACCAGGGCTCTTCATAAGCTGACTTCTGCTGAAGCCCAGGCTTACCACATTGAAAGCCACTGCAGTGGACTGGCCTATTGGGTCTCCTTGAGGGCAGATCACTGTACAGATCAGCCATTAATAGGCCTGCCACCCATTGCTTCTGATGCCCAGCTTTCTTTTCCTCCTGGTTTGTGTTAAAGCAGACCAGAGGATGCAAGTCAAGGGAGTGCCCAAGTCCCATCTCTAATCTTCTGCGGCCTGAACTACAAGTCTATATTCACAGGCATGTTCTGTAGTAGTTTTTCTTTCTTTTTTTTTGACAGGCAGAGTGGACAGTGAGAGAGAGAGACAGAGAGAAAGGTCTTCCTTTTTGCCGTTGGTTCACCCTCCAATGGCCGCCGTGGTAGCGCGCTGCGGCCGGCGCACCGCGCTGTTCCGATGGCAGGAGCCAGGTGCTTCTCCTGGTCTCCCATGGGGTGCAGGACCCAAGGACTTGGGCCATCCTCCACTGCACTCCCTAGCCACAGCAGAGAGCTGGCCTGGAAGAGGGGCAACCGGGACAGGATCGGTGCCCCAACCGGGACTAGAACCCGGTGTGCCGGCGCCGCAAGGCGGAGGATTAGCCTTTTGAGCCACGACGCCGGCCTCTGCAGTAGTTTTTCTAAGGTAGACAATGCCCATGAGGAAAATTATATTCCCACTTGAAAACTTTCTTTCCCTTTGGTCTGAAAGGGAGGTTTTTTCTACTTACTGTATACTTCGCTGATGGCAAAGTGAATCTACTATGAGATTATTATTTAAGTTCTTATTTTGGCTATGCTATTACAGAAAAATGTTAGCCATCTCTTTTATAAGGTCTAAAGATTAAATTGCGTGTCCTACAGATTCCTTTAGAATAGAATTAGTTTCCTCCCTTGAAGAGAATAGAGAAATGAAAGAACAAGTTGGGCTTAGAATAGAGAAATGAGGGAACAAGAAAATATTTATTATCAACGGACTTTATTTTTTTTGAATGTTTTTATCGGGGAACATTTTATTTTGAGCTTGGACACAGTAATTGGTTCCACCTGGAGACACCAGGTGAACACATTCGTATTTTCTAGGGAGAAAGCTAGAAAAACTGCGGCAAACAAACCTGATATTTCTGATTGTATAGATGACATTTTATGCACTTGTCTAACGAAATGAATTTGCTTTTCTCCAAAACCATTTTTACTGTGAATATCTCCATCCATTGAATACGGATTCCAGACCGGTTTACCGGATATGACTGATGAAACTGGAAATATCTGTTTGTGTTTTCCTAACTCAATCCCAGATATTGCTACAGCCTCTGTGTTTATGTATTCCTGATATTATCCACGGACTTTATTTCTTTGAATGTTTTTATCAGGGAACATTTAATTTTGTTGTTGGAATCACTAATTGGTTCCACATGCGGACACCAGCTCTACACATTCGTATTTTCTAGGGAGAAAGCTAGAGGAACTGCGACAAACAAACATGATATTTCTGTTTGTATAGGTAACATTTTATGCACTTGCCTAACGAAAAGACTTTGCTTTTCTCCAAAACCTCTTTTACTGTGATTTTCTCGGTCCATTGCATACGAATTCCAAAAGAATTTTTCCGGATATGACTGGATGAAACCAGATATATCCGGTTGTGTTTTTCCTAACTCAATCTGAAATATTGTGAAATCCTCTGTGTTTGTGTTTTCTGGATACTACCGATGGACTTTATTGTTTTGAATATTTTTATCAGGGAACATGTAATTTTCTACGGTAAAACACTAAATGGTTCCACATGGAGGCACCAGCTCTACACATTCGTATTTTCTAGGGAGAAAGCTAGAGGAACTGCGGAAAACAAACATGATATTTCCGTTTGTATAGATGACATTTTATGCACTTGGCTAATGAAAAGACTTTGCTTTTCTCCAAAACCATTTTTACTGTGATTTTCTCGGTCTATTGCATACGTATTACACTCCAGTTTGTCAGGATATGACTGAATGAAAACAGAAATATCCGGTTTTGTTTTGGCTAACTCAATCCGAAATATTGTGAAAGCCTTTGTGTTTGTGTTTTCTGGATATTATCAATGGGCTTTAGTTTTTGAATGTTTTTTATCGGGGAACATTTTATTTTGAGCTTGGATACAGTAATTGGTTCTACATGGATATACCAGCTAAACATATTCGTATTTTCTAGGGAGAAAGCAAGAGGAACTGCAGCAAACAAACATGATATTTCTGTATGTATAGATGACTTTTTATTCACTTGCCTAATGAAAAGATTTTGCTTTTCTCCAAAACCATATTTACTGTGAATATCTCCGTCCATTTTATCCGATTTCCACAGCAGTTTACCAGATATGACTGGATGTAACCGGAAAAATACGGTTTTGTTTTGGCTAAGTCAATCCCAGATATTCCTACAGCCTCTGTGTTTGTGTATTCCTGATATTGTCCACAGACTTTATTGTTTTCAATGTTTTTTATCAGGGAACATTTAATTTCGTTCTTAGAAACACTAATTCATTCCACATGGAGACACCAGCTCTACATATTTGTATTTTGTTGGTAGAAAGCTAGAGGAACTGCGACAAACAAACATGATATTTCTGTTTGTATAGATGACATTTTATGCACTTGCCTAATGAAAACACTTTGCTTTTCTCCAAAACCATATTTACTGTGATTTTCCCGGTACACTTCATACGAATTCCACAGCAGTTTGTCCCGTTATGACTGGAGGAAAACGGAAATATCTGGGTATTTTTTTTTTTTTTGCTAACTCATTCCCAGTTATTGCTATATCCTCTGTGTTTGTGCATTCCTGATATTATCACGATCTTTATTGTTCGGAATGTTTTTTATCAGGGATCATTTAATTTTGTGCTTGGAAACACTAATAGGTTCCACATGGAGACAAAAGATCTACAGATTCCTATTTTCTAGGGAGAAAGCAAGAGGAACTGCGACAAACAAACATGATATTTCTGTTTGTATAGATGACATTTTATGCACTTGCCTAACGAAAATACTTTCCTATTCTCCAAAACCATTTTTACTGTGACTTTCTTTGTCCATTGCATACGAATTCCACACTAGTTTGTCCGGATATGACTGGATGAAACCAGAAATATCTGGTCGTCCTTTGGCTAACTCAATCTGAAATATTGCTACAGCCTCTGTGTTTGTGTATTCCTGATATTACACAAGGACTTTATTTTTTTGAATGTTTTTTTTGAGGGAATATTTAATTTTGTGCTTGGAAACACTAATTGGTTCCACATGGAGACACCACCTCTACACATTCGTACTTTCTAGGGAGAAAGCAAGAGGTACAGTGGCAACCAAACATGATATTTCTGTTTGTATAGATGACATTTTATGCTCTTGCCTAACGAAAAGATTTTGCTTTTTTCCAAAACCATTTTTACTGCGATTTTTTTTGGTTCATTGCATACGAATTCCACACCACTGTGTCTGGATATGACTGGATGTAACCAGAAATATCCGGTTGTGTTTTGGCTAACTCAATCTGAAATATTGTGAAAGCCTCTGTGTTTGTGTTTTCTGGATATTATCGATGGACTTTCTTGTTTTGAATATTTTTATCAGGGAACATTTAATTTTGTACCGTAGAAACACTAGTTGGTTCATCATGGGACACCAGCTCTACACATTCATATTTTCCAAGGAGACTGCTAGAGGAACTGTGGGAAACCAACATGATATTTCTGTGTGTATCTTTGAGATTTTATGATATTGCCTAAAGAAAAGACATTGCTTTTCTCCAAAACCATTTTTCTGTGCTTTTCTCGGTACACTTCATATGAATTCCACACAAGATTGTCTGGATATGAGTGGATGATTCCAGAAATATCCAGTTTTGTTTTGGCTAACTCAATCCCAGATATTGCTACAGACTCTGTGTTTGTGTATTGCTGATATTATCCACGGACTTTATTGTTTTGAATATTTTTTATCAGGGAACATTGTATTTTGTGCTTGGAATCACTAATTATTTCCACATGGAGACACCAGCTCTACACATTCATATTTTCTACGGAGAAATCTAGAGGAACTGAGACAAACAAACATGATATTTCTCTTTCTATAGATGACATTTTATGCACTTGCCTAACGAAAAGACTTTGCTTTTCTCCAAAACCTTATTTACTGTGATATTTTTGGTTCATTGAATACGAATTCCACACTACTTTGTCCGGATATGACTGGATGAAAACAGAAATATCCGGTTGTGTTTTGGCTAAATCAATCCGAAATATTGTGAAAGCCTCTGTCTTTGTGTTTTCTGGATATTATCAATGGACTGTATTTTTCGAATGTTTTTTATTGGGGAACGTTTTATTTTCAGCTTCGATACAGTTATTGGTTCCACATTGAGACACCAGCTGAACATATTCGTAATTTCAGGGGGAGAAAGCTAGAGGAACTTTGGCAAACAAACATGATATTTCTGTTTGTATCGATGATATTTTATGCACTTGCCTAACGAAAAGACTTTGCTTTTCTCCAAAACCATATTTCTGTGATTTACTCTGTACACTTCATATGAATTCCATACAAGATTGTGTGGATATAACTGGATGAAACCGGAAATATCCGGTTTTTTTTTTTTTTTTTGCTAACTCAATCCCAGATATTGCTACAGCCTCTGTGTTTGTGTATTCCTGATATTATCCACGGACTTTATTGTTTTGAATGCTTTTTATCAGGGAACATTAATTTTGTACCATTGAAACACTAATTGGTTCATCATGGGGAGACCAGCTCTACACATTCGTATTTTCTAGGGAGAAATCTAGAGGAACTGCGGCAAAGAAACATGATAGTTCTCTTTGTATAGATGACATTTTATGCACTTGCCTTACGAAAAGACTTTGCTTTTCTCCAAAACCATTTTTACTGTGAATATCTCCTACCATTGCATATGAATTCCACAACAGTTTGTCCGGGTATGACTGGATGAAACCGGAAATATCCGGTATTTTTTTGGCTAACTCAATCCCAAATACTGCTCCAACCTCTGTGTTTGTTTATTCCTGATATTATCTATGGACTTTCTTGCTTTCAATATTTTCTATCGGGAAACATTTTATTTTGAGCTTGGATACAGTAATTGGTTCCACATGGAGACAGCAGCTGAACATATTCATATTTTCTAGGGAGAAAGCTTGAGGAACTGCGGCAAACAAACATGATATTTCTGTTTGTATAGATGACATTTTATGCACTTGCCTAACAAAAAGACTTTGCTTTTCTCCGAAACCATTTTTACTGTGAATATCTCAGTACGTTGCTTATGAATTCCACACCAGTTTACCGGATATGACTGGAAGAAACCGGAAATAACCGGTTTTCTTTTGGCTAACTCAATTGCAGATATTGCGACAGCTTCTGTGTTTGTGAATTCCTGATATTATCCACGTAGTTTATTTTTTTGAATGTTTTTTATCAGGGATTATTTTATTTTGATCTTGGAAACACTAATTGGTTGCACGTGGAGACACCAGCTCTACACATTCCTATTATCTAGGGAGACTGCTAGAGGAACTGCGACACACAAACATGATATTTCTCTTTGTATAGAAGACATTTTATGCACTTGCCTAACGAAAAGACTTTGCTTTTCTCCAAAACCCTTTTTACTGTGAATATCTCGGTCCATTGCATATGAATTCCACACCAGTTTACCAGATATGACAGAAGAAACCGGAAATATCCGGTTTTGTTTTGGCTAACTTAATCTCAGATATTGCTACAGACTCTGTGTTTTTGTATTCCTGATGTTATCCACGGACTTAATTGTTTTGAATGTTTTTTATCGGGGAACATTTTATTTTGTGCTTGGAATCATTAATTGGTTCCACATGGAGACACCAGCTCTACACAATCTTATTTTCTAGGGAGAAATCTAGAGGAACTGCGACAAACAAACATAATATTTCTGTTTGTATAGATGACATTTTATGCACTTGCCTAACGAAAAGACTTTGCTTTTCTCCAAAACCATTTTTAGTGTGATTTTTTTGGCTCATTGCATACAAATTCCACACCACTTTGTCTGGATATGACTGGATGAAAACAGAAATCTACAGCTGAATTTTGGATAACTCATTCCGAAATATTGTGAAAGCCTCTGTGTTTTTGTTTTATGGATATTATCAACGGAATTATTTTTTTGAATGTTTTTTATCAGGGAACATTTTACTTTGAGGTTGGAATCACTAATTGGTTCCACATGAAAACACCAGCTCTACACAATCGTATTTTCTAGGGAGAAACTAGAGGAAGTGCGGCAACCAAACATGATATTTCTGTTTGTATAGATGACATTTTATGCACTTGCCAAACGAAAAGACTTTGCTTTTCTCCAAAACCATTTTTACTGTGATTTTTTCCGTTCATTGCATACGAATTCCGCACCACTTTCTCCGGATATGACTGGATGAAAACAGAAATGTACGGATGTGTTTTGGCTAACTCAATCTGAAGTATTGTGAAAGCCTCTATGTTTGTGTTTTCTGGATATTACCGATGGACTTTATTGTTTCGAATATTTTTATCAGGGAACATTTAATTTTGTACCGTAGATTCACTAATTGGTTCCACATGGAGACACCAGCTCTACACATTCATATTTTCTAGGGAGAAAGCTAGAGGAACAGTGGCAAACACACATGATATTTCTGTTTGTATAGATGACATTTTATGCAATTGCCTAATGAAAAGACTTTGCTTTTCTCCAAAACCATTTTTCTTTAATTTTCTCGGTACACTTCACATGAATTCCACACAAGTTTGTCTGGATATGACTGGATGAAACTGGAAATATCCCGTTTTATTTTGGCTAACTCAATCTGAAATATTGCTACAGCCTCTGTGTTTGTGTATTCCTGATACTATACACGGACTTTATTATTTTGAATGCTTTTTATCAGGGAACATTTTATTTTGAGCTTGCATACAGTAATTGGTTCCACATGGAGACACCAGCTCTACACATTTGTATTTTCTAGGGAGAAAGCTAGAGGAACTGCGGCAAACAAACATGATATTTCTGTTTGTATAGATGACATTATATGCACTTGCCTTACGAAAAGACTTTGCTATTCTCCAAAACTAATTTTACTTTGATTTTCTCAGTACATTGCGTAGGAATTGCACACCAGTTTGTCCGGATATGACTGGATGAAACCGGAAATATCCGATATTGTTTTGGCTAACTCAATCTCAGATATTGCTACAGCCTCTGTGTTTGTGTATTCCTGATATTATCCACGTACTTTATTTTTTGAATGTTTTTTTATCTGGGAATATTTTATTTTGATCTTGGAAACACTAATTGGTTCCACATTGAGACACGAGCTCTACACATTCATATTTTCTAGGGAGAAAGCTAGAGGAACTGCGGCAAACAAACATGATATTTCTGTTTGTATAGATGACATTTTATGCACTTGCCTAACGAAAAGACTTTGCTTTTCTCCAAAACCATTTTTCCTGTGATTTTTTTAGTTCATTGCATACGAATTCCACACCAGTTTGTCCGGATATGACTGGATGGAAACAGAAATATCCGGTTTTGTTTTGGCTAACTCAATCCCAAATATTCTGAATGCCTCTGTTTGTTTTTTCTGGATATTAGCGATGGACTTTACTGTTTTGAATATTTTTATCAGGGAACATTTAATTTTCTACCGTAGAAACACTAATTGGTTCATCATGCGGACACCAGCTCTACACATTCATATTTTCTAGGGAGACTGCTAGAGGAACTGTGGCAAACACACATGATATTTCTGTTTGTATAGATGACATTTTATGTACTTGCCTAACGAAAAGATTTTGCTTTTCTCCAAGACCCTTTTTGTTGTGAATATCTAGGTCTATTGCATATGAATTCCACACCAGTTTACCAGATATGACTGGATGAAACCAGAAATATCCAGTTTTGTTTTGGCTAACTCAATCTCAGATATTGCTACAGACTCTGTGTTTGTGTATTCCTGATATTATCCACGGACTTTATTGTTTTCAATGTTTTTTATCGGGGAACATTTTATTTTGGGCTTGGAATCATTAATTGGTTCCACATGGAGACACCAGATGAACATATTCGTATTTTCTAGGGAGACAGCTAGAGGAACTGTGGCAAACAAACATGATATTTCTGTTTGTATAGATGACATTTTATGCACTTACCTAACGAAAAGACTTTCTTTTCTCCAAAACCATATTTACTGTGATTTTTTTGGTCCATTGCATACGAATTCCATACCACTTTTTCCGGATATGACTGGATGAAACCAGAAATATCCGGTTGTGTTTTGGCTAACTCAATCCCAGATATTGCTACAGCCTCTGTGTTTTTGTTTTCCTGATATTATCCATGGACTTCATTGTTTTGAATGTTTTTTATCGGGGAACATTTAATTTTGTACCGTAGATTCACTAATTGGTTCCACATGAGTCACCAGCTCTACACATTCGTATTTTCTAGGGTGAAAGCTAGAGGTACTGCCACAAACAAGCATGATATTTCTGTTTGTATAGATGACATTTTATGCACTTGCGTAATGAAAAGATTTGCTTTTCTCCAAAACCTTTTTTACAGTGAATATCTCGGTCCATTGCATATGAATTCCACACCAGTATACCGGATATGACTGGATGAAACCAGAAATATCCGGTTTTATTTTGGACAATATATCCCAGATATTGCTACATCCTCTGTGTTTGTGTATTCCTGATATTATCCACGGACTTTGTTGTTTTGAATGTTTTTTTTTTAATCAGGGAACATTTAATTTTGTGCTTGGAATGACTAATTGTTTCCACGTGGAGACACCAGCTCTACACAATCGTATTTTCCAGGGAGAAAGCTAGAGGTACTGTGGCAAACCAACATGATATTTCTGTTTGTATAGATGACATTTTATGCTCTTGCCTAACGAAAAGATTTTGCTTTTTTCCAAAACCATTTTTACTGTGATTTTTTTGGTTCATTGCATACGAATTCCACACCACTTTGTCTGGATATGACTGGATGTAACCAGAAATATCCGGTTGTGTTTTGGCTAACTCAATCTGAAATATTGTGAAAGCCTCTGTGTTTGTGTTTTCTAGATATCATCGATGGACTTTAATTATTTTGATTATTTTTATAAGGGAACATTTAATTTTGTACCGTAGAAACACTAGTTGGTTCATCATGGGGAAACCAGCTCTACACATTCGTATTTTCTAGGGAGACTGCTAGAGGAACTGCGGCAAACAAACATGATATATCTGTTTGTATAGATGATATTTTATGAACTTGCCTAATGAAAAGACTTTGCTTTTCTCCAAAACCATTTTTACTTGGTTTTCTTGGTCCATTGCATACGAATTCCACATTACTTTGTCAAGATATGAGTGGATGAAACCAGTAATATCCGGTTTTTTTTTGGCTAACTCAATCCCAGATATTGCTACAGGCTCTGTGTTTTTGTTTTCCTGATATTATCCATGGACTTCATTGTTTTGAATGTTTTTTATCGGGGAACTTTTAATTTTGCAAAGTAGATTCACTAATTAGTTCCACATGAGTCACCAGCTCTACACATTCGTATTTTCTAGGGTGAAAGCTGGAGGAACTGCGACAAACAAGCATGATATTTCTGTTTGTATAGATGACATTTTATGCACTTGCCTAACGAAAAGATTTGCTTTTCTCCAAAACCATTTTTACAGTGAATATCTCGGTCCATTGCATATGAATTCCACACCAGTATATCGGATATGACTGGATGAAATCAGAAATATCCGGTTTTATTTTGGACAATATATCCCAGATATTGCTACAGCCTCTGTGTTTGTGTATTCCTGATATTATCCACGGACTTTGTTGTTTTGAATGTTTTTTTATCAGGGAACATTTAATTTTGTGCTTGGAATGACTAATTGTTTCCACGTGGAGACACCAGCTCTACACAATCGTATTTTCCAGGGAGAAAGCTAGAGGTACTGTGGCAAACCAACATGATATTTCTGTTTGTATAGATGACATTTTATGCTCTTGCCTAACGAAAAGATTTTGCTTTTTTCCAAAACCATTTTTACTGTGATTTTTTTTTGGTTCATTGCATACGAATTCCACACCACTTTGTCTGGATATGACTGGATGTAACCAGAAATATCCGGTTGTGTTTTGGCTAAATCAATCCAAAATATTGTGAAAGCCTCTGTGTTTGTGTTTTCTGGATATTATCGATGGACTTTCATGTTTTGAATATTTTTATCAGGGAACATTTAATTTTGTACCGTAGAAACACTAGTTGGTTCATCTTGGGGACACCAGCTCTACACATTCATGTTTTCTAGGGAGACTGCTAGAGGAACTAAGCGAAACAAACATGATATTTCTGTTTGTATCTTTGAGATTTTATGATATTGCCTAACGAAAAGACATTGCTTTTCTCCAAAACCATTTTTCTCTGCTTTTCTCCGTACACTTCATATGAATTCCACACAAGTTTGTGTGGATATGACTGGATGATTCCAGAAATATCCGGTTTTGTTTGGCTAACTCAATCCCAGATATTGCTACAGCCTCTGTGTTTGTGTATTGCTGATATTATCCACAGACTTTATTGTTTTGAATGTTTTTTATCAGGGAACATTTAATTTTGTGCTTGGAATCACTAATTGGTTCCACATGGAGACACCAGCTGAACATATTCGTATTTTCTAGGGAGACAGCTAGAGGAACTGCGGCAAAGAAACATGATATTTCTGTTTGTCTAGATGCCATTTTATGCACTTCCCTAACGAAAAAGACATTGCTTTTCTCCAAAACCACTTTTACTGTGAATATTTTGGTCCATTGCATATGAATTCCACACTAGTTTTTCCGGATATGACTGGATGAAACCGGAAATATCTGGTTTTGTTTTTGCTAACTCAATCCTGATATTGCTACAGCCTCTGTGTTTGTGTTTTGTGGTTATTATCGATGGACTATTTTTTGAAGGTTTTTTATCAGGGAACATTTTATTTTGAGCTTGGATACAGTAATTGGTTCCACATGGAGACACAAGCTGAACATATTCATATTTTCTAGGGAGAAAGCTAGAGGAACGGCAGAAAACAAACATGATATTTCTGTTTGTATAGATGACATTTTATGCACTTTCCTAACGAAAAGACATTGCTTTTTCCAAAACCATTTTTACTGTGATTTTTTTGGATCATTGCATACGATTTCCACGCCACTTTGTCCGGATATGACTGGATGAAAACAGAAATATCCGGGTCTCTTTTGGCTAATTGAATGTGAAATATTGTGAAAGTTTCTGTGTTTGTGTTTTCTGGATATTATCGATGGACTTTATTGTTTTGAATGTTTTTATCAGGGAACATTTAATTTTGTACCGTTGAAACACTAATTGGTTCATCATGGGAACACCAGATCTACACATTAGTATTTCCTAGGGAGAAAGCTGCAGGAATTGCGGCAAACAAACATGATATTTCTGTTTGTACAGATGACATTTTATGCACTTGCCTAAGAAAAAGACTTTGCTTTTCTCCAAAACCATTTATGCTGTGATTTTTTTGGTTCATTGCATACAAATTCCACACCACTTTGTCCGGATATGACTGGATGAAACCAGAAATATGCGGTAGTGTTTTGGCTAACTCAATCCGAAATTTTGTGAAAGCCTCTGTGTTTGTGTATTCCCTGATATTATCCACGGACTTCATTGCTTTGAATATTTTTATCAGGGAACATTTAATTTTGTGCTTAGAATCACTAATTGCTTCCACATGGAAACACCAGCTGAACATATTCGTATTTTCTGGGGAGAAAGCTAGAGGAACTGAGGCAAACATACATGATATTTATGTTTCTATTGATGACATTTAATGCACTTGCGTAAGGAAAAGACTTTGCTTTTCTTCAAAAAAATTTTTACTGTGATTTTCTCGGGGCATTGCATATGAATTCCACAGCAGTTTGTCCGGATATGACTGGATGAAACCGGAAATATCCTGTTGTGTTTTGACTAACTCAATCCCACGTATTGCTACAGCCTCTGTGTTTGTATTTTCTAGATATTATAAACGGACTTTATTGTCTTTAATGTTTTTTATCAGGGAAAATTTAATTTTGTGCTTGAAAATACTAATTGGTTCCACATGGAGACACCAGCTCTGCACATTCGTATTTTCTAGGGAGAAAGCTACAGGAACTGCGGCAAACATACATGACAATTCTGTTTCCCTAGATGACATTTTATGCACTTTCCGAAGTAAAAGACATTGCTTTTCTCCAAAACCATTTTACTGTGATTTTCTCAGTCCATTGCATACAGATGCCACACCAGTTTGTCTGGATATGACTGGATGAAACCAGAAATATCTGCTTTTTTTTGGTATAACTCAATCACAGGTATTGCTACAGCCTCTGTGTTTCTGTTTTTCGGATATTATCAATGGACTTTCTTGTTTTCAAAGTTTTTTTTTCGGGGAACATTTAGTTTTGAACTTAGATACACTAAATGGTTCCACAAGGAGACAGCAGCTGAACATATTCATATTTTTTAGGGAGAAAGCAGGAGGAACTGCGGCAAACAAACATGATATTACTGTTTGTATCGATGACATTTTATGCACTTGCCTAACGAAAAGACTTTACATTTCTCCAAAACCAATTTTACATTGATTTTTCGGTCCATTACGTAGGAATTCCAAACGCCTTTTTCCGGATATCACTGGTTGAAACCGGAAATATCCGGTTCTGTTTTGGCTAACTCAATGCGAAATATTTTGAAAGTTTCTGTGTTTGTGTTTTCTGGATATTATCGATGGACTTTATTGTTTTGAATGTTTTTATCAGGGAACATTTAATTTTGTACCGTAGAAACACTAATTGGTTCATCACGGGGACACCAGCTCTACACATTCGTGTTTTCTAGGGCGAAAGCTAGTGGAACTGTGGCAAACAAACACGATATTTCTGTTTGTATCGATGACATTTTATGCACTTGCCTAATGAAAAGACTTTGCTTTTCTCAAAAACCATTTTCACTGTGATTTCCTCAGTACACTGCATATGAATTCCTCACCAGTTTGTCCGGATATGACTGGTTGTAACCGGAAATGTCCTGTTATCTTTTGCCTAACTCAATCCAGATATTGCTACAGCTTCTCTGTTTGTGTTTTTGGGTATTATCAATGGACTTTATTGTTTTCAATGTTTTTTTTTATCGGGGAACATTTAATTTTGAACTTAGATACACTAATTGGTTCCCCATACAGACACCAGCTCTACATATTTCTATTTTCTATGGAGAAAGCTAGAGGAACTGTGGGAAACAAACATCATATTTCTGTTTCTATAGATGACATTTTATGCACTTGTGTAACGAAAAGACTTTGCTTTTCTCCAAAACCATTTTTACTCTGATTTGCTCAGTCCATTGTGTACGAATTCCACACCACTTTTTTATGATATGACTGGTTGAAACCAGAAATATCCAGTTGTTCTTTGGCTAACTCAATCCGAAATATTGCGAAAGCGTCTGTGCTTGTGTTTTCAGGATATCATAGTGGATTTTCTTGTTTTGAATGTTTTTATCAGGGAACATTTTATTTTGTACTCTAGAAACACTAATTGGCACCACATGGGGACACAAGCTCTACACATTCATATTTTCTAGGGAGCAAATAAGAGGAACTGCGGCAAACAAACATGATATTTCTGTTCGTATAGATGACATTTTATGCACTTGCCTAACGAAAAGACTTTGCTTTTCTCCAAAACCATTTTTACTGTGATTTTCTCGTTCCATTGCATATGAATTCCACACAAGTTTGTCCAGATATGACTGGATGAAAACAGCAATATCCGTTTGTGTTTTGCTAACGCAATCTGAAATATTGTGAAAGCCACTATGTTTGTGTTTTCTGGATATTATCGATGGACTTTATTGTTTTGAATGTTTTTATCAGGGAACATTTAATTTTGTACCGTTGAATCACTAATTGGTTCATCATGGGAGAACCAGCTCTACACATTCGTATTTTCTAGGGAGAAACCTAGAGGAACTTCGGCAAACAAACATGATATTTCTGTTTGTATCGATGATATTTTATGCACTTACCTAACGTAAAGATTTTGCTTTTCTCCAAAACCATTTGTACTGTGATTTTCTTGGTCCAGGGCATACGAATTCCACACCACTTTGTCTAGATATGACTGGATGAAAACCCAAATATCTGGTTTTGTTTTCGATATCTCAATCACAGATATTGCTACAGCCTCTGTGTTTGTGTTTTCTGGATATTATCCATAGACTTTATTGTTTTGAATATTTTTTTATCAGGGAACTTTTATTTTGAGCTTGGATACAGTAATTGGTTCCACATCGAGACACGAGCTCTACACATTCATATTTTCTAGGGAGAAAGCTAGAGGAACTGTGGCAAACAAACATGATATTTTTGTTTGTATAGATGAAATATGATGCACTTGCCTGACGAAAAGACTTTGCTTTTCTCCAAAACCATTTTTACTGTGATTTTCTCGGTCCATTGCATACGAATTCCACACCACTTTGTCGGGATATGACTGGATGAAACCGGAAATATCCGGCTGTGTTTTGGGTAACTCTATCCAAGATATTGCTACAGCCTCTGTGTTTGTCTGTTCCTGATATTATCCACGGACTTTATTGTTTGAATTATTTTTGTCAGGGAATATTTAATTTTGTGCTTGGAAACACTAATTGGTTACACATGGAGACACCAGCTCTACACATTTGTATTTTCTACGGAGAAAGCTAGAGGAACTGTGGCAAACAAACATGATATTTCTGTTTGTACAGATGACAGTTTATGCACTTGCCTAACGAAAAGACTTTGCTTTTCTCCAAAACCATTTCTACTGTGATTTTCTCGGACCATTGCATACGAATTCCACACCACTTTCTCCGGATATGACTGTATGAAACCGGAAGTATCCTATATTGTTTTGGCTAACTCAATCCGAAATATTGCTACAGCCTCTGTGTTTGTGTTTTCTGGATATTACAATGGATTTTATTGTTTTGAATGTTTTTTATCGTGGGACATTTTATTTTGAGCTTAGATACAGTAATGGGTTCCACATGGAGACACCAGCTCTACATATTCGTATTTTCTAGGGAGAAATCTAGAGGAACTGCTGCAAACAAACATGATGTTTCTGTTTTTATAGATGACGTTTTATGCACCTCCCTATCGAAAAGACTTTACTTTTCTCCAAAACCATTTTTACTGTGATTTTCTCAGTCCATTGCATGCGAATTCCAAACCGCTTTGTCCGCATATGACTGGATTAAACCGGAAATATCAGGTTGTGTTTTGGCTAACTCAATCCGAAATATTGCTACAGCCTCTGTGTTTGTGTTTTCTGGATATTATCAATGGACTTTATTATTTTGAATATTTTTATCAGGGAAAATTTATTGTTTTGAATATTCTTATCAGGGAACATTTAATTTTGTACCATAGAAGCACTAATTGGTTCATCATGGGGATACCAGCTCTACACATTCGTATTTTCTAGGGAGAATGCTAGAGGAACTGCGGCAAACAAACATGATATTTCTGTTTGTAACGATGACATTTTATGCACTTGCCGAACGAAAAGACTTTGCTTTTCTCCAAAACCATTTCTACTGTGATTTTCTCGTTCCATTGCATATGAATTCCATACCAGTTTACCGGATATGACTGGATGAAACAGGAAGTATCCGGTATTGTTTTGGCTAACTCAATCCCAGATATAGCTACAGCATCTGTATTTTTTTTTTCTGGATACAATCAATGGGCTTTATTGTTTAAATGCTTTTTATGGGGAACATTTTATTTTGAGCTTAGATACAGTAATTGGTTCCACAGGGAGACACCAGCTCTACATATTCGTATTTTCTAGGGAGAAAGCTAGAGGAACTGCGGCAACCAAACATGATATTTCTGTTTGTATCGATGACATTATATGAACTTTCCTATCAAAGAGACTTTGCTTTTCTCCAAAACCATTTGTGCTGTGATTTCCTCGGTCCATTACATACGAATTCTAAAGCACTTTGTCTGGGTATGACTGGATGAAACTGGAATTATCTGCTTGTTTTTTGGCTAACAAATCCGAAATATTGTGAAAGACTCTGTGATTGTGTATTCCTGATATTATCCACGGACTTTATTTTTTGAATGCTTTTTTTGGGGAACATTTAATTTTGTGCTTGGAAACACTAATTGTTTCCACATGGAGACACGAGCTCTACACATTCGTATTTTCTAGGTAGAATTCTAGATCAACTGTGGCAAACAATCATGATATTTCGGTTTGTATAGATGACATTTTATGCACTTGCCTAACGAAAAGACGTTGCTTTTCTCAAAACCATTTTTACTGTGATTTTCTAGGTCCATTGCATACGAATTCCACACCAGTTTGTCTGGATATGACTGGATGAAACCGGAAATACCCACCTTTGTTTTGGCTAACTCAATCCCAGATATTGCTACAGCCTCTGTGTTTGTGTATTCCTGATATTATCCACAGACTTTATTGTTTTGAATTATTTGTTTCAGGGAACATTTAGTTTTCTGCTTGGAAACACTAATTGTTTCCACATGGAGACACCAGCTCTACAGATTTATATTTTCTAGGGAAAAACCTAGAGGAACTGCGGCAAACAAACATGATATTTCTGTTTGTACAGATGACATTTATGCACTTGCGTAACAAAAAGTCTTTGCTTTTCTCCAAAAGAATTTTTCTGTGATTTTCTCGGTCCATTGCATACGAATTGCACACCAGTTTGTCCGCATATGACTCCATGAAACCAGAAATATCCGGTTTTATTTTACCTAACTCAATCCCAGATATTGCTACAGCGTTCTGTTTCTGTATTCCTGCTATTATAAACAAACTTTATTGTTTTGATTTTTTTTAGTCAGGGAACATTTAATTTTGTACCATTGAAACACTAACTGTTTCCACATGGAGACACCGGCTCTACACATTCGGATTTTCTAGGAAGAAAGCTAGCGGAACAGCGGCAAACAAACATGATATTTTTGTTTGTATAAAATACATTTTATGCACTTGCCTAACGAAAAGACTTTGCTTTTCTCCAAAACGATTTGTACTGTGATTTTCTCCGTTCATTGCATATGAATTCCAAACCAGTTTGTCCGGATATGACTGGATGAAACCGGAAATATCCGGTTTTGTTTTGGCTTACTCAATCCGAAATATTGCTACAGCCTCTGTGATTGTTTTTTTTTTTTTTGTATATTATCCACAGACTTTACTGTTTTGAATGTTTTTATCAGGGAACATTTAATTTTGTACCGTTGAAACACTAATTGTTTCCACTTGGAGACACCAGCTCTACACATTCGTATATTCCAGTTAGAAACCTAGAGGAACTGCGGCACACAAACATGATATTTCTGTTTGTATAGATGACAGTTTATGCACTTGCCTAATGAAAAGACTTTGCTTTTCTCCAAAACCATTTTACTGTGAATTTCTCGGTCCATTGCATATGAATTCCACACTAGTTTGTCCGGATATGACTGGATGAAACCAGAAATATCCGGTTGTGTTTTGGCTAACTCAATCTGAGATATTGTGAAAGCTTCTGTGTTTGTGTTTTCTGGATATTATCCTGAGAGAAAATAAGGCAGGAAGGGGTTAAAATGGAGTTGCTTGGCTAACTGCATATTGTTCTGCTTTTGTACAAAATGCTTTGGCTTGCAAAATGCATTTTTTTAAGATAACTAGATTTTAGCTGATCTTGTAACATGTGATGATTGTGCTAATGCTTTCATGAGATAATTGAGCATGTGATAATTATTTTAGGAGCTATGCTGAGTTTTTGGTCATGATGACCCCGTGTTTATGCTTGCTCAAGGTTTTTTTGTCCCCTCACCCTGGAAAAACCCTTTACTTTGTGATGTATTTGTCATGCTGCGGTTTATCTTGTGACTTTCTGTAATGCTATGGAGATATGCTAATGTTGTGGTTTTAATCCTTAAATACTCTGTGCGGTTGATGATCGGGGCCTCTCTTCTTGCACAGAGATGGCCCATCTGCACAGATGTAATAAACTTCCTCTTGTTCTTTGCATCGATTGGAATGGATTTCGTGTTTCTGGGGTCAGTAGAAGTGTGGGACACCTTTCGGGGGTCTTACATTCTTGGGGGCTCGTCCGGGATTCGAGACCCCAGACCCACGCTCCATTTTCCAATCGGAGGTAAGTTTTTGCTGTTTTAAGTGTTTTTGTGTGTTCTGTTGATTTTTTTATTTTTTCCCGGGGCGCTTGACGTACCAGAGGTATATGTTGTACGGGCGCTAGGCGTCCGGGCGCTAGGCGCCGAAAGAGTTGAGCCAGTAGTAGGAAAGGACAGACGTGTCCGCGACCCCTGGCTCGGGCCCTGGGGGACGCTCCAGTGGCGGTGTTTTGGGGGAGGCTGGCTAGGCCGCTCTCCCACCAGGTAAAAGGTTTTCTTCCCCGGGAGAAGAGGGCTGGTGGCAGCAGCCACTCCCGTTGGAAGTTTTGGTTTCAGTTTTGTCTCGGTCTTCTTCCCCGGGAGAAGGGCTGGTGGCAGCAGCCGCTCCCGTCGGTGGTTTCAGTTTTGTGGGGAAGTTTTGGTTTCTTCTTCCCCGGGAGAGGGCTGGTGGCAGCAGCCGCTCCCGTCAGTGGGTTCAGTTTTGTGGGGAAGCTTTGGTTTTGGTGTAAGTTTTTCTTTCCCGGGAGAGGGCTGGTGGCAGCAGCTGCTCCCGTCAGAAGTTTTGGTTTTGTTGCGCGCAGGTCTCATCTTATTAGGGCGCGCAGGTCTTGTTCCATTGTTGTGTGCAGTGTTTTTGTGAGTTTTGTAATTGTTATTTGTGTTTTAATATACTTTCCTTATTTGCCTTTCCCCTTCAATATGGGACAGGAATTAACTACACCTTTGAGTCTTACTTTATGAGTCTTAATTGGGAAAACTGCAACGCAAAGTTGTTTATGTTGTTTATCTGTTTTCAGTGTTTGAGTGATTACCTAACTGATCAGAAGTGTACTAATTGTTGGCCAAACCGCTTGACTCTGACAGCTTAAATTCTAAACTGAGTCTTCCAACTTTGGGCTTCCAGTCGGATCCCTGGAACTCTCAAAGGATGAGACTCTAAAATTTGTTAAAGTAAAATATATTAAAATGCTTTAGACATGTTTCTCTTAACGATGAAGATCTTTTCAAGGTTATGTCCATGTTTGCTGTCCAGGAGGAGTTATTCTTATGTTACTTAAAAGCATGGAAATGTAATTTTGACTTTTAATTCAGAACTCAGTGTCTTAAGCCATCTAGGCATCAATGCTAAGCAAAATGTAAAAAAATGTATTGTACTTTTCACATTTGTTTACAGAGCTTTCTTTGAGTTAAGTGCTAATGCCAAAATTACATTGACCTAAAGTTAAAGTCTGATCTTCTGTTACAACAAAATACCTAAAAATGGTCTAAGTTTTAAAATCTGTTTTTGCAAAAATTGTAATGTCTATTTTAACAGTGTCTACTGAATCAGTTATTCTGCCATTTTTAGAGTTAGGTCCTGTAAGCTCTTTTTGACTCTGTTAAGTAGTTCTAAATTATGTAAACCCTTATGTTCAAGGTTTTTATTTCTGGTTTATTCAACAACAGACATAAAATTCATGTTCTACCAAGGTGATCTATTGTGTACTCTACTGTCTCTGTTAAGTTCAAATTAGTAAAAAGCATTGTTAAGTATTATGATCAAATCTGGTTTAAAAGTGTAAAAATCACCCTGACTAATAAATGGCTATTATTTCAGGATGTTAAGGAATTCTATTTTGACCAGATACTCTAAGTTCTCTTGGCACCTTTAACAGACTTTCTAAAAATCCAAGTTCTAAATTATCCGAACTTTTGACACCCCCAGAGGGCCCCTGGAGATGTCAAAAAGAGATCTCTCATCTTGCAGAGATAATAACCAATCGGCTGTTTAAATTACAAGTGGTGCCAAGATGTAAAATGATGCTAAACTTCAGCTATAAACATGTTTCTTTCTAGCTGCTCCAGTCTCTGGCTCAGAAGCCAGATCCTTTAAAGAGGGACCGATAAAGTCTCCGTGCAGCTAACGCTAAACAACCAGGCGTTGCTAGTTCAAATGTATTGCTAGTTCAAATGTGGATCAAACGGGAGGTCTAGCCAAAAGGGAAACAAATAGTTAAGATTGTACAAACCTACAAAAATGTAATAATTAAATGGTTAATGCAAAATGTTAGCTCATTTGTTAATTGGACTGTGTGCGCCTCAACATGTCTGTTTATTGAAATGGTACTGTTTTTTTATGCTCCTGACATTGGTGCCCTTTTTGGAAACCAGAAGAGAAATGGAGAAGGAAAAATCTGATAAAACAGAGGAGGATGAAGCAGAGGAGGGAGGACCCCCGGCCCGTTCTAACTGGCCGTCCTTCTCCTCCATATAACTGGGAAAACAAGCCCTGACAGGACTTGCAGGGCCTGTTTTACTAACATTAATTTTACTGCACTTGAATGGAATTCTGTAAAAGACTCAGTCTCTACTGCCAGACTCTCCTGAGGAGCTTAGCTGAAGGCGTTAAAGTTTTTTAGTTAAAAAAGGGGAAGTTTAAAATGGGCTAAGAAAAAGGAACTAACTAGGATCCTGGCCACCACAGTTAAAAGAAAGCAGAAGTAAGGGAGAATCAGAATAGGCAGGGACCCCGGGAGACTGGCAAAAGCACAGAAAAGTGCCCAAAAGGACAAGTCTGCCTAAGGTCCGACTAACAACGAGAGTCAAGTGGTGTACGACTGCCACACGAGACTGAACTGACCGAAACGGCCCCTGCAAGACGACAAGAGAAAAGATGACAGCAGCGGAGTGGTGAGACTGGGCGACAGCGGCCCCTCGGCCCCTCCCTCATTGGGACACGTCTGGGTTTCCACCTTCAACCCCCCGAGGACTCTGCTCGGCAGGCAGGGCTGATCACTATGGACCATGCACTCCGTGCAGCTAAGAAAAAGGAGCGGGTGGCAATGCACGAGAACAGCAGGTACGCTCTCGCCACTACCCACGGGGAACTCAAAATGGACAGAGGCTTTATCGACCAGGAAGAAGAATTGCGCCAATGTTTCCCTGATTTGGACTATCAAAGGTACTGGGGTCAGACACTGGGCCAGCCTTCGTCTCCAGGGTAAGTCAGACGGTGGCACAGGTGTTGAAAATAGAAAGTTACATTGTGTTTATAGGGTAAGTCAGATGGTGGTAGCGGTGGCCAGGGTACTGGGGATATAGCTAGGTAAAATGTATGATTAATGGTGGAGACTGGCACTGGAGACTGGGTCAAATTGCTGCTACACATTTTTATAATGCTACATATCTTTTATATGCTGCTGCATTTTTGGAATTTCCCTATTTTGCCAGGCTTTGCTTAAATGTCTGCCTTTTAGGGCTTTAAAGTTTTCCTAAAGAAGCAGTCCTTGGCTCTGCTCTCCGAGCAGCGGAAGATGAGTGACTGCGAGTTTGCCTATGTACATATGCTGG
The DNA here is from genome assembly GCF_033115175.1 of Lepus europaeus. Lineage (NCBI taxonomy): Eukaryota > Metazoa > Chordata > Mammalia > Lagomorpha > Leporidae > Lepus > Lepus europaeus. The sequence goes on along the minus strand of NW_026909082.1, from coordinate 281,129 downwards.
CTTAGGACTATTTGCTGTATATTCTGAAGACGCCGCAGCCTGGACAGGGATTGAGCAAGACGTCCAGAGTGCTGCAGAATGTCACCTTTTCCATCTAGCAAGAAGTGGAAGAGGCTCTACTGTATACATAATTCTGGTTAAAAGATTTTTCTGGAAGTTACCAAACAGATTTGTGTGATATTGTCATTGCTAAAAAAGAAATATTGCTGACCCTTAGTAATAAAAGTAAAATTGTTTATCACCCACGCCTTGGTCCTGACCCAGCAGTGCCAAAGTTTAAAAATGAAGGACATAAAAGAAAAGAGTATTGTTGGTGAGAAGGGCTAAAGAGAAAAAAAGAGCTTTTTATATAAGAAAAGGACATGGTTTGTAAGAATGACTTTATCCGGATGGCTAGTTTACTCTAGACTGAAATGGAAATGGTAAAATGTTTAAAGTAATTCGAAGAGGGTGTGTGAAAGTCACAGAAAGTATTTGGGTCAATTCAGCTGAACAGGCACCAGGTATTAATCCAAATTTGTATGACTTCTTCAGGGATGTGTTTTCTGTTTTTGTCTCTGTTGTATTTTTTGTTTTTGAATTTTGATGCCTTTTTGTAACTTTGTATTCTGCGGGGCCTACTTCCCCTACCCTGCAGACTTGCTTCTGTGCTCATAAGATTGGCTGTAAGACACAGAGATGTGCTTGCAATACTTTTATTTTGTTTTACCCCGGTGATGGGCAGCCCACATATCCCAATGAAGATCACGTGGGAGGTAATATCTGGTACCGCTGAGGTTGTGTGGCCCACGTGGCCCCTTCTGGGATATGGTGGCCCTCCTTGCACCCCAATGTTTGTTAATTGGTTGTAAAAAAGACACCTGGGACATCTCCGGCCTGTTTTCTGATCAGACTCCCCTATGAAACAAAGGAATTGTTACCAATGTGGGACAAAATTTAAAAAGTAATTCCTAAAATTTTAAGATTAAAATTTAACAAAAAGAAAAGGGGGGAATGAGAGAAAATAAGGCAGGAAGGGGTTAAAATGGAGTTGCTTGGCTAACTGCATATTGTTCTGCTTTTGTACAAAATGCTTTGGCTTGCAAAATGCATTTTTTTAAGATACCTAGATTTTAGCTGACCTTGTAACATGTGATGATTGTGCTAATGCTTTCATGAGATAATTGAGCATGTGATAATTATTTTAGGAGCTATGCTGAGTTTTTGGTCATGATGACCCCGTGTTTATGCTTGCTCAAGGTTTTTTTGTCCCCTCACCCTGGAAAAACCCTTTACTTTGTGATGTATTTGTCATGCTGCGGTTTATCTTGTGACTTTCTGTAATGCTATGGAGATATGCTAATGTTGTGGTTTTAATCCTTAAATACTCTGTGCGGTTGATGATCGGGGCCTCTCTTCTTGCACAGAGATGGCCCATCTGCACAGATGTAATAAACTTCCTCTTGTTCTTTGCATCGATTGGAATGGATTTCGTGTTTCTGGGGTCGGTAGAAGTGTGGGACACCTTTCGGGGGTCTTACAATCCACAGACTTTATTGTTTTGAATGTTTTTTATCGGGGAACATTTTATTTTGAGCTTGGATAAAGCAATTCATTCCACAAGGAGACACTAGCTCTACATATTCGTATTTTCTAGGGAGAAAGCTAGAGGAACTGTGGCAAACAAACATGATATTTCTGTTTGTATAGATGACATTTTATGCACTTGCCTAACGAAAAGACTATGCTTTTCTCCAAAAACATTTTTACTGTGATTATCCCTGTCCATTGCATACGAATTCCAAACCAGTTTGTCCGGATATGACTGGATGAAACTGGAAATACCCGGTTGTATTTTGGCTAACTCAATCCGAAATATTTTGAAAGCCTCTGTGTTGGTCTTTTCTTGATATTATCGATGGACTTTCTTGTTTTGAATGATTTATCAGGGAACATTTAATTTTGTACTTTAGAAACACTAATTGTTTCCACATGGCAACACCAGCTCTAAAGATTTGTATTTTCTAGGGAGAAAGCTGGAAGAACTGCGGCAAACAAACATGATTTTTCTGCTTGTATCGATGACATTTTATGCACTTCCCTAATGAAAAGACTTTGCTTTTCTCCAAAACCATTTGTACTGTGATTTTCTCGGTCCATTGCATACGAATTCCACACCAGTTTGTCCAGATTGACTGGATGAAACCGGAAAATCCGGTTTTGTTTTGGCTAACTCAATCCCAGATATTGCTACAGCCTCTGTGTTTGTGTTTTCTGGATATTATCGTTGGACTTTAGGGTTTTGAATGTTTTTATCAGGGAACATTTAATTTTGTACCGTAGAAACACTAATTCGTTCATCATGGTGACACCAGCTCTACACATTCGTATTTTCTCGGGAGAAAGCTAGAGGAACTGCGGCAAACAAACATGATATTTCTGTTTGTATCGATGATATTTTATACATTTGCCTAACGAAAAGACTTTGCTTTTCTCAAAAACCATTTTACTCTAATTTTCTCAGCCCAATACATACGAATTCCACACCACTTTGTCCGGATATGACTGGATGAAACCAGAAATATCCAGTTGTGTTTTGGCTAACTCACACCGAAATTTTGTGAAAGCCTCTGTGTTGGTGTATTCCTGATATTATCAACGGACTTCATTGTTTGAAAGTTTTTTTTTTTTTTTTAATTAAACTTTTATTTAATGAATATAAATTTCCAAAGTATAGCTTATGGGTTACAATGGCTTCCCCCCTCCCATAACTTCCCTCCCGCCCGCTACCCTCCCCTTTCCCGCTCCCTTTCCCCTTCCATTCATGTAAAGATTCATTTTCAATTCTCTTTGTATACAGAAGATCAGTTTAGTATATATTAGGTAAAGATTTCAACTTTTTGCCCATATAGCAACATCAAGTGAAAAAACTACCATTGGATTACTAATTATAGCATTAAATAGCAATGTACAGCACATTAAAGACAGAGATCCTACATAATTTTTTTTTTCAAATTAATTAATTTTCTATGCCATTTCCATTTTAACACCAGGTTGTTTTTTTTTTTTTTCATTTCCAATTCTCTTTATATACAGAAGATCACTTCAGTATATAATTAGCAAAGACCTCATCAGTCTGCGCCCACACAGAAACGCAAAGTATAAAAATACCGTTTCAGTACCAGTCATAGCATCACTTGGCTTTAGACGACACATTAGGGACAGATCCCACATGGGGTGTAAGTACACAGTGACTCCTGTTGCTGATTTAACAATTTGACACTCCTGTTCATGGCGTCAGTAATCTCCCTAGGCTCTAGTCATGAGTTGCCAGGGCTATGGAAGCCTTTAGAGTTCGCTGACTTTGATCTTATTCCGATAGGGTCATAGTCAAAGTGGAGGTTCTCTCCTCCCTTCGGAGAAGGGTACCTCCTTCTTTGATGGCCCCGTTCTTTCCACTGGGATCTCACTCACAGAGATCATTCATTTAGGTCTTTTTTTTTTTTCCATGATATCTTGGCTTTCCATGCCTGCTATACTCTCATGGGCTCTTCAGCCAGATCTGAATGCCTTGAGGGCTGATTCTGAGGCCAGAGTGTTGTTTAGGACATCTGCCATCCTATGAGTCTGCTGTGTATCCCACTTCCCATGTTGGATCTTTCTCTCCCTTTTTGATTCTATCAGTTAGTATTAGCAGATACTTGTCTTGTTTGTGTGATCTCTTTGAGTCTTAGACCTATCAGAGCTATCAATTGTGAGCTGAAATTGGTCACTTGGACTAGTGCGATGGCATTGGTACATGCCATCTTGATGGAATTGTGTTGGAATCCCCTGGCACGTTTCTAACTCCACCATTTGCGGCCAGTCCGATTGAGCATGTTCCAAATTGTTCATCTCCTCCCTCTCTTTTTCCACTCTTAGATTTAACAGGGATCACTTTTCAGTTAAAATTTAAACACCTAAGAATAATTGTGTGTTAATTACTGAGTTCAACCAATAGTACTAGAACAACAACAATAACAACAAATACTAAAATGGATAAAGTATTACATTGTACATCTAAAGTCAGGACAGGAGCTGATCAGTTCATTGTTGCTTATAGTGTCCATTTCACTTAACAGGTTTCCCCTTTGGCACTCAGTTGTCACCGATCAGGGAAAACAAATGATATTTTTCTCTTTGGGTCTGGCTTAATTCACTCAGCATGATGTTTTCCAGATTGCTCCATCTTGTTGCAAATGACTGGGTTTCGTTGTTTCTTACTGCTGTATAGTATTCTATGGAGTACATGTCCCATAATTTCTTTATCCAGTCTACTGTTGATGGGCATTTGGGTTGGTTCCAGGTCTTAGCTATTGTGAATTGAGCTGCAATAAACATTAATGTGCAGATGGCTTTTTTATTAGCCAAATTAATTTCCTTTGGGTAAATTCCAAGGAGTGGGATGGCTGGGTTGTATGGTAGGGTTATGTTCAGGTTTCTGAGGAATCTCCAGACAGACTTCCATAGTGGCTTAACCAGTTTGCATTCCCACCAACAGTGGGTTAGTGTCCCTTTTTCCCCACATCCTCTCCAGCATCTGTTGTTGGTAGATTTCTGAATGTGAGCCATTCTCACCGGGGTGAGGTGGAACCTCATTGTGGTTTTGATTTGCATTTCTCTGATTGCTAGTGATCTTGAACATTTTTTCATTTGTCTGTTGGCCATTTGTATTTCCTCTTTCGAAAAATGTCTATTGAGGTCCTTGGCCCATCTCTTTAGTGGGTTGTTTGTTTTGTTGTTGTGGATTTTCTTGATTTCTTTGTAGATTCTGGTTATCAATCCTTTATCTGTAGTATAGTTTGCGAATATTTTTTCCCATTCTGTTGGTTGCCTCTTCACTTTCCTGACTGTTTCTTTTGAAGTACAGAAACTTCTCAATTTGATGCAATCCCAAATGTTAATTTTGGTTTTGACTGCCTGTGCTGTTGGAGTATTTTCCAGGAAGTCTTTGCCTGTGCCTATATCTTGCAGGGTTTCTCCAATGCTCTCTAATAATTTGATGGTTTCGGGTCGTAGATTTAAGTCTTTAATCCATGTTGAGTGGATTTTTGTGTAAGGTGATAGGTATGGGTCTTGCTTCAAGCTTCTGCACGTGGAAATCCAATTTTCCCAGCACCATTTATTGAATAGACTGTCCTTATTCCAGGGATTAGATTTGGATCTTTGGTCAAATATAAGTTGGCTGTAGATGTTTGGATTGATTTCTGGTGTTTCTATTCTGTTCCATTGGTCTATCCATCTGTTTCTGTACCAGTACCATGCTGTTTTGATAACAACTGCCCTGTAGTATGTCCTGAAATCAGGTATTGTGATGCCTCCGGCTTTGTTTTTGTTGTACAGGATTGCTTTGGCTATTCGAGGTCTTCTGTGTCTCCATATGAATTTCAGCATCGTTTTTTCTAGGTCTGAGAAGAAGGTCTTCGGGATCTTAATGGGTATTGCATTGAATGTATAAATTGCTTTTGGGAGAATAGACATTTTGATGATATTGATTCTTCCAATCCATGAGCATGGAAGATTTCTCCATTTTTTGGTATCCTCTTCTATTTCTTTCTTTAAGGTTTTGTAGTTTTCATCATAGAGATCTTTAACGTCTTTGGTTAAGTTTATTCCAAGATATTTGATTGTTTTTGTAGCTATTGTGAATGGGATTGATTTTAGAAGTTCTTCCTCAGCCGTGGCATTGCTTGTGTATACAAAGGCTGTTGATTTTTGTGGATTGATTTTATATCCTGCTACTTTGCCAAACTCTTCGATGAGTTCCAGCAGTCTCTTAGTAGAGTTCTTTGGGTCCCCTAAATAAAGAATCATATCATCTGCAAAGAGGGATAGTTTGAGTTCGTCCTTCCCGATTTGTATCCCTTTAATTTCTTTTTCTTGCCTAATAGCTCTGGCCAAAACTTCCAGAACTATATTGAATAGCAGTGGTGAGAGAGGGCATCCCTGTCTGGTACCAGATTTCAGTGGAAATGCTTCCAACTTTTCCCCATTCAATAGGATGTTGGCCGTGGGTTTTTCATATATTGCTTTGATTGTATTAAGGAATGTTCCTTCCATACCCAGTTTGCTTAGAGTTTTCATCATGAAAGGGTGTTGTATTTTATCAAATGCTTTCTCTGCGTCTATTGAGAGAATCATATGGTTTTTCTTCTGCAGTCTGTTAATGTAGTGTATTACGTTGATTGTTTTGCGAATGTTGAACCATCCCTGCATACCGGGGATGAATCCCACTTGGTCTGGGTGGATGATCTTTCTGATGTGTTGTTGCATTCTATTGGCCAGAATTTTATTGAGTATTTTTGCATCTATGTTCATCAGGGATATTGGTCTGTAATTCTCTTTCAATGTTGCGTCTCTTTCTGGCTTAGGAATTAAGGTGATGGTGGCTTCATAGAAAGAATTTGGGAGGATTCCCTCTTTTTCGATTGCTCTGAATAGTTTGAGAAGAATTGGAGTTAGTTCTTCTCTAAATGCCTGGTAGAACTCAGCAGTGAATCCATCTGGCCCTGGGCTTTTCTTTGTTGGGAGGGCCTTTATTACTGTTTCAATTTCTGTGTCAGTTATTGGTCTGTTTAGGTTTTCTATGTCTTCCTGGCTCAATTTAGGGAGGTTGTATGTGTCCAAGAATCTGTCCATTTCTGATAGATTTCCCTGTTTGCTGGCATACAAGTCCTTGTAGTAATTTCGGATGATTCTTTTTATTTCTGTGGCGTCTGTTGTTACGTTTCCCATTTCATCTCTGATCCTATTGATTTGGGTCTTTTCTCTTCTTTTTTTAGTTAGTTGGGCCAATGGGGTGTCAATTTTGTTTATTTTTTCAAAAAACCAGCTCCTCGTTTGGCTGATTTTTTGTAATGTTTTTTTGGATTCAATCCTGTTGATTTCTTCTCTGATTTTAATTATTTCTCTTCTCCTACTGGGTTTGGGTTTGGCTTGCTGCAGATTTTCTAGATCCTTGAGATGACTTGAAAGCTCATCTATTTGGTGCCTTTCCAATTTCTTGATGTAGGCACCTATTGATATAAACTTTCCTCTTAACACTGCTTTTGTTGTATCCCATAGGTTTTGGTATGTTGTGCTGTTATCCTCATTTACTTCCAGAAAATTTTTGATTTCTCTTTTAATTTCTTCTATGACCCATTGTTCATTCAGGAGCATGTTGTTCAATCTCCATGTGTTTGCACGTGCTCTAGGGATTCCTGAGTTGCCAATTTCCAATTTCATTCCTTTGTGGTCTGAGAAGCTGCATGGTATGATTCTAATTCTTTTGAATTTGCTGAGACTTGCTTTATGGCCTAGTATGTGGTCAATCCTAGAGAGGGTTCCATGTACTGCTGAGAAGAATGTAAAGTCCTTAGATGTAGGATGAAATGTTCTGTAGATATCTGTTAGATCCATTTGGGCTATAGTGTCATTTAAATCTACTGTCTCCTTGTTGATCTTCTGTCCTGTTGATCTGTCTATCTCTGAGAGTGGAGTATTGAAGTCCCCCAGTACTATTGTATTGGGGTCTAAGTCTCCCTTTAAGTCCCTTAACAAGTCTTTTAAATAAGCTGGTGCCCTATGATTAGGTGCATATATGTTGATAATCGTTATATCTTCCTGTTGAATGGATCCCTTAATCATTATATAGTGCCCCTCTTTGTCTCTCCTAACAGTTTTTGTGGTAAAGTTTATGTTGTCCGATATTAAGATGGCTACGCCCGCTCTCTTTTCATTTCTGTTGGCGTGGTATATCTTTTTCCAGCCTTTCACTCTCAGCTTGTATGGATCATTGTTGGATAGATGGGTTTCTTGTAAGCAGCAAAAGGATGGGTTTTGTTCCTTAACCCAGTCAGCCAATCGGTGTCTTTTAACTGGACAGTTCAAGCCATTAACATTCAATGTGACTATTGAGAAGGAGTAACTTTGCCCTGCCATTTGCCAAAGATATTTTCTAATATCTGGTTTGAGATTCCTGTGATCTTTTGCTGTGAGGTTTCCTTCCTTTAACTTCTTTCATATTGGTGACCGTGTTTCTGTGTTTCTGTATGTAACACATCTTTAAGCATCTTTTGCAGGGCTGGACGAGTGGCGACAAATTCTTTCAATTTCTGTTTGCTGTGAAAGGTCTTAATTTCACCTTCATTCACAAATGAGAGCTTTGCAGGATATAATATTCTGGGCTGGCAGTTTTTCTCTCTTAGTACCTGGGCTATATCTCGCCATTCTCTCCTGGCTTGTAGGGTTTCTGATGAGAAATCAGCTGTAAGTCTAATTGGAGATCCTCTGAGAGTAATCTGGCGTTTCTCTCTTGCACATTTTAGGATCTTTTCTTTGTGTTTCACTGTGGTGAGTTTGATTACGACGTGTCGTGGTGAGGATCTCTTTTGATCATGTTTATTAGGGGTTCTCTGAGCTTCCTGTACTAGGATGTCTCTGTCCTTCTCCAAACTTGGGAAATTTTCTGCTAGTATCTCACTAAAAAGGCCTTCTAATCCTTTCTCCCTTTCCATGCCTTCAGGAACTCCTAGAACCCGAATGTTAGGTTTTTTAATAGTATCCTGTAGGTTCCTGACAGTATTTTTTAGATTTCTGATTTCTTCTTCTTTTCTTTGATTTGACTGTTTCCTTTCCTGTTCTCTGTCTTCTAATTCCGATATTCTCTCTTCTGCTTCACCCATTCTGTTTTTAAGGCTCTCTAATGTGTTTGCCATTTGATCTATTGTGTTCTTCATTTCATTGTGGTTTTTTGTCAGTATCGCGAATTCCTGCTCCATTAGTTTTTTCATTTCATTTTGATTCCTCCTTAATATTTCATTTTCACGGGAGAGATTTTCTATCTTGTCCATTAAGGATTTCTGTAGTTCAAGAATTTGTTTTTGAGAACTTCTTAATGTTCTTATCATAAATTTTTTGAAATCTGTATCTTTCATTTCTTCTATCTCATAATCTTCATAATCTTGCATTGGCGTGTCTTGTTCACTTGGGGGCGTCATAGTGCCTTCCCTGTCCTTGGTACCTCCGCTTCTATGTTTCTTGCTTGGCATGTCAGAGATAATTTGTGGTGTTTTTGTTTTTGTTTTTTTCTCTCGTTATACTATGCCTCTAAGTGAGCTGTCTGCTTTGTTGGAGCCTTAGGGGCTGTGATGGGTGTGGCCAGAGAGCTATGCTTGTTTCTTCAGGTTTAAGGCTGTGTAAAGAGCAACTCTCCCAGATTTCTCACTCACTTGCTCCTTGCTGGCTCGCTCTCTCTCTCTTTTTTTTTTTTTTGACTCAGTTGGGAGTGGGGTTGAGTGTAGTTGAAATCTGGCCTTTGTGAGTATTCGTTTGATCTACCCCTGGGACCATCCACAGAGATTATGCAGCCCTCAATGTGTTCTCCAGTTTCGCTAAAGATACTGAGTTTGGCTGAGCTTTACATATGTAAATTCGCAGTGTTCTTTGTTTTGCTTGGTGAGTGAAGGGAGAGGCCTCTGTTCCCCCTCCCCCCAATGTCTCGGACTTCTCAGGTCTTTGTCTTACCCTCCTCCTCCGTTCCCGCGCTGGCGAGATTCTGAGGCTCTGGCTCCTCTCTCGCCGCTGCCACTCGGCTCCTCTCGGTTGGTTTTCCACGCGGTGGGTTCCCTGTAAGTCCTCTGTGTCTCATCCACGCGATCCGGAAGCGTTTCCTCTGCAGTTTTTTTCTTGAGTCTTTTCCTGAGGCTACAGTAATTCCACTTTTATGAAAGTTTATTTTCCCAAACTAAGGCACACGTCCTCACTATCCGCCATCTTGGCTCCGCCCCCTGAAAGTTTTTTATAAGGGAACATTTAATTTTGTGCTTGGAATCACTAATAGGTTCCACAGGGAGACATTAGCTCTACACATTCGTATTTTCTAGGGAGAAAGCTAGAGGAACTGTGACAAACAAACATGATATTTCTGTTTGTATCGATGACATTTTATGGACTTGCCTAACGAAAAGACTTTGCTTTTCTACAAAACCATTTTTACTGTGATTTTCTCGGTCCATTGCATCTGAAATCCAAACGACTTTTTCCGGATATGACTGGATGAAACCAGAAATATCCGGTTGTGTTTTGGCTAACTCAATCTGAAATATTGAGAAAGCCTCTGTGCTTGGGTTTTCTGGAATCATTGATGGACTTTATTGTTTTGAATATTCTTATCAGGAAACATTTAATTTTGTACCATAGAAGCACTAATTTGTTCATCATGGGGACACCAGCTCTACACATTCGTATTTTCTAGGGAGAAAGCTAGAGGAACTGCGGCAAACACACATGATATTTCTGTTTGTATCGATGAGATTTTATGCACTTGCCTAATGAAAAGACTTTGCTTTTCTCCAAAACCATTTTACTCTGATTTTCTCTGTGCAATACATAAGAATTCCACACCACTTTCTCCGGATATGACTGGATGAAACCAGAAATATCCGGTAGTGTTTTGGCTAACTCAATCCAAAATTTTGTGAAAGCTTCTGTGTTTGTGTATTCCTGATATTATCCACGGACTTTATTGCTTTGAATATTTTTATCAGGGAACATTTAAATTTGTGCTTGGAATCACTAATTGGTCCCACATGGAAACACCAGCTGAACATATTCGTATCTTCTGGGGAGAAAGCTAGAGGAACTGAGGCAAACAAACATGATATTTATGTTTCTATCGATGACATTTAATGCACTTGCGTAAGGAAAAGACTTTGCTTTTCTTCAAAAAAATTTTTACTGTGATTTTCTCGGGGCATTGCATATGAATTCCACACCAGTTTGTCCAGATATGACTGGATGAAACCGGAAATATCCGGTTGTGTTTTGACTAACTCAATCCCACGTATTGCTACAGCCTCTGTGTTTCTATTTTCTAGATATTATAAACGGACTTTATTGTCTTTAATGTTTTTTATCAGGGAACATTTAATTTTGTGCTTGAAAACACTAATTGGTTCCACATGGAGACACCAGCTCTGCACATTCGTATTTTCTAGGGAGAAAGCTACAGGAACTGCGGCAAACATACATGACAATTCTGTTTCCATAGATGACATTTTATGCACTTTCCGAAGTAAAAGACATTGCTTTTCTCCAAAATCATTTTTACTGTGATTTGCTAAGTCCATTGCATACAGATGCCACACCAGTTTGTCCGGATATGACTGGATGAAACCAGAAATATCTGCTTTTTTTTTGTATAACTCAATCACAGGTATTGCTACAGCCTCTGTGTTTCTGTTTTTCGGATATTATAAATGGACTTTCTTGTTTTCAATGTTTTTTATCGGGGAACATTTAGTTTGGAACTTAGATACACTAAATGGTTCCCCAAGGAGACACCAGCTGAACATATTCATATTTTTTAGGGAGAAAGCAGGAGGAACTGCGGCAAACAAACATGATATTTCTGTTTGTATCGATGACATTTTATGCACTTGCCTAACGAAAAGACTTTACATTTCTCCAAAACCATTTTTACATTGATTTTTCGGTCCATTACGTAGGAATTCCAAACGCCTTTTTCCGGATATCACTGGTTGAAACTGGAAATATCCGGTTCTGTTTTGGCTAACTCAATGCGAAATATTTTGAAAGTTTCTGTGTTTGTGTTTTCTGGATATTATCGATGGACTTTATTGTTTTTTATGGTTTTATCAGGGAACATTTAATTTTGTACCGTAGAAACACTAATTGGTTCATCATGGGGACACCAGCTCTACACATTCGTGTTTTCTAGGGCGAAAGCTAGTGGAACTGTGGCAAACAAACACGATATTTCTGTTTGTATCGATGACATTTTATGCACTTGCCTAATGAAAAGACTTTGCTTTTCTCAAAAACCATTTTCACTGTGATTTCCTCGGTACACTGCATATGAATTTCCTCACCAGTTTGTCCGGATATGACTGGTTGTAACCGGAAATGTCCTGTTATCTTTTGCCTAAATCAATCCAGATATTGCTACAGCTTCTCTGTTTGTGTTTTTGGGTATTATCAATGGGCTTTATTGTTTTCAATGTTTTTTTTATCGGGGAACATTTAATTTTGAACTTAGATACACTAATTGGTTCCCCATACAGACACCAGCTCTACATATTTCTATTTTCTATGGAGAAAGCTAGAGGAACTGTGGGAAACAAACATCATATTTCTGTTTCTATAGATGACATTTTATGCACTTGTGTAACGAAAAGACTTTGCTTTTCTCCAAAACCATTTTTACTCTGATTTGCTCAGTCCATTGTTTATGAATTCCACACCACTTTTTTATGATATGACTGGTCGAAACCAGAAATATCCGGTTGTTCTTTGGCTAACTCAATCCGAAATATTGTGAAAGTGTCTGTGCTTGTGTTTTCTGGATATCATAGTGGATTTTCTTGTTTTGAATGTTTTTATCAGGGAACATTTTATTTTGTACTCTAGAAACACTAATTGGCAACACATGGGGACACAAGCTGTACACATTCGTATTTTCTAGGGAGCAAGCTAGAGGAACTGCGGCAAACAAACATGATATTTCTGTTCGTATAGATGACATTTTATGCACTTGCCTAACGAAAGACTTTGCTTTTCTCCAAAACCATTTTTATGGGGTTCTCTCGGGACATTGCATACGAATTCCAAACCACTTTGTCGGGATATGACTGGATGAAACCGGAAATATCCGGTTGTGTTTTGGGTAACTCTATCCAAGATATTGCTACAGGCTCTGTGTTTGTGTGTTCCTGATATTATCCACGGACTTTATTGTTTGAATGTTTTTTGTCAGGGAACATTTAATTTTGTGCTGCAAAACACTAATTGTTTCCACATGGTGACACCAGCTCTACACATTCGTATTTTCTAGGGAGAAAGCTAGAGGAACTGTGGCAAACAAACATGATATTTCTGTTTGTATAGATGACATGTTATGCACTTGCCTAACGAAAAGACTTTGCTTTTCTCCAAAACCATTTTTAGTGTGATTTTCTCAGTCCATTGCATATGAATTCCACACAAGTTTGTCCGGATATGACTGGATGAAACCAGATATCTCAGTTGTGTTTTGGCTAACTCAATCCGAAATACTGCTACTGCCTCTGTGTTTGTGCATTTATGATATTGTCCACGGACTTTATAATTTGAATGTTTTATTTATTTTCAGGGAACATTTAATTCTGTGCTTGGAAACACTAATTTGTTCCACATGGAGACACACATTCTACACATTCGTATTTTCTAGGTAGAAAGCTAGAGGAACTGTGGCAAACAAACAGGATATTTCTCTTTTTATAGATGACATTTTATGCAATTGCCTAACGAAAAGACTTTGCTTTTCTCCACACCATATGTACTTTGATTTTCTAGTTCTATTGCATATGAATTCCACTCCAGTTTGTCCGGATATGACTGGATGAATCCGGAAATACTCGGTTTTGTTTGGCTAACTCAATCACAGATATTGCTACAGCCTCTGTGTTTGTGCATTCCTGATATTATCCACATACTTTATTGTTTTGAATGTTTTTTATCAGGGAACATTTAATTTTGTGCTTGGAAACACTACTTTGTTCCACATGGAGACACCAGCTCTACACATTCGTATATTCCAGGGAGAAACCTAGAGGAACTGCGGCAAACAAACATGATATTTCCGTTTGTATAGATGAACTTTTATGCAATTGCATAATGAAAAGGCTTTGCTTTTCTCCAAAACCATTTTTACTGTGATTTTCTGGGTCCATTGTATACGAATTCCACTCCAGTTTGTCCGGATATGACTGGATGAAACCGGAAATGTCCGGTTTTGTTTGGCTAACTAAATCCCAGATATTACTACAGCCTCTGTGTTTCTGTTTTCTGGATATTTTCTATGGACTTTAGTGTTTTGAATGATTTTATCCGGGTACATTTAATTTTGTACCATAGAAACACTAATTGCTTCATCATGGAGACACTAGCTCTATACATTCGTATTTTCTAGGGAGAAACCTAGAGGAACTGCGGCAAACAAACATGATAATTCTGTTTCTATCGATGACATTTTATGCACTTGCCTAACGAAAAGACTTTGCTTTTTCTACAAAACCATTTGTACTGTGATTTTCTCGGTCCATTGCATACGAATTCCTCACCAGTTTGTCCGGATATGACTGGATGAAATCAGAAATATCCGGTTGTGTTTTGGCTAACTCAATCCCAGATATTGCTACATCCTCTGTGTTTGTGTTTCCCTGATTATTATCGATGGACTTTATGGTTTTCAATATTTTTATCGGGGAACATTTAATTTTGTGCTTGGAAACACTAATTGGTGCATCATGTGGACACCAGCTCTACACAATCGTATTTTCAAGGGAGAAAGCTAGAGGAACTGTGACAAAGAAACATGATATTTCTGTTTGTATAGATGACATTTTATGCACTTGCCTAACGAAAAGACTTTGGTTTTCTCCAAAACCATTTTTACTGTGAATATCTCGGTCCATTGTATATGAATTCCACACCAGTTTACCGGAAATGACTGGATGAAACCAGAAATATCCAGTTTTATTTTGGCTAACTCAATCCCAGATATTGATACAGCCTCTGAGTTTGTGTATTCCTGATATTATCCACGGACTTTATTGTTTTGAATGTTTTTTTATCAGGGAAAATTTAATTTTGTGCTTGGAATGACTAATTCGTTCACATGGAGACACCAGCTCTACACTTTTGTATTTTCTAGGGAGACAGCTAGAGGAACTCTGGCAAACAATCTTGATATTTCTGTTTGTATAGATGACATTTTATGCACTTGCCCAATGAAAAGACTTTGCTTTTTTCCAAAACCATTTTTACTGTGATTTTTTGGGTTCGTTGGATACGAATTCCACACAACTTTGTCTGGATATGAGTGGATGAAACCAGTCATGTGGACACCAGTTCTACACATTCGTATTTCCTAGAGAGAAAGCTAGAGGAACTGCAGCAAACAAACATGATATTTCTGTTTTTATAGATGACATTTTATGCCCTTGCCTAACAAAAAGACTTTGCTTTTCTCCAAAATCATTTATACTGTGATTTTTTTGGTTCATTGCATACGAATTCCGCACCACTTTGTCCGAATATGACTCGATGAAACCAGAAATATCCGGTTGTGTTTTGGATAACTCACTCTGAAATATTGTGAAAGCCTCTGTGTTTGTGTTTTATGGATATTATCGATGGACTTTATTGTTTTGAATATTTTTATCAGGGAACATTTAATTTTGTACCATAGATTCACTAATTGGTTCCACATGGAGACACCTCTTCTACACATTCCTATTTTCTAGGGAGAAAGCCATAGGAACTGTGGCAAACAAACATGATATTTCTGTTTGTATAGATGATATTTTATGCACTTTCCTAACGAAAAGACATTGCTTTTCTCCAAAACCATTTTTCTGTGATTTTCTTGGTACACTTCATATGAATTCCACATCAGTTTGTCCGGATATGACTGGATGAAACCGGAAATATCCAGGTTTTTTTTTTTGCTAACTCAATCCCATATATTGCTACAGCCTCTGTGTTTGTGTATTCCTGATATTATCCACGTACTTTATTATTTTGAATGTTTTTTATCAGGGTATATTTTATTTTGATCATGGAAACACTAATTGGTTCCACGTGGAGACAACAGCTCTACACATTTCTATTTTCTAGGGAGAAAGCTAGAGGAACTGCGGCAAACAAACATGATATTTCTGTTTGTATAGATGTCATTATATGCACTTGCCTAACGAAAAGACTTTGCTTTTCTCCAAACCATTTTACTGTAATTTTTTTGGTTCATTGCATATGAATTCCACACCACTTTTTCCGGATATGACTGGATGAAACCAGAAATATCTGGTTGTTATTGGCTAACTCATTCCGAAATATTGTGAAAGCCTCTGTGTTTGTGTTTTCTGGATATTATCAACGGACTTTATTTTTTTCTTTTTTTTTAACATTTATTAAATGAATATAAATTTCCAGTGTACTGCTTATGAATTACAGTGGCTTCCCCCTCCCATAACTCCCCTCCCACCCACAACCCTCCAATCTCCCGCTCCCTCTCTCCTTTCATTTGCATCAAGATTCATTTTCAATTCTCTTTATATACAGAAGATCAATTTAGTATATATGAAGTAAAGATTTCAAGTTTGCACCCACATAGAAACACAAAGTGAAATATACTGTTTGAGTACTAGTTATAGCATTAAATCACAATGTACAGCACATTAAGGACAGAGATCCCACATGAGGAGCAAGTGCACAGTGGCTCCTGTTGTTGACCCAACAAATTGACACTCTAGTTTATGGCGCCAGTAACCATCCTAGGCTGTCATCATGAGTTGCCAAGGCTATGGAATCCTTCCAAGTTTACCGACTCTGATCATATTTAGACAAGGTCATAAAAGACAGAGTGAGGATAGTAACCAATGATCCTAAGAATGGCATTTACCAGGTTTGAAAAATTGTACAGCATTAAGTGGGGAAGAGGACCATCAGTACACACAGATTGGGAGTAGAGCCATTGGTGGTAGAGTAGAGCTTATGATTACAAAGGAATGAGGCCCAAGTGCACTAGACAGGGTCTAGAACAAAGGACAGAGTCATTATTAGAGGAGCTAAGAAAGGTGCTGTCTAAGCTACAAGTAATTTTTCTGATTGAGAGGCAAATAGAACCTGATAGAAGGGGCTTGATAATAATCTGGTGGGCTTTAGGCCTTGTAAATTCAGAGGCCCAGACCTATCTATCTCTTCACATTGGGTATATCCTAAGGGAGGTGTGAACCTCCTAGGGGAAGGCACTCTGTTGACTTTCATTACTTGGCTGGCCTGGGAGGAGCGCTGGCCAGGTAAATGCAGGGGGCATCTCTAACAAGAAATTTACAGTTCTGCCTGCAATCTTGCTGACCCTACTTGACCAAACCCTCAGCTGCAGTGGTCCCTTTAAAGTTGGGCTGAGTGAAGGGCTTTTCAGCTTAGAGCCAATAAGATCTGTGGCTCTGATCTGGGCATTCTTCGACTCCAGGGCAGGTCCATTTCCAGTGATCCAACTCTTGGCAGAGCTACCAGGGCTCTTCATAAGCTGACTTCTGCTGAAGCCCAGGCTTACCACATTGAAAGCCACTGCAGTGGACTGGCCTGTTGGGTCTCCTTGTGGGCAGATCACTGTACAGATCAGCCATTAATAGGCCTGCCACCCATTGCTTCTGATGCCCAGCTTTCTTTTCCTCCTGGTTTGTGTTAAAGCAGACCAGAGGATGCAAGTCAAGGGAGTACCCGAGTCCCATCTCTAATCTTCTGCGGCCTGAACTACAAGTCTATAGTCATAGGCATGTTCTGCAGTAGGTTTTCTAAGGTAGACAATGCCCATGAGGAAAATTATATTCTCACTTGAAAACTTTCTTTCCCTTTGGTCTGAAAGGGAGGTTTTTTTCTACTTACTGTATACTTCGCTGATGGCAAAGTGAATCTACTATGAGATTATTATTTAAGTTCTTATTTTGGCTATGCTATTACAGAAAAATGTTAGCCATCTCTTTTATAAGGTCTAAAGATTAAATTGTGCATCCTACAGATTCCTTTATAATAGAATTAGTTTCCTCCCTTGAAGAGAATAGAGCAATGAAAGAACAAGTTGGGCTTAGAATAGAGAAATGAGGGAGCAAGTCCTAGATCGCTTACTGACAATAGAAATATTACATGAATACTTAGCAAACCGTTTCAACCATTAGATAACAACTTAAGAAAACATTTACCAGAAGGTCCAATGCCTTCTATAAATTTTAAGAATCATGTATTTGAAAACACCTCTTAAATATGTAACATGGTGTAGTTTGTTTAGCCAGTAAACTTAAGCACAACCATATAAAATGTCTTTAGTTTCTTTCTACAAACAAGTATAAAACATAAGATACAGAGATTCAGGTCACACCAATTAAAATGTATCTTTGATTGATTTTAGCAGCTTAAATTTATGGACAATCTTATCCATAAGCCATTTAAAATAAAACTCTTAATAAACTTTCCCCATGTGGACATACAATATGTACACACATATAACATAGCATAATAGACCAATATAGCAACTTTAATAATAGCTTTTAAAATCTTTAACTCTTTTTCTAGATTGCCAATGGATTTGAATTGCTTTTTGTTTTTAGTAGCCTCAGTTAACAATACTTTCTCTCAGTTGGTACTGTTAATACATTATTGGCTTCATCTGTTTGCAGAGCCATCCCAAAGTACTGAATGCAATAAAAGTAGCTGGAAAAAGTCCATAGGAACCTATAGGAGGACAGCTAAACACAGAACCAACAACGCTTTAGTTTTATGAGCAGCACATCATATATAACTATGGATGACAAAAGACTTTAAGTCACCATGTTTAAAATTGTAAACTCATCAACCAACAAGAGGCACTTGCTTACTTCACAGTATTTTTGAAAGCACCTGTAGGATGTTACAATTATTTAACCCTTTAGGCCTCTGGGGCTTTCTCATTAAGATAACTATCATGTCTAGTAACACAAGATCATTAGACTTTTTAATTCTCAAACATTTGTATTAATAGCATTTTCCATTATAGAAACTTAAAGTCTGGTACCACATCACATCCTGACAGTCCTTCTAATATAATCCAGATAGCCTGCTTAGTTGGTGTCTCTATAAGATGAGAGACATAGGTCCTTTGATTTTTTCAGTTGGGCCCAAACTGGAAAAGCCAAAATCCAGGATTTACTGGAAATTTTAGAGACCAGATTGTTTGAAACTTTGATTTTTTGAGTGCCTGTCAAGAATGCCAATAAGGCTCAAAATCCAAAATATCTGGTTGAAATAAGATTCCTTAAAATCATGACATAACATAGACCAAATTTGATCATTGTTACAAGGTGGCTATTCAAATCTTTGAACATAAGCACCTATTTAAATAACCCATAGCTCTTAATAAAAATTCAGCTGTTTTTGAACA
The DNA here is from genome assembly GCF_033115175.1 of Lepus europaeus. NCBI lineage: Eukaryota > Metazoa > Chordata > Mammalia > Lagomorpha > Leporidae > Lepus > Lepus europaeus. Next base: position 262,150 of record NW_026909082.1, on the reverse strand, counting down.
ATTAGAATTTAACAGACATCAAGAGCATATAATAGATTACTTTAATGCATTGCTTTAACAGAGCATCAGAGTTTAATTCTATGTCAAAGAGAAATTGAGCTTCCTGTGATCTTTTGCTGTGAGGTTTGCTTCCTTTACCTTCTTTCATATTGGTGACCGTGTTTCTGTGTTTCTGTGTGTAACACATCTTTAAGCATCTTTTGCAGGGAAGAATGAGTGGCAACAAATTCTTTCAGTTTCTGTTTGCTATGAAAAGTCTTAATTTCACCTTCATTCACAAATGAGAGCTTTGCAGGATATAGAATTCTGGGCTGGCAGTTTTTCTCTCTTAATACCTGGGCTATGTCTCTCCGTTCCCTTCTAGCTTGTAGGGTTTCTGTTGAGAAGTCTGCTGTGAGTCTAATTGGAGATCCTCTAAGAGTAATCTGACGTTTCTCTCTTGCACATTTTAGGATCTTTTCTTTATGTTTCACTGTGGTGAGTTTGATTACAACATGTCGTGGTGAGGATCTCTTTTGGTCATGTTTATTAGGGGTTCTATAAGCTTCCTGTACTAAGATGCCTCTGTCCTTCTCCAAACCTGGGAAATTTTCTGCTAGTATCTCACTGAAAATGCCTCCTAATCCTTTCTCCCTCTCCATGCCTTCAGGAACTCCTAGAACCCGAATGTTGGGTTTTTTGATAGTATCCTGTAGATTCCTGACAATATTTTTAGATTTCTGATTTCTTCTTCTTTTCTTTGGTTTGCCTGTTTCCTTTCCTGTTCTCCATCTTCTAAGTCTGATATTCTCCCTTCTGCTTCGCCCATTCTATTTTTAAGGCTCTCTAATGTGTTTGTCATTTGATCGATTGAATTCTTCATTTCATTATGATTTCTCGTCACTATCACAGTTTCTTGTTCCACTAGTTGTTTCATTTCATTTTGATTCCTCCTTAATATTTCATTTTCACGAGAGAGATTTTCGATCTTGTCCATTAAGGATTTCTGTAGTCCAAGAATTTGTTTTTTAGAACTTCTTAATGTTCTTATCAATTTTTTGAGATCCGCTTCTTGCATTTCTTTGATCTCATCGTCTTCCTAATCTTGAATTGGGGTGTCTTTTTCATTTGGGGGCGTCATAGTGTCTTCCTTCTTCTCGTTAGCTTGGTTTTTGTGTTTGTTGTTTGGCATGTTGGAGATATTTGGTTTCTTCACTGTGGTGTTTTTTTCTTGTTACACTATGGCTCTATATTAAGTGGAGTCTTAGACTCAGTGGAGCCTTAGAGGCTTGAGATGAGTGTGGACTGAGAGCTGTGTTTGGTTCCTCAGGGTTGAGGGTGTGTCAAAGATGACACTCCCAGGTTAGGTGTGGTAAATGTCTCTTTCTTTTTTTGATTCAAAAGGGAAGTAATTCTGCACAGCTGAACGCAATTGGAGGTAGTTAGCAGGCAAATGATATACCCACAGGAGCCAGAGATCGGCAGCTCTTTCCCAAGGACCACACAGGAAATCTGTGCTGCCCTCAGTGTGGGCTCCAATTCTCCTGCAGTCTCCCACTGGGTTGCCAAGTTAGATCCTAACCTCCTGTTATTTCACCCCTCCCCCCAGAGTCAGGTGTTTCTGCTAGGCTTAGGGCCGGTGCAGACCTGAGGTAGCCCTGCTTATGACGTATGTCCAAAATGGCGCCTGCTCTGTTTTGCTCACCTTTGAGAGGTGAGCGGAGAGAGAGAAACTCGTGTCCGTATTGGTCACTTTTTAAATTTTTTTTCCTCTCTCTCTTCTAGTTGGCCTGGTGAATTTTTCCCCACGGAGTTTCAAGCCTCGTTCCCTCTAGCCTCCTCTTTCCACTTGCCCACTGGTGTCTCGGGCTGTTGAGGTTCGGCTCACCTCACGTTCCACCGCTGGTGTGTTGAGTCTGCCGCTGGTGTCCTGAACTTCGGCTAACACGCACTCCAGGCTGGTACACTATGAATCACTAGTTCCGGAACTGTTTACTCTGCTGTTTCATCCCCTAATCTTCCTTACCCTGCAGTATCTCCACTTATATTAAACAGTCTCTCCCCCGGACTAATAGTGTGCTCCCTGCCTATTCTGCCATCTTGCCGATCTCCTAATTTCCTATCCAGACTTTATTCTTTAGAATGTTTTTTTTATCGGGGAACATTTTATTTTGGGCTTGGATACAGCAATTGGTTCCACATGGAGACACCAGCTGAAAATATTCGTATTTTCTAGGGAGAAAGCTAGAGGAACTGCGGCAAACAAACATAATATTTCTGTTTGAATAGATGACATTTTATGCATTTGCCTAACGAAAAGACTTTGCATTTCGCCAAAACCATTTTTACTGTGATTTTCTCGGTCCATTGCATACAAATTCCAAACAACTTTTTCCAGATATGACTAGATGAAACCAGAAACATCCGGGTCTGTTTTTGCTAATTGAATGCGAAATATTGTGAAAGTTTCTGTGTTTGTGTATTCTTGATATTATCGATGGAATTTATTGTTTTAAATGTTTTTATCAGGGAATATATTGTTTTGTCCCGTTGAAACTCTAATTGGTTCATCATGTGGACACTATTTCTACACATTCGTATTTTCTAGGGAGAAAGCTAGAGGAACTGTGGCAAACAAACATGATATTTCTGTTTGTATAGATGACACTTTATGCACTTGCCTAAAGAAAAGACTTTGCTTTTCTCCAAAACCATTTTTACTGTGATTTTCTCAGTCCATTGCATACGAATTCCAAACGACTTTTTCCGGATATGACTGGATGAAAACAGAAATATCCAGTTATATTTTGGCAACTCAATCCGAAGTATTGTGATAGCCTCTGAGTTTGTGTTTTCTGGATATTATCGATGGACTTTATTGTTTTGAATGTTTTTATCAGTGAACATTTAATTTTGTACTGAAGAAACAATAATTGGTTCCACATGGAGACACCAGCTCTACACATTCGTATTTTATAGGGAGAAAGCTAGAGGAACTGCGACAAACATGATATTTCTGTTTGTATAGATGACATTTTATGCGCTTGCCTAACGAAAAGACTGCTTTTCTCCAAAACCATTTTTACTGTGATTTTCTCGGTCCATTGCATACGAATTCCACACCACATTGTCCGGATATGATTGGATGAAACCAGAAATATCCGGTTTTGTTTTGGCTGACTCATATCCACGTATTGCTACAGCCTCTGTGTTTGTGTTTTCTGGATATTATCAACGGAATTTATTGTTTTAAATGTTTTTTATCAGGGAATATTTTATTTTGACTTGGATACAGTAATTGGTTCCACATTGAGACACCAGCTCTACACATTCGTATTTTCTAGGGAGTAAGCTAGAAGACCTGTGGAAAACAAACATAATATTTCTGTTTGTCTAGATGAAATTTTATGCACTTGCCTAATGAAAAGACTTTGCTTTTCTCCAAAACCATTTTTACTCTGATTTTCTCGGTCCATTGCATACGAATTCCAAACCACTTTGTCCGCATATGACTGGATGAAACCGGAAATATCCGGTTGTGTTTTGGCTAACTCAATCCCAGATATTGCTACAGCCTCTGTGTTTGTGTTTTCTGGATATTATCAATGAGCTTATTGTTTTGAATGTTTTTATCAGGTAACATTTAATTTTGTAGCATTGAAACACTAATTGGTTTATCATTGGAATATCAGCTCTACACATTCGTATTTTGTAGGGAGAAAGCTAGCGGAACTGCGGCAAACAAACATGATATTTCTGTTTGTCTAGATGACATTTTATGCACTTCCCCAACGAAAAGACTTTGCTTTTCTCCAAAACCATTTTTACTGTGATTTTCTCAGTCCATTGCATACGAATTCCACACCAGTTTGTCCGGATATGACTAGATGAAACCAGAATTATCTGCTTGTGTTTTGGCTAACTCAATCCGAAATATTGATACAGCCCCTGTGTTTCTGTTTTCTGGATACTATCGATGGACTAATTGTTTTGAAATTTTTTATCAGGGAACATTTCATTTTGTACCATTGAAACACTAATTGGTTTATCATTGGAATACCAGCTCTACACATTCGTATTTTCTAGGGAGAAACCTAGAGGAACTGCGGCAAACAAACATGATATTTCTGTTTGTCTAGATGACATTTTATGCACTTGCCTAACGAAAAGACTTTGCTTTTCTCCAAAACCATTTTTACTGTGATTTTCTCGGTCCATTGCATGCGAATTCCACACGAGTTTGTCCGGACGTGAATGGATGAAACCGGAAATATCCGGTTTTGTTTTGGCTAACTCAATCCCAGATATTGCTACAGCCTCTGTGTTTGTGTATTCCTGATATTATCCATGGAATTTATTTTTTTGAATGTTTTTTATCAACGAACATTTAATTTTGTACCGTTGAAACACTAATTGTTTCCACATGGAGACACCAGCTCTACACATTCGTATTTTCTAGGGAGTAAGCTAGAAGACTTGCGCCAAACAAACATGATATTTCTGTTTCTCTAGATGAAATTTTATGCACTTGCCTAACGAAACGACTTTGGTTTTCTCCAAAACCAATTTTACTGTGATTTTCTCGGTCCATTGCATACAAATTTCACACCAGTTTGTCCGGATATGACTGGATGAAACCACAAATATCCGGTTGTCTTTCGGCTGACTCAATCCGAAATATTGCTATAGCCTCTGTGTTTGTGTTTTCTGGATATTATCAATGAGCTTATTGTTTTGAATGCTTTTATCAGGGAACATTTAATTTTGTACGGTTGAAACACTAATTCTTTCATAATGGAATCACCAGCTCTTCAGATTCGAATTTTCTAGGGAGAAAGCTAGAGGAATTGTGGCAAACAAACATGATATTTCTATTTGTATCAATGATATTTTATGCACTTGCCTAACAAAAACTTTGCTTTTCTCCAAAACCATTTTTACTGTGATTTCCTCAGTCCATTGCATACGAATTCCACACCAGTTTCTCCGGATATGACTAGATGAAACCGGAAATATCTGGTTGTGATTTGGCTAACTCAATCCGAAATATTGCTACAGCCCCTGTGTTTGTGTTTTCTGGATACTATCGATGGACAAATTGTTTTGAATGTTTTTATCAGGGAACATTTCATTTTGTACCATTGAAACACTAATTCGTTTATCATTGGAACACCAAATCTACACAATCGTATTTTCTAGGGAGAAAGCTAGAGGAAATGGGGCAAACAAACATGATATTTCTGTTTGTCTAGATGATATTTTATGCACTTGCCTAACGTAAAGACTTTGCTCTTCTCCAATAGCATTTTTACTGTGATTTTCACGGTCCATTGCATGCGAATTCCACAGGAGTTTGTCCGGACATGACTGGATGAAACCGGAAATATCCGGTTTTGTTTTGGCTAACTCAATCCCAGATATTGCTAAAGCCTCTGTGTTTGTGTATTCCTGATATTACCCACAGACTTTATGGTTTTGAGTGTTTTTTATCAGGGAACATTTAATTTTGTGCTTGGAAACACTAATTTTTTCCACATGGAGACACCAGCTCTACACATTCGTATTTTCTAGGGAGTAAGCTAGAAGACCTGCGGCAAACAAACATATTTCTGTTTGTCTAGATGAAATTTTATGCACTTCCCTAACGAAACGACTTTGCTTTTCTCCAAAACCAATTTTACTGTGATTTTCTCGGTCCATTGCATACAAATTTCACTCGAGTTTGTCCGGATATGACTGGATGAAACCAGAAATATCCGGTTGTCTTTCGGCTGACTCAATCCGAAATATTGCTATAGCCTCTGTGTTTGTGTTTTCTGGATATTATCGATGGGCTTCTTGTTTTGAATGTTTTTATCAGGGAACATTTAATTTTGTATGGTTGAAACACTAATTCTTTCATAATGGAATCACCAGCTCTACACAATCGTATTTTCTAGGGAGAAAGCTAGAGGAACTTTGACAATCAAAGATGATATTTCTGTTTGTATCAATGATATTTTATGCACTTGCCTAACAAAAGACTTTGCTTTTCTCCAAAACCAATTTTACTGTGATTTTCTCAGTCCATTGCATATGAATTCCACACCAGTTTCTCCGGATATGACTGGATGAAACCGGAAACATCTGGTTGTGTTTTGGCTAACTCAATCCGAAATATTGCTACAGCCCCTGTGTTTGTGTTTTCTGGATACTATCGATGGACTAATTGTTTTGAATGTTTTTATCAGGGAACATTTCATTTTGTACCATTAAAACACTAATTGGTTTATCATTGGAACACCAGCTCTACACAATCGTATTTTCTAGGGAGAAAGCTAGAGGAAATGGGGCAAACAAACATGATATTTCTGTTTGTCTAGATGATATTTTATGCACTTGCCTAACGTAAAGACTTTGCTCTTCTCCAATAGCATTTTTACTGTGATTTTCACGGTCCATTGCATGCGAATTCCACAGGAGTTTGTCCGGACATGACTGGATGAAACCGGAAATATCCGGTTTTGTTTTGGCTAACTCAATCCCAGATATTGCTAAAGCCTCTGTGTTTGTGTATTCCTGATATTACCCACAGACTTTATGGTTTTGAGTGTTTTTTATCAGGGAACATTTAATTTTGTGCTTGGAAACACTAATTTTTTCCACATGGAGACACCAGCTCTACACATTCGTATTTTCTAGGGAGTAAGCTAGAAGACCTGCGGCAAACAAACATGATATTTCTGTTTGTCTAGATGAAATTTTATGCACTTCCCTAACGAAACGACTTTGCTTTTCTCCAAAACCAATTTTACTGTGATTTTCTCGGTCCATTGCATACAAATTTCACTCGAGTTTGTCCGGATATGACTGGATGAAACCAGAAATATCCGGTTGTCTTTCGGCTGACTCAATCCGAAATATTGCTATAGCCTCTGTGTTTGTGTTTTCTGGATATTATCGATGGGCTTCTTGTTTTGAATGTTTTTATCAGGGAACATTTAATTTTGTATGGTTGAAACACTAATTCTTTCATAATGGAATCACCAGCTCTACACAATCGTATTTTCTAGGGAGAAAGCTAGAGGAACTTTGACAATCAAAGATGATATTTCTGTTTGTATCAATGATATTTTATGCACTTGCCTAACAAAAGACTTTGCTTTTCTCCAAAACCAATTTTACTGTGATTTTCTCAGTCCATTGCATATGAATTCCACACCAGTTTCTCCGGATATGACTGGATGAAACCGGAAACATCTGGTTGTGTTTTGGCTAACTCAATCCGAAATATTGCTACAGCCCCTGTGTTTGTGTTTTCTGGATACTATCGATGGACTAATTGTTTTGAATGTTTTTATCAGGGAACATTTCATTTTGTACCATTAAAACACTAATTGGTTTATCATTGGAACACCAGCTCTACACAATCGTATTTTCTAGGGAGAAAGCTAGAGGAAATGGGGCAAACAAACATGATATTTCTGTTAGTCTAGATGACATTTTATGCACTTGCCTAACGTAAAGACTTTGCTCTTCTCCAAAAGCATTTTTACTGTGATTTTCTCGGTCCCTTGCATGCGAATTCCACAGGAGTTTGACTGGACATGACTGGATGAAACCGGAAATATCCGGTTTTGTTTTGGCTAACTCAATCCCAGATATTGCTACAGCCTCTGTGTTTGTGTATTCCTGATATTATCCACAGACTTTATGGTTTTGAATGTTTTTTATCAGGGAACATTTAATTTTGTGCTTGGAAACACTAATTTTTTCCACATGGAGACACCAGCTCTACACATTCGTATATTCTAGGGAGTAAGCTAGAAGACCTGTGGCAAACAAACATAATATTTCTGTTTGTTTAGATGAAATTTTATGCACTTGCCTAACGAAAAGACTTTGCTTTTCTCCAAAACCATTTTTACTGTGATTTTCTCGGTCTATTTTATACGAATTCCACACCACTTTGTCCGTTTATGACTGGATGAAACTAGAAATATCCGGCTGTGTTTTGGCTAACTAATTCCGAAATATTGCTACAGACTCTGTGTTTGTGTTTTCTGGATATTATCAATGGGCTTATTGTTTTGAATGTTTTTATCAGGGAACTCTTAATTTTGTACGGTTGAAACACTAATTCATTCATAATGGAATCACCAGCTCTACACATTCTTATTTTCTAGGGAGAAAGCTAGAGGAACTGTGGCAAACAAACATGATATTTCTGTTTGTCTAGATGACATTTTATGCACTTGCCTAACAAAAAGACTGTACTCTTCTCCAAAAGCATTTTTCCTGTGATTTTCTCGGTCCATTGCATATGAATTCCACCAATTTGGCCAGATATGACTGGATGAAACTGGAAATATCCGGTTGTGTTTTGGCTAACTCAATCCCAGTTATTGCTACAGCCTCTGTGTTTGTGTATTCCTGATATTATCCACGGACTTTATTGTTTTGAATGTTTTTTATCAGGGAACATTCAATTTTGTGCTTGGAAACACTAATTGGTTCATCATGGGGACACCAGCTCTACACAATCTTATTTTCTAGGGAGAAAGCTAGAGGAACTATGGCAAACATACATGATATTTCTGCTTGTATAGATGACATTTTATGCACTTGCCTAACCAAAAGACTTTGCATTTCCTCCAAAACCAGTTTTACTGTGATTTTCTTGGTCCATTGGATATGAATTCCACCAATTTGGCCAGATATGACTGGATGAAACCGGAAATATCCGTTTGTTTGTTTGTTTTTTTTTTTTGGCTAACTCAATCCCAGATATTGCTACGGCCTCTGTGTTTGTGTTTCCCTGATATTATCCACAGCCTTTATTGTCTTGAATGTTTTTATCAGGGAACATTTAATTTTGTACGGTTGAAACACTAATTGATTCATCATGATGACACCAGCTCTACACATTCATATTTTCTAGGGAGAAAGCTAGAGGAACTGTGGCAAACAAACATGATATTTCTGTTTGTCTAGATGACATTTTATGCACTTGCCTAACAAAAAGACTGTACTCTTCTCCAAAAGCATTTTTCCTGTGATTTTCTCGGTCCATTGCATATGAATTCCACCAATTTGGCCAGATATGACTGGATGAAACTGGAAATATCCGGTTGTGTTTTGGCTAACTCAATCCCAGTTATTGCTACAGCCTCTGTGTTTGTGTATTCCTGATATTATCCACGGACTTTATTGTTTTGAATGTTTTTTATCAGGGAACATTCAATTTTGTGCTTGGAAACACTAATTGGTTCATCATGGGGACACCAGCTCTACACAATCTTATTTTCTAGGGAGAAAGCTAGAGGAACTATGGCAAACATACATGATATTTCTGCTTGTATAGATGACATTTTATGCACTTGCCTAACCAAAAGACTTTGCATTTCCTCCAAAACCAGTTTTACTGTGATTTTCTTGGTCCATTGGATATGAATTCCACCAATTTGGCCAGATATGACTGGATGAAACCGGAAATATCCGTTTGTTTGTTTTTTTTTTTTTTTTGGCTAACTCAATCCCAGATATTGCTACGGCCTCTGTGTTTGTGTTTCCCTGATATTATCCACAGCCTTTATTGTTTTGAATGTTTTTATCAGGGAACATTTAATTTTGTACGGTTGAAACACTAATTGATTCATCATGATGACACCAGCTCTACACATTCATATTTTCTAGGGAGAAAGCTAGAGGAACTGTGGCAAACAAACATGATATTTCTGTTTGTATAGATGAAAATTTATGCACTTGCCTAACGAAAAGCCTTTGCTTTTCTCCAAAACAATTTTTACTGTGGTTTTCTCGGTCCATTGCATACGAATTCCACACCACTTTGTCTGGATATGACTGCATGAAACCAGAAATATCAGGTTTTCTTTTGGCTAACTCAATCCGAAATATTGCTACAGCTTCTGTGTTTGTTTATTCCTGATATTATCCAAGGACTTTATTTTTTGAATGTTTTTTTTTCAGGGAACATTTAATTTTGTGCTTGGAAACACTAATTCGTTCCACATGGAGACACCAGCTCTACACATTCGTAATTTCTTTTTTTTTATTAAACTTTTATTTCTTGAATATAATTTTCCAAAGTACAGTTCATGGGTTACAATGGGTTCCCTATCCCAAAATATCCTTCCCACCCACAACCTTCCCCTTTCCCGCTCCCTCTCCCCTTCCAATCACATCATGATTCATTTTCAATTCTCTTTATATACAAAACATCCTTTTAGTATAAATTAGGTAATGATTTCAACAGTTTGCCCCCATATGGCATCACAAAGTGAAAAAAAAATACTGTTGGAGTACTAGTCATAGCATTAAATAAGAGTGTACAGCACATTAAAGGCAGAGTTCCTACATAATATTTTTTTAAAAAATTAATTAATTTTCTATGCCATTTCCAATTTAACACCAGGTTTTTTTTTTAATTTCTAATTATCTTTATATACAGAAGATGGTTTCAGTATATAATTAGTAAAGATCTCATCAATTTGTACCCATGCAGAAACACAAAGTGTAAAAATACTGTTTCAATACTAGTTATAGCATCACTGCACATTAGACAACACATTAAGCACAGATCCCACATGGGATGTAAGTACACAGTGACTCCTGTTGCAGACTTAACAATTTGACACTCTTGTTCATGGCGTCAGTAATTACATTCGTAATTTTTATGGAGAAACCTATAGGAATTGCGGCCTACAAACATGATATTTCTGTTTGTCTAGATGACATCTTATGCACTTGCCTAACGAAAATACTTGCTTTTCTCCAAAACCATTTGTACTGTGATTTTCTCGGTCCATTGCATACGAATTCCACACCACTTTGTCCGGATATGACTGGAAGAAACCATAAATGTCTGGTTGTGTTTTGGCTAACTCAATCCGAAATATTGCTACAGACTCTTTGTTTGTGTATTCCTGATATTATCCACGGACTTTATTGTTTTGAATGTTTTTTTTCAGGGAACATTTAATTTTGTGCTTGGAAACAATAATTGGTTCCACATGGAGACACCAGCTCTACACATTTGTATTTTCTAGGGAGAAAGCTAGAGGAACTGCGGCAAAGAAACATGATATTTCTGTTTGTATAGGTGACATTTTATGCATTTCCGTAACGTAAATACTTTGCTTTTCTCCAAAACCATTTTTACTGTGACTTTCTCGGTCCATTGCATGCGAATAACACACCAGTTTGTGCGGATATGACTGGATGAAACCGGAAATATCTGGTTGTGTTTTGGCTAACTCAATCCGAAATATTGCTACAGCCCCTGTGTTTGTGTTTTCTGGATATAATCGATGGACTTTATTGTTTTGAATGTTTTTTATCAGGGAACATTTAATTTTGTACCATTGAAACACTAATTGTTTCCACATGGAGACACCAGCCCTACACATTCGTAATTTCTTTTTTTTAATAACTTTTATTTCATGGATATAAATTTCCAAAGTACAGCTCATGGGTTACAATGGGTTCCCTCTCCCAAAACTTCCCTCCCACCCACAACCCTCACCTTTCCCACTCCCTCTCCCCTTCCAATCACATCATGATTCATTTTCAATTCTCTTTATATACAAAAGATGATTTTAGTATAAATTAGGTAATGATTTCAACAGTTTGCTCCCATATAGCAACACAAAGTGAAAAAAAAATACTGTTGGAGTACTAGTTATAGCATTAAATAAGAGTGTACAGCACATTAAAGGCAGAGATCCTACATAATATTTTTTTTAAAAAATCATTAATTTTCTATGCTATTTCCAATTTTACACCAGGTTTTTTTTTTCATTTCCAATTATCTTTATATACAGAAGATTGATTCAGTATATAATTAGTAAAGATCTCATCAATTTGTACCCATGCAGAAACACAAAGTGTAAAAATACTGTTTCAGTACTAGTTATAGCATCACTGCACATTAGACAACACATTAAGGACAAATCCCACATGGGATGTAAGCACAGTGACTCCTGATGCTGACTTAACAATTTGACACTCTTGTTCATGGCGTCAGTAATTACATTCGTAATTTTTATGGAGAAACATATAGGAATTGCGGCAAACAAACATGATATTTCTGTTTGTCTAGATGACATTTTATGCACTTGACTAACGAAAATACTTGCTTTTCTGCAAAACCATTTTCATTGTGATTTTCTCGGTCCATTGCATACGAATTCCACACCACTTTGTAAGGATATGACTGGAATAAACCAGAAATATCTGGTTGTGTTTTGGCTAACTCAATCCCAGATATTGCTACAGCCTCTGTGTTTGTGTATTCCTGATACTATCCACGGACTTTATTGTTTTGAATGTTTTTTTTTTTCAGGGAACATTTAATTTTGTGCTTGAAAACACAAATTGTTTTCACATGGAGACACCAGCTCTACACATTCTTATTTTCTAGTGAGAAAGATAGAGGAACTGCGGCAAACAAACATGATATTTCTGTTTGTACCGATGATATTTTTCTACTTGCCTAACGAAAAGACTTTGCTTTTCTCCAAAACCATTTGTACTGTGATTTTCTCGGTCCATTTCATACAAATTCCACACCACTTTGTGTGGATATGACTGGATGAAACCAGAAATATCCAGTTGTGTTTTGCCTAACTCAATCCGAAATATTGCTACAGCCTCTGTGTTTCTGTTATCTGGGTATTATCAACGGACTTTATGGTTTTGAATGTTTTTATCAGGGATAATTTAATTTTGTACCTTAGAAACACTAATTGGTTCATCATGGGAACACCAGCTCTACACTTTCTTATTTTCTAGGGAGAAAGCTAGAGGAACAGCGGCAAACAAACATGATATTTCTGTTTGTATTCATGACGTTTTATGCACTTGCCTAAAGAAAAGACTTTGCTTTTCTCCAAAACAATTTTTACTGTGATTTTCATGGTCCATTGCATACGAATTCCACACCAGTTTGTCTGGATATGCATGGATGAAACCCGAAATATCCGGTTTTGTTTTGGCTAACTCAATCCCAGATATTGCTACAGCCTCTGTGTTTGTGAATTCCTGATATTATCCATGGACTTTATTGTTTTGAATATTTTTCATCAGGGAACATTTAATTTGTGCTTGGAAACACTAATTGGTTCCACATGGAGACACCAGCTCTACACATTCGTATTTTCTAGGGAGAAAGCTAGAGGAACTGGGGCAAACAAACATGATATTTCTTTTTGTATCAATGACATTATATGCACTTGCCTAACAAAAAGACTTTGCTTTTCTCCAAAATCATTTTTACTGTGATTTTCTCGGTCCATTGCATATGAATTCCACACCAGTTTGTCCGAATATGACTGGATGTGTTGGACCTCTCAGTTGCAGAGATGCCCACTTGCTCGGGAGGACGCCCAAAGATCCAGACCAGTTGATGCAAAAAGCACGAGGTTTTTATTGAACGTTTGCGCAAACGGGCCCCCACCTCAGGCAGTGAGGAGCCCTGAGCGGCAGTTTCACACAGGTTATATAGGCAACGAATTAGCATATGGAATGCAGAGGTGGCACGGGATTGGCTGGTTCGGAGGGACAATTAGCATACCGGAGAGTGCTGAGGAGAGTGCTGAGGGAACCAGCTGAGGAGAGTGCTGAGGGAACCAGCTAAGGAGAGTGCTGAGGAGAGTGCTGAGGGAACCAGCTGAGGAGAGTGCTGAGGAGAGTGCTGAGGGAACCAGCTGAGGAGAGTGCTGAGGAGAGTGCTGAGGGAACCAGCTGAGGAGAGTGTTGAGACTCTCCGAAGGGGAGTGGCAGCTCTGCTCTGGGCATGCCTAGAGGTTCTCTGAAGGGGATTGACTTTTCCTTCCCAGAGAACGTCCTGCCCGCTGGACTCTGGGGAACATCTAACCTCTTTAAGAAGCCCCTGATATCTGCCCAGGCCTAGTTTCTTGTCCCTCTCCCCCATAAGGGTCCTTCAATGAAACTGGAAATATCAGGTTTTCTTTTGGCTAACTCAATCTGAAATATTGTGAAAGCCTCTGTGTTTGTGTTTCCTGATATTATCCACGGACTTTATTTTTTTGAATGTTTTTTTTTTTCTGCGAACATTTAATTTTGTGCTTGGAAACACTAATTCTTTCCACATGGAGACACCAGCTCTACACATTTGTATTTTCTAGTGAGAAAGATAGAGCAACTACGGCAAAGAAACATGATATTACTGTTTGTATAGATGACATTTTATGCACTTGCCTAATGAAAAGACTTTGCTTTTCTCCAAAACAATTTTTACTGTTATTTTCTGGGTCTATTGCATACAAATTCCACACCAGTTTGTCCGGATATGAATGGATGAAACCCGAAATATCCGGTTTTGTTTTGGCTAACTCAATCCCAGATATTGCTACAGCCTCTGTGTTTGTGAATTCCTGATATTATCCATGGACTTTATTGTTTTGAATATTTTTGATCAGGGAACATTTAATTTGTGCTGTGAAACACTAATTGTTTCCACATGGAGACTCCAGCTCTACACATTCGTATTTTCTAGAGAGAACGCTAGAGGAACTGTGGCAAACAAACATGATATTTCTGTTTGTATCGATGACATGTTATGCACTTGCCTAACGAAAAGACTTTGCTTTTCTCCAAAACCAGTTTTACTGTGATTTTCTTGGTCCATTGCATACGAATTCCACACCACTTTGTCCGAATATGAGTGGATGAAACTGGAAATATCCGGCTGTGTTTTGGCTAACTCAATCCGAAATATTGCTACAGCCTCTGTGTTTGTGTATTCCTGATATTATGCATGGACTTTATATTTTTCAATGTTTTTTTTTTCAGGGAACATTTAATTTTGTGCTTGGAATCACTAATTGGTTCCACATGGAGACCCCATCTCTACGTATTCTTCTTTTCTAGGTAGAAAGCTAGAGGAACTCGGGCAAACAAAGATGATATTTCTGTTTGTATAGATGGCATTTTATGCGCTTGCATAATGAAAAGACTTTGCTTTTCTCCAAAAGCATTTTTACTGTCTTTTTCTCGGTCCATTGCATACGAATTCCACACCAGTTTGTCCGGATATGACTGGATGAAACCGGAAATATCCGGTTTTATTTTCACTAACTCAATCCCAGATATTGCTACAGCCATTGTGTTTGTGTTTTCTGGATATTATCGATGGACTTTAGTGTTTTGAATGTTTTTTTCTCAGAGAACATTTAATTTTTTACCGTAGAAACAATAATTGGTTCCACATGGGGACACCAGCTCCACATATTCGTATTAACTAGGGAGAAAGCTAGGTGAACTGCGGAAAACAAACATGATATTTCTGTTTGTATCGATGACATTTTATGCACTTGCCTAACGAAAAGACTTTGCTTTCTCCAAAACCATTTGTACTGTGATTTTATCGGTCCATTGCATACGAATTCCACACCACTTTGTGCGGATATGACTTGATGAAACCAAAAATATTGGGTTGTGTTTTGGCTACCTCAATCCCAGATATTGCTACAGCCTCTGTGATTGTGTATTCCAGATATTATGCATGGACTTTAGTGTTTTGAATGTTTTTTATCAGTGAACATTTAATTTTGTGCTGTGAAACACTAATTGTTTCCACATGGAGACACCATCTCTACACATTCGTATTTTCTAGGGAGAAAGCTAGAGGAACTTCCGCAAATAAACATGATATTTCTCTTTGTATCGATGACATGTTATGCACTTGCCTAACGAAACGACTTTGCTTTTCTCCCAAACCATTTGTACTGTGATTTTCTCAGTCCATTGCATACGAATTCCACACCAGTTTGTCTGGATATGCCTGGATGAAACCAGAAATATCTGGTTGTGTTTTGGCTAACTCAATCCGAAATATTGCTACAGCCTCTGTGTTTGTGTATTCCTGATATTATGCATGGACTTTTTTATTTTTCAATGTTCTTTTTCAGGGAACATTTAATTTTGTGCTTCCAAACGCTAATTGGTTCCACATGGAGACACCAGCTCTACACATTCGTATTTTCTAGGGAGAAAGATAGAGGAATTGCGGCAAACAAACATGACATTTCTGTTTGTATAGATGACATTTTATGCACTTGCATAACGAAAAGACTTTGCTTTTCTCCAAAACCATTTGCACTGTGATTTTCTTGCTCCATTGCATACGAATTCCACACCAGTTTTTCCGGATATGACTGCAAAAAACTGGAACCATCCGGTTTTGTTTTGGCTAACTGAATCCCAGATAATGCTACAGCCAAATTGTTTGTGTTTTCTGGATATTATCGATGGACTTTAGTGTTTTGAATGTTTTTATAGGGAACATTTAATTTTGTACCATTGAAACACTAATTGGTTCATCATGGGGACACCAGCTCTACACATTCGTATTTTCTAGGGAGAAAGCTAGAGGAACTTCCGCAAATTAACATGATATTTCTGTTTGCATCGATGACATGTTTTGCACTTGCCTAACGAAATGACTTTCCTTTTCTACAAAACCATTTTTACTGTGATTTTCTCCGTCCATTGCACATGAATTCCACACCAATTTGTCCGGATATGCCTGGATGAAACCGGAAATATCCGGTTCTGTTTTGGCCAACTTAATCCCAGATATTGCTACAGCCAATGTGTTAGTGTATTCCTGATATTATCCACAGACTTTATTGTTTTGAATGTTCTTTATCAGGGAGCATTTAATTTTGTGCTGTGAAACACTAATTGGTTCATCATGGGGACACCAGCTCTACACATTCGTATTTTCTAGGGAGAAAGCTAGATGAACTTCCACAAATAAACATGATATTTCTGTTTGTATCGATGACATGTTATGCACTTGCCTAATGAAACAACTTTGCTTTTCTCCAAAACCATTTGTACTGTGATTTTCTCGGTCCATTGCATAGGAATTCCACACCTCTTTGTCCAGATATGAGTGGATGAAACTGGAAATATCCGGTTGTGTTTTGGCTAACTCAATCCGAAATATTGCTACAGCCTCTGTGTTTGTGTATTCCTGATATTATGCATGGACTTTATATTTTTCAATGTTGTTTTTCAGGGAACTTTTAATTTTGTGCTTGGAAACAGTAATTGGTTCCACATGGAACACCAGCTCTACACATTCGTATTTTCTAGGGAGAAAGCTAGAGGAACTTCCGCAAATAAACATGATATTTCTGTTTGTTTAGATGATATTTTATGCACTTGCCTAAGGAAAAGAATTTGCTTTTCTCCAAAACCATTTTTACTGTGATTTTCTTGGTCCATTGCATACGAATTCCTCACCGGTTTGTCCAGATATGACTGCAAGAAACCGGAAATATCCAGTTTTGTTTTGGCTAACGCAATCCCAGATATTGCTACAGCCAATGTGTTTGTGATTTCTTGATATTATCCACAGACTTTATTGTTTTGAATGTTCTTTATCAGAGAACATTTAATTTTGTTCCGTAGAAACTCTAATTGTTTTCACATGGAGACACCAGCTCTACACATTCATATTTTCTAGGGAGAAAGCTAGAGGAACTGCGGCAAACAAACATGATATTTCTGTTTGTATCGATGACATTTTATGCACTTGCCTAACGAAAAGACTTTGCTTTTCTCCAAAACCATTTTTACTGTCATTATCTCGGTCCATTGCATATGAATTCCACAGTAGTTTGTGCGGATCTGACTGGATGAACGCGGAAATATCCAGTTTTGTTTTGGCTAACTCAATCCCAGATATTTCTACAGCCTCTGTGTTTTTTTTTTCTGGATGTTATCAACGGACTTTATTGTTTTGAATGTTTTTTATCAGGGAACATTTAATTTTGTACCATTGAAACACTAATTGTTTCCACATGGAGACACCAGCTCTACACATTCGTAATTTCTTTTTTTTTATTAAACTTTTATTTCTTGAATATAAATTTCCAACGTACAGCTCATGGTTTACAATGGGTTCCCTCTCCCAAAACTTCCCTCCCACCCATAACCCTCCCCTTTCCAGCACCCTCTCCCCTTCCAATCACATCATGATTCATTTTCAATTCTCTTTATATGCAAAAGACCATTTTAGTATGAATTAGGTAATGATTTCAACAGTTTGCCCACATATAGCAACACAAATTGAAAAAAAAATACTGTTGGAGTACTAGTCATAGCATTAAATAAGAGTGTACAGCACATTAAGGGCAGAGAATCTACATAATATTTTTTTTAAAAATTAATTAATTTTCTATACCATTTCCAATTTAACACCAGGTTTTTTTTTTAAATTCCAATTATCTTTATATACAGGATATCGATTCAGTATATAATTAGTCAAGATCTCAACAGTTCGTATCCATGCAGAAACACAAAGTGTAAAAATACTGTTTCAGTACTAGTTATAGCATCACTGCACATTAGACAACACATTAAGGACAGATCCCACATGGGATGTAAGTACACAGTGACTCCTGTTGCAGACTTAACAATTTGACACTCTTGTTCATGGCATCAATAATTACATTCGTAATTTCTACGGAGAAACCTATAGGAATTGCGGCAAACAAACATGATATTTCTGTTTGTCTAGATGACATTTTATGCACTTGCCTAACGAAATACTTGCTTTTCTCCAAAAATATTTGTACTGCGGTTTTCTCGGTCCATTGCATACGAATTCCACACCACTTTTTCTGGATATGTCTGGATGAAACCAGAAATATCTGGTTGTGTTTTGGCTAACTCAATCCCAGATATTGCTACAGCCTCTGTGTTTGTGTATTCCTGATATTATCCACGGACTTTATTGTTATGAATGTTTTTTTTCAGGGAACATTTAATTTTGTACCGTTGAAACACTAATTATTTCCACATGCAGACACCAGCTCTACACATTCGTGTTTTCTACGGAGAAAGCTACAGGAACTGTGGTAAACAAACATGGCATTCTATGCACTTGCCTAACAAAAAGACTTTGCTTTTCTCCAAAAGCATTTTACTGTGAATTTCTCGGTCCATTGCATACGAATTCCACACCAGTTTGTCCGGATATGACTGGATGAAACCAGAAATATCTGGTTGTGTTTTGGCTAACTCAATCCGAGATACTGCTGCAGCCTCGATGTTTGATTTTCCTGGATATTAACCACAGACTTTACTGTTTTGAATATTTTTTATTTGGGAGCATTTAATTTTGTGCTGTGACACACTAATTGTTTCCACATGGAGACAGCAGCTCTACACATTCGTATTTTCTAGGGAGAAAGCTAGAGGAACTGTGGCAAACAAACATAATATTTCTGTTTGTATCGATGACATGTTATGCACTTGCCTAACGAAACGACTTTGCTTTTCTCCAAAACCATTTGTACTGTGATTTTCTCGGTCCATTGCATACGAATTCCACACCACTTTGTCCGGATATGAGTGGATGAAACTGGAAATATCCGGTTGTGTTTTGGCTAACTCAATCCGAAATATTGCTACAGCCTCTGTCTTTGTGTATTCCTGATATTATGAATGGACTTTATATTTTTCAATGTTTTTTTTCAGGGAACATTTAATTTTGAGCTTGGAAACACTAATTTGTTCCACATGGAACACCAGCTCTACACATTCGTATTTTCTAGAGAGAAAGCTTGAAGAACTGCGGCAAACAAACATGAGATTTCTGTTTGTCTAGATGACATTTTATGCGCTTGCCTAATGAAAAGACTTTGCTTTTCTCCAAAACCATTTTTACTGTGATTTTCTCGGTCCATTGCATATGAATTCCACACCACTTTGTCCGGATATGACTGGATGAAACCGGAAATATATGGTTTTATTTTGACTAACTCAATCCCAGATATTGCTACAGCCTCTGTGTTTGTGTTTTCTGGATATTAACGATGGACTTTAGTGTTTTGAATGTTTTTTATTAGGGAACATTTAATTTTGTGCTGTGAAACACTAATTGTTTCCACATGGAGACACCATCTCTACACAATCGTATTTTCTAGGGAGAAAGCTAGAGGAACTTCCGCAAATAAACATGATATTTTCTTTGTATCGATGACATGTTATGCACTTGCCTAACGAATCGACTTTGCTTTTCTCCCAAACCATTTGTACTGTGATTTTCTCGGTCCATTGCATACGAATTCCACACCAGTTTGTCCGGATATGACTGGATGAAACCAGATATATCTGGTTGTGTTTTGGCTAACTCAATCCAAGATATTGCTACAGCCTCTGTGTTTGTGTATTCCCGATATTATGCATGGACTTTTTATTTTTCAATGTTTTTTTTCAGGGAACATTTAATTTTGTGCTTCCAAATGCTAATTGGTTCCACATGGAGACACCAGCTCTACACATTCGTATTTTCTAGGGAGAAAGCTAGAGGAACTGCGGCAAACAAACATGATATTTCTGTTTGTATAGATGACATTTTATGCACTTGCATAACGAAAAGACTTTGCTTTTCTCCAAAACCATTTGTACTGTGATTTTCTTGGTCCATTGTATACGAATTCCACACCAGTTTTTCCGGATATGACTGCAAAAAACTGGAACCATCCGGTTTTGTTTTGGCTAACTGAATCCCAGATAATGCTACAGCCAAATTGTTTGTGTTTTCTGGATATTATCGATGGACTTTAGTGTTTTGAATGTTTTTATACGGAACATTTAATTTTGTACCATTGAAACACTAATTGGTTCATCATGGGGACACCAGCTCTACACATTCGTATTTTCTAGGGAGAAAGCTAGAGGAACTTCCGCAAATAAACATGATATTTCTGTTTGCATCAATGACATGTTTTGCACTTGCCTAACGAAATGACTTTCCTTTTCTACAAAACCATTTTTACTGTGATTTTCTCCGTCCATTGCACATGAATTCCACACCAATTTGTCCGGATATGCCTGGATGAAACCGGAAATATCCGGTTCTGTTTTGGCCAACTTAATCCCAGATATTGCTACAGCCAATGTGTTAGTGTATTCCTGATATTATCCACAGACTTTATTGTTTTGAATGTTCTTTATCAGGGAGCATTTAATTTTGTGCTGTGAAACACTAATTGGTTCATCATGGGGACACCAGCTCTACACATTCGTATTTTCTAGGGAGAAAGCTAGATGAACTTCCACAAATAAACATGATATTTCTGTTTGTATCGATGACATGTTATGCACTTGCCTAATGAAACAACTTTGCTTTTCTCCAAAACCATTTGTACTGTGATTTTCTCGGTCCATTGCATAGGAATTCCACACCTCTTTGTCCAGATATGAGTGGATGAAACTGGAAATATCCGGTTGTGTTTTGGCTAACTCAATCCGAAATATTGCTACAGCCTCTGTGTTTGTGTATTCCTGATATTATGCATGGACTTTATATTTTTCAATGTTGTTTTTCAGGGAACTTTTAATTTTGTGCTTGGAAACAGTAATTGGTTCCACATGGAACACCAGCTCTACACATTCGTATTTTCTAGGGAGAAAGCTAGAGGAACTGCGGCAAACAAACATGATATTTCTGTTTGTATAGATGACATTTTATGCACTTGCATAACGAAAAGACTTTGCTTTTCTCCAAAACCATTTGTACTGTGATTTTCTTGGTCCATTGTATACGAATTCCACACCAGTTTTTCCGGATATGACTGCAAAAAACTGGAACCATCCGGTTTTGTTTTGGCTAACTGAATCCCAGATAATGCTACAGCCAAATTGTTTGTGTTTTCTGGATATTATCGATGGACTTAAGTGTTTTGAATGTTTTTATACGGAACATTTAATTTTGTACCATTGAAACACTAATTGGTTCATCATGGGGACACCAGCTCTACACATTCGTATTTTCTAGGGAGAAAGCTAGAGGAACTTCCGCAAATAAACATGATATTTCTGTTTGCATCGATGACATGTTTTGCACTTGCCTAACGAAATGACTTTCCTTTTCTACAAAACCATTTTTACTGTGATTTTCTCCGTCCATTGCACATGAATTCCACACCAATTTGTCCGGATATGCCTGGATGAAACCGGAAATATCCGGTTCTGTTTTGGCCAACTTAATCCCAGATATTGCTACAGCCAATGTGTTAGTGTATTCCTGATATTATCCACAGACTTTATTGTTTTGAATGTTCTTTATCAGGGAGCATTTAATTTTGTGCTGTGAAACACTAATTGGTTCATCATGGGGACACCAGCTCTACACATTCGTATTTTCTAGGGAGAAAGCTAGATGAACTTCCACAAATAAACATGATATTTCTGTTTGTATCGATGACATGTTATGCACTTGCATAATGAAACAACTTTGCTTTTCTCCAAAACCATTTGTACTGTGATTTTCTCGGTCCATTGCATAGGAATTCCACACCTCTTTGTCCAGATATGAGTGGATGAAACTGGAAATATCCGGTTGTGTTTTGGCTAACTCAATCCGAAATATTGCTACAGCCTCTGTGTTTGTGTATTCCTGATATTATGCATGGACTTTATATTTTTCAATGTTGTTTTTCAGGGAACTTTTAATTTTGTGCTTGGAAACAGTAATTGGTTCCACATGGAACACCAGCTCTACACATTCGTATTTTCTAGGGAGAAAGCTAATGGAACTTCCGCAAATAAACATGATATTTCTGTTTGTTTAGATGATATTTTATGCACTTGCCTAAGGAAAAGAATTTGCTTTTCTCCAAAACCATTTTTACTGTGATTTTCTTGGTCCATTGCATACGAATTCCTCACCGGTTTGTCCAGATATGACTGCAAGAAACCGGAAATATCCAGTTTTGTTTTGGCTAACGCAATCCCAGATATTGCTACAGCCAATGTGTTTGTGATTTCTTGATATTATCCACAGACTTTATTGTTTTGAATGTTCTTTATCAGAGAACATTTAATTTTGTTCCGTAGAAACTCTAATTGTTTTCACATGGAGACACCAGCTCTACACATTCGTATTTTCTAGGGAGAAAGCTAGAGGAACTGCGGCAAACAAACATGATATTTCTGTTTGTATCGATGACATTTTATGCACTTGCCTAACGAAAAGACTTTGCTTTTCTCCAAAACCATTTTTACTGTCATTATCTCGGTCCATTGCATATGAATTCCACAGTAGTTTGTGCGGATCTGACTGGATGAACGCGGAAATATCCAGTTTTGTTTTGGCTAACTCAATCCCAGATATTTCTACAGCCTCTGTGTTTTTTTTTTCTGGATGTTATCAACGGACTTTATTGTTTTGAATGTTTTTTATCAGGGAACATTTAATTTTGTACCATTGAAACACTAATTGTTTCCACATGGAGACACCAGCTCTACACATTCGTAATTTCTTTTTTTTTATTAAACTTTTATTTCTTGAATATAAATTTCCAACGTACAGCTCATGGTTTACAATGGGTTCCCTCTCCCAAAACTTCCCTCCCACCCATAACCCTCCCCTTTCCAGCACCCTCTCCCCTTCCAATCACATCATGATTCATTTTCAATTCTCTTTATATGCAAAAGACCATTTTAGTATGAATTAGGTAATGATTTCAACAGTTTGCCCACATATAGCAACACAAATTGAAAAAAAATACTGTTGGAGTACTAGTCATAGCATTAAATAAGAGTGTACAGCACATTAAGGGCAGAGAATCTACATAATATTTTTTTTAAAAATTAATTAATTTTCTATACCATTTCCAATTTAACACCAGGTTTTTTTTTTAAATTCCAATTATCTTTATATACAGGATATCGATTCAGTATATAATTAGTCAAGATCTCAACAGTTCGTATCCATGCAGAAACACAAAGTGTAAAAATACTGTTTCAGTACTAGTTATAGCATCACTGCACATTAGACAACACATTAAGGACAGATCCCACATGGGATGTAAGTACACAGTGACTCCTGTTGCAGACTTAACAATTTGACACTCTTGTTCATGGCATCAATAATTACATTCGTAATTTCTACGGAGAAACCTATAGGAATTGCGGCAAACAAACATGATATTTCTGTTTGTCTAGATGACATTTTATGCACTTGCCTAACGAAATACTTGCTTTTCTCCAAAAATATTTGTACTGCGGTTTTCTCGGTCCATTGCATACGAATTCCACACCACTTTTTCTGGATATGTCTGGATGAAACCAGAAATATCTGGTTGTGTTTTGGCTAACTCAATCCCAGATATTGCTACAGCCTCTGTGTTTGTGTATTCCTGATATTATCCACGGACTTTATTGTTATGAATGTTTTTTTTCAGGGAACATTTAATTTTGTACCGTTGAAACACTAATTGTTTCCACATGCAGACACCAGCTCTACACATTCGTGTTTTCTACGGAGAAAGCTACAGGAACTGTGGTAAACAAACATGGCATTCTATGCACTTGCCTAACGAAAAGACTTTGCTTTTCTCCAAAAGCATTTTACTGTGAATTTCTCGGTCCATTGCATACGAATTCCACACCAGTTTGTCCGGATATGACTGGATGAAACCAGAAATATCTGGTTGTGTTTTGGCTAACTCAATCCGAGATACTGCTGCAGCCTCGATGTTTGATTTTCCTGGATATTAACCACAGACTTTACTGTTTTGAATATTTTTTATTTGGGAGCATTTAATTTTGTGCTGTGACACACTAATTGTTTCCACATGGAGACAGCAGCTCTACACATTCGTATTTTCTAGGGAGAAAGCTAGAGGAACTGTGGCAAACAAACATAATATTTCTGTTTGTATTGATGACATGTTATGCACTTGCCTAACGAAACGACTTTGCTTTTCTCCAAAACCATTTGTACTGTGATTTTCTCGGTCCATTGCATACGAATTCCACACCACTTTGTCCGGATATGAGTGGATGAAACTGGAAATATCCGGTTGTGTTTTGGCTAACTCAATCCGAAATATTGCTACAGCCTCTGTCTTTGTGTATTCCTGATATTATGAATGGACTTTATATTTTTCAATGTTTTTTTTCAGGGAACATTTAATTTTGATCTTGGAAACACTAATTTGTTCCACATGGAACACCAGCTCTACACATTCGTATTTTCTAGAGAGAAAGCTTGAAGAACTGCGGCAAACAAACATGAGATTTCTGTTTGTCTAGATGACATTTTATGCGCTTGCCTAATGAAAAGACTTTGCTTTTCTCCAAAACCATTTTTACTGTGATTTTCTCGGTCCATTGCATATGAATTCCACACCACTTTGTCCGGATATGACTGGATGAAACCGGAAATATATGGTTTTATTTTGACTAACTCAATCCCAGATATTGCTACAGCCTCTGTGTTTGTGTTTTCTGGATATTAACGATGGACTTTAGTGTTTTGAATGTTTTTTATTAGGGAACATTTAATTTTGTGCTGTGAAACACTAATTGTTTCCACATGGAGACACCATCTCTACACAATCGTATTTTCTAGGGAGAAAGCTAGAGGAACTTCCGCAAATAAACATGATATTTTCTTTGTATCGATGACATGTTATGCACTTGCCTAACGAATCGACTTTGCTTTTCTCCCAAACCATTTGTACTGTGATTTTCTCGGTCCATTGCATACGAATTCCACACCAGTTTGTCCGGATATGACTGGATGAAACCAGATATATCTGGTTGTGTTTTGGCTAACTCAATCCAAGATATTGCTACAGCCTCTGTGTTTGTGTATTCCTGATATTATGCATGGACTTTTTATTTTTCAATGTTTTTTTTCAGGGAACATTTAATTTTGTGCTTCCAAATGCTAATTGGTTCCACATGGAGACACCAGCTCTACACATTCGTATTTTCTAGGGAGAAAGCTAGAGGAACTGCGGCAAACAAACATGATATTTCTGTTTGTATAGATGACATTTTATGCACTTGCATAACGAAAAGACTTTGCTTTTCTCCAAAACCATTTGTACTGTGATTTTCTTGGTCCATTGTATACGAATTCCACACCAGTTTTTCCGGATATGACTGCAAAAAACTGGAACCATCCGGTTTTGTTTTGGCTAACTGAATCCCAGATAATGCTACAGCCAAATTGTTTGTGTTTTCTGGATATTATCGATGGACTTAAGTGTTTTGAATGTTTTTATACGGAACATTTAATTTTGTACCATTGAAACACTAATTGGTTCATCATGGGGACACCAGCTCTACACATTCGTATTTTCTAGGGAGAAAGCTAGAGGAACTTCCGCAAATAAACATGATATTTCTGTTTGCATCGATGACATGTTTTGCACTTGCCTAACGAAATGACTTTCCTTTTCTACAAAACCATTTTTACTGTGATTTTCTCCGTCCATTGCACATGAATTCCACACCAATTTGTCCGGATATGCCTGGATGAAACCGGAAATATCCGGTTCTGTTTTGGCCAACTTAATCCCAGATATTGCTACAGCCAATGTGTTAGTGTATTCCTGATATTATCCACAGACTTTATTGTTTTGAATGTTCTTTATCAGGGAGCATTTAATTTTGTGCTGTGAAACACTAATTGGTTCATCATGGGGACACCAGCTCTACACATTCGTATTTTCTAGGGAGAAAGCTAGAAGAACTTCCACAAATAAACATGATATTTCTGTTTGTATCGATGACATGTTATGCACTTGCATAATGAAACAACTTTGCTTTTCTCCAAAACCATTTGTACTGTGATTTTCTCGGTCCATTGCATAGGAATTCCACACCTCTTTGTCCAGATATGAGTGGATGAAACTGGAAATATCCGGTTGTGTTTTGGCTAACTCAATCCGAAATATTGCTACAGCCTCTGTGTTTGTGTATTCCTGATATTATGCATGGACTTTATATTTTTCAATGTTGTTTTTCAGGGAACTTTTAATTTTGTGCTTGAAAACAGTAATTGGTTCCACATGGAACACCAGCTCTACACATTCGTATTTTCTAGGGAGAAAGCTAGAGGAACTGCGGCAAACAAACATGATATTTCTGTTTGTATAGATGACATTTTATGCACTTGCATAACGAAAAGACTTTGCTTTTCTCCAAAACCATTTGTACTGTGATTTTCTTGGTCCATTGTATACGAATTCCACACCAGTTTTTCCGGATATGACTGCAAAAAACTGGAACCATCCGGTTTTGTTTTGGCTAACTGAATCCCAGATAATGCTACAGCCAAATTGTTTGTGTTTTCTGGATATTATCGATGGACTTAAGTGTTTTGAATGTTTTTATACGGAACATTTAATTTTGTACCATTGAAACACTAATTGGTTCATCATGGGGACACCAGCTCTACACATTCGTATTTTCTAGGGAGAAAGCTAGAGGAACTTCCGCAAATAAACATGATATTTCTGTTTGCATCGATGACATGTTTTGCACTTGCCTAACGAAATGACTTTCCTTTTCTACAAAACCATTTTTACTGTGATTTTCTCCGTCCATTGCACATGAATTCCACACCAATTTGTCCGGATATGCCTGGATGAAACCGGAAATATCCGGTTCTGTTTTGGCCAACTTAATCCCAGATATTGCTACAGCCAATGTGTTAGTGTATTCCTGATATTATCCACAGACTTTATTGTTTTGAATGTTCTTTATCAGGGAGCATTTAATTTTGTGCTGTGAAACACTAATTGGTTCATCATGGGGACACCAGCTCTACACATTCGTATTTTCTAGGGAGAAAGCTAGATGAACTTCCACAAATAAACATGATATTTCTGTTTGTATCGATGACATGTTATGCACTTGCATAATGAAACAACTTTGCTTTTCTCCAAAACCATTTGTACTGTGATTTTCTCGGTCCATTGCATAGGAATTCCACACCTCTTTGTCCAGATATGAGTGGATGAAACTGGAAATATCCGGTTGTGTTTTGGCTAACTCAATCCGAAATATTGCTACAGCCTCTGTGTTTGTGTATTCCTGATATTATGCATGGACTTTATATTTTTCAATGTTGTTTTTCAGGGAACTTTTAATTTTGTGCTTGGAAACAGTAATTGGTTCCACATGGAACACCAGCTCTACACATTCGTATTTTCTAGGGAGAAAGCTAGAGGAACTTCCGCAAATAAACATGATATTTCTGTTTGTTTAGATGATATTTTATGCACTTGCCTAAGGAAAAGAATTTGCTTTTCTCCAAAACCATTTTTACTGTGATTTTCTTGGTCCATTGCATACGAATTCCTCACCGGTTTGTCCAGATATGACTGCAAGAAACCGGAAATATCCAGTTTTGTTTTGGCTAACGCAATCCCAGATATTGCTACAGCCAATGTGTTTGTGATTTCTTGATATTATCCACAGACTTTATTGTTTTGAATGTTCTTTATCAGAGAACATTTAATTTTGTTCCGTAGAAACTCTAATTGTTTTCACATGGAGACACCAGCTCTACACATTCGTATTTTCTAGGGAGAAAGCTAGAGGAACTGCGGCAAACAAACATGATATTTCTGTTTGTATCGATGACATTTTATGCACTTGCCTAACGAAAAGACTTTGCTTTTCTCCAAAACCATTTTTACTGTCATTATCTCGGTCCATTGCATATGAATTCCACAGTAGTTTGTGCGGATCTGACTGGATGAACGCGGAAATATCCAGTTTTGTTTTGGCTAACTCAATCCCAGATATTTCTACAGCCTCTGTGTTTTTTTTTTCTGGATGTTATCAACGGACTTTATTGTTTTGAATGTTTTTTATCAGGGAACATTTAATTTTGTACCATTGAAACACTAATTGTTTCCACATGGAGACACCAGCTCTACACATTCGTAATTTCTTTTTTTTTTATTAAACTTTTATTTCTTGAATATAAATTTCCAACGTACAGCTCATGGTTTACAATGGGTTCCCTCTCCCAAAACTTCCCTCCCACCCATAACCCTCCCCTTTCCAGCACCCTCTCCCCTTCCAATCACATCATGATTCATTTTCAATTCTCTTTATATACAAAAGACCATTTTAGTATGAATTAGGTAATGATTTCAACAGTTTGCCCACATATAGCAACACAAAGTGAAAAAAAAATACTGTTGGAGTACTAGTCATAGCATTAAATAAGAGTGTACAGCACATTAAGGGCAGAGAATCTACATAATATTTTTTTTAAAAATTAATTAATTTTCTATACCATTTCCAATTTAACACCAGGTTTTTTTTTTAAATTCCAATTATCTTTATATACAGGATATCGATTCAGTATATAATTAGTCAAGATCTCAACAGTTCGTATCCATGCAGAAACACAAAGTGTAAAAATACTGTTTCAGTACTAGTTATAGCATCACTGCACATTAGACAACACATTAAGGACAGATCCCACATGGGATGTAAGTACACAGTGACTCCTGTTGCAGACTTAACAATTTGACACTCTTGTTCATGGCATCAATAATTACATTCGTAATTTCTACGGAGAAACCTATAGGAATTGCGGCAAACAAACATGATGTTTCTGTTTGTCTAGATGACATTTTATGCACTTGCCTAACGAAATACTTGCTTTTCTCCAAAAATATTTGTACTGCGGTTTTCTCGGTCCATTGCATATGAATTCCACACCACTTTTTCTGGATATGTCTGGATGAAACCAGAAATATCTGGTTGTGTTTTGGCTAACTCAATCCCAGATATTGCTACAGCCTCTGTGTTTGTGTATTCCTGATATTATCCACGGACTTTATTGTTATGAATGTTTTTTTTTCAGGGAACATTTAATTTTGTACCGTTGAAACACTAATTGTTTCCACATGCAGACACCAGCTCTACACATTCGTGTTTTCTACGGAGAAAGCTACAGGAACTGTGGTAAACAAACATGGCATTCTATGCACTTGCCTAACGAAAAGACTTTGCTTTTCTCCAAAAGCATTTTTACTGTGAATTTCTCGGTCCATTGCATACGAATTCCACACCAGTTTGTCCGGATATGACTGGATGAAACCAGAAATATCTGGTTGTGTTTTGGCTAACTCAATCCTAGATACTGCTGCAGCCTCGATGTTTGATTTTCCAGGATATTATCCACAGACTTTACTGTTTTGAATATTTCTTATCAGGGAACATTGAATTTTGTACCATTGAAACACTAATTGTTTCCATATGGAGACAGCAGCTCTACACATTCATATTTTCTAGGGAGAAAGCTAGAGGAACTGCGGCAAACAAACATGATATTTCTGTTTGTATCGATGACATTTTATGCACTTGCCTAACGAAAAGACTTTGCTTTTCTCCAAATCCAATTTTACTGTGATTTTCTCAGCCCAATGCATACGACTTCCACACCACATTGTCTGGATATGACTGGAAGTAACGAGAAATATCTGGTTGTATTTTGGCTAACTCAATCCGAAATTTGCTACAGCCTGTATGTTTGTTTTTTCTGGATATTATCCACAGACTTTATTGTTTTGAATTCTATTATCGGGGAACACTTAATTTAGTGTTTGGAAACACTAATTGGTCCCAAATGGAGACACCAGCCCTACACATTCGTATTTTCTAGGGAAAAAGCTAGAGGAACTGCGGCAAACAAACATGATGTTTCTGTTTGTATAGATAACATTTTATGCCCTTGCCTAACTAAAAGACTTTGCTTTTCTCCAAAACCATATTTACTGTGTTTTTTTCTGTCCATTTCATATGAATTCCACACCACTTTGTCCGGATATGACTGGATGAAACCAGAAGTATCTGGTTGTGTTTTGTCTAACTCAATCCCAGATACTGCTATAGACTCTGTGTTTTTGCATTCCTGATATTATCCATGGACTTTATTGTTTTGAATGTTTTTATCAGGGAACATTTCATTTTGTACCATTGAAACACTAATTGGTTCATCATGGGGACAGCAGCTCTACACATTCTTATTTTCTTGGGTGAAAGCTAGAGGAACTGTGGCAAACAAACATGATATTTCTGTTTCTGTAGATGACATTTTATGCACTTGCCTAACGAAAGACTTTGCTTTTCTCCAAAACCATTTTTACTGTGATAATCTTGGTCCATTGCATAGGAATTCCACTCCAGTTTGTGTGGATATGACTGGATGAAACCGGAAATATCCGGTTTTGTTTTGGCTAACTTAATCCCAGATACTGCTACAGACTCTGTGTTTCTGTATTCCTGATATTATCCACAGACTTTATTTCTTTGAATTTTTTTTTCAGGGAACACTTATTTTTGTGCTTGAAAATAGTAATTGGTTCCACATGGGGACACCAGCTCTACACATTCGTATTTTCTAGGGAGAAAGCTAGAGGAACTGCGGCAAAAAAACCTGATATTTCTGTTTGTGTAGATGACATTTTATGCACTTGTCTAACGAAAACACTTTGCTTTTCTCCAAAACCAATTTTACTGTGATTTTCTCGGTCCATTGCATACGAATTCCACACCAGTTTGTCCGGATATGACTGGATGAAACCTGAAATATCCAGTTTTGTTTTGGCTAACTCAATCTCACATATTGCTACAGCCTTTGTGTTTGTGTATTCCTGACATTATCCAGAGACTTTATTGTTTTGAATGTTTTTTATCAGGAACATTTAATTTTGTACTGTTGAAACACTAATTGTTTCCACATGGAGACACCAGCTCTACACATTTCTATTTTCTAGGGAGAAATCTAGAGGAACTGTGACAAACAAACATGATATTTCTGTTTGTTTAGATGACATTTTGTGTACTTGCCTAACGAAAAGACTTTGCTTTTCTCCAAAACCATTTGTATTGTGATTTTCTTGGTCCATTGCATACGAATTCCATACCACGTTGTTCAGATATGACTGGATGAAACCAGAAATATCTGCTTGTGTTTTGGCTAACTCAATCCGAAATATTGCTATAGCCTCTGTGTTTGTGTTTTCTGGATATAATCAACGTACTTTATTGTTTTGAATGCTTTTATCAGGGAACATTTAATTTTGTACCGTAGAAACACTAATTGGTTCATCATGGGGACACCAGCTCTACACATTCGTATTTTCTAGGGAGAAAACTAGTGGAACTGCGGGAAAGAAACATCATATTTCTGTTTGTGTAGATGACATTTTGTGTACTTGCCTAACGAAAAGACTTTGCTTTTCTCCCAAAGCATTTTTACTGTAATTTCTCGTTCCATTGCATACGAATTACACACCAGTTTGTCCGGATATGACTGGATGAAACCAGAAATATCCGGTTGTGTTTTGGCTAACTCAATACCTGATATTGCTACAGCCTCTATGTTTGTGTTTTCCGGATGTTATCAACAAACTTTATCGTTTTGAATGTCTTTTATCAAGGAACATTTTATTTTGAACCATTGAAACACTAATTGTTTCATAATATGAACACCAGCTCTACAGATTCTTATTTTCTAGGGAGAAAGCTAGAGGAAGTGCGGCAAACAAACATGATGTTTCTGTTTGTATAGATGACATTTTATGCACTTGCTAAAAGAAAAGACTTGCTTTTCTCCAAAGTCATTTTTACTGTGATTTTCTCCATCTATTGCATACGCATTCCACACGAATTTGTCCGGATATGACTGGATAAACCGGAAATATCCGGTTTTGTTTTAGCTAAGTCAATCCCAGAAATTGCTACAGCCTTTGTGTTTGTTTTTTCTAGGTATTATCCATGGACTTTATTGTTTTCAATGTTTTTTTGTCGGGGAACATTTTATTTTGAGCTTGGATACAGGAATTGGTTCCACATGGAGACACCAGCTCAAACATATTCATATTTTCTAGGGAGAACGCTAGAGGAACTGAAGCAAACAAACATATTTCTGATTTTATAGATGACATTTTATGCACTTGCAGAACAAAAAGACTTTGCTTTTCTCCAAAGTCATTTGTAATGTGATTTTTTTCCATCAATTGCATACGAATTCCACACCAATTTGTACGGAAATGACTGGACAAAACCAGAAATATCCTTTTGTTTTTTGATTAATTCAATCCCAGATATTGCTGCAGTCTCTGTGTTTGTGTATTCCTGATATTATCCACGGAATTTACAGTTTTGAGGATTTTTTATCAGGGAACATTTAATTTTGTGCTTGGAAACATTAATTGGTTCAACATGTAGACACCAACTATAAAGATTCGTATTTTCTAGGGAGAAAGCTAGAGAAATTGCGCAAAACAAACACGATATTTGTGTTTGTATAGATGACATTTTATGCACTTGCCTAACGAAAAGACGTTGCTTTTCTCCAAAACCATTTGTACTGTGTTTTTCTTGGTCCATTGCATACCAATTCCACACCACTTTGTCCAGATATGACTGGATGAAACCAGAAATATCCGGTTGTGTTTTGGCTAACTCAATTCGAAATATTGCTACAGCCTCTGTGTTTGTGTTTTCTGGATATTTTCGGGGGACTAATTGTTTTGAATGTTCTTATCAGGGTACGTTTAATTATGGACCGTATAAACACTAATTGGTTCATCATGGGGACACCAGCTCTAAACATTCGTATTTTCTAGGGAGAAAGCTAGAGGAACTTCGGCAAACTAACATGATATTTCTGTTTGTATCGATGACATTTTATGCACTTGCCTAACGAAAAGACTTTGCTTTCTCCTAAACCAATTTTACTGTGATTTTCTCAGTCTATTGCATATGAATTCCACACCAGTTTGTCCGTATATGACTGGATAAAACCGGAAATATCTGGTTTTGTTTTGGCTAACTCAATCCCAGATATTGCTACAGCCACTGTGTTGTGTATTCCTGATTTTATCCACGGACTATATTTCTTGAATGTTTTTTTTTCAAGGAACATTTAATTTTGTACTTGGATACACTAACTGGTTCCACATGGAGACACCCGCTCTACACATTCGTATTTTCTAGGAAGAAAGCTAGAGTTACTGGGGCAAACAATCATGATATTTCTGTTTCTAGAGATGACATTTTATGTGCTTGCCTAACGAAAATACGTTGATTTTCTCCAAAATCATTTATACTGAGATTTTCTCTGTCCATTGAATACGAATTCCACACCAGTTTGTCCGGATATGACTGGAAGAATCCAGAAATATCCGATTTTGTTTTGGCTAACTCAATCCCAGATATTGCTACAGCCTCTGTGTTTGTGTATTCCTGATATTATCTACAGACTTTTGGTTTTGAATATTTTTATCATGGAACATTTAATTTTGTACCGTAGAAACACTTATTGGTTCCACATGGAGACACCATCTCTACACATTCCTATTTTCTAGGGAGAAAGCTAGAGCAACTGCGACAAACAAATATGATATTTCTGTTTGTATACATGACATTTTATGCACTTGCCTAACGTAAAGACTTTGCTTTTCTCCAAAACCATTGTTCTTATGATTTTCTGGGTCGACTGCATATGAATTCCAAACCACTTTGTCCGGATATGACTGGATGAAAACAGAAATATCCAGTTGTGATTTGGCTAACTCAATCCAAAATATTGCTACAGCCTCTGTGTTTGCGTTTTCTGGATATTATCGAGGGAGTTTATTGTTTTGAATGTTTTTATCAGGGAAAATTTCATGTTGTACCGCAGAAACACTAATTGGTTCCACATGGAGTCACCAGCTCTACACATTCACATTTTCTAGGGAGAAAGCTAGAGGAACTGCGACAAACAAACATGATATTTCTGTTTGTGTAGATGACGTTTTATGCACGTGTCTAATGAAAAGGCTTTGCTTTTCTCCAAAACTATATTTATTGTGATTTTCTCGAACCATTGCATAGGAATTCCACAGCATTTTTTCCGTACTGACTGGATGAAACCATAAATATCCGGTTTTGTTTTGGCAAACTCAATCCCAGATATAGCTACAGCCTCTGTGTTTGTTTTTTCTGGATATTCAATCGACTTTATTGTTTTAAAAGTTTTTTATCGGGGAACTTTTTATTTTGAGCTTAGATAGAGTAATTGGTTCCACATGGGGACACCAGCTCTACATATTTGTATTTTCTAGGGAGAAAGCTAGGGGAACTGCAGGAAACAAACATGATATTTCTGTTTGTCTCGATGACATTTTATGCACTTGCCTAAGGTAAAGACTTTGCTTTTCTCCAAAACCACTTGTACTGTGATTTTCTTGGTCCATTACATACGAATTCCACACCACGTTGTCCGGATATAACTGGATGAAACCAGAAATATCTGGTTTTGTTTTGGCTAACTCAATCCCAGATATTGCTACAGCCTCTGTGTTTGTGTATTCCTGATATTATCCACAGACTTTATTGTTTTGAATGTTTTTTTCAGGGAGCATTTAATTTTGATCTTGGAAACACTACTTGGTTCCACATGGAGACACCAGCTCTACACATTCCTATTTTCTTGGGAGAAAGCTAGAGGAACTGCGGCAAACAAACATGATATTTCTGTTTGTATCGATGACATTTTATGCTGTTGCCTAACGAAAAGACTTTGCTTTTCTCCAAAACCATTTTTACTGTGATTTTCTCAGTGCATTGCATACGAATTCCACACCAGTTTGACCGGATATGAATGGATGAAACCGGAAATATCCGGTTTTGTTTTAGCTAACTAAATCCCAGTTATTTTTACCGCCTCTGTGTTTGTGTATTCCTGATATTATTCATAGACTTTATTGTTTTGAATGTTCTTTATCAGGGAACATTTAATTTTGTGCTGTGAAACACTAATTATTTCCAAATACAGACACCAGCTCTACACATTCGTATTTTCTAGGGAGAAAGCTAGAAGAAGTGCAACAAACGAACAGGACATTTCTGTTTGTATATATGACATTTTATGCACTTGTCTAATGAAAAGACTTTGCTTTTTCCAAAACCATTTTCACTGTGATTTTCTCGGTCCATTGCATATGAATTCCACACCAGTTTGTCCGGATATGACTAGATGAAACCAGAAATATCCGGTTGTGTTTTGGCTAACTCATTCCGCAATGTTGGGAAAGCCTATGTGTTTGTGTATGCCTGATATTATCCACGGTCTTTACAATTTTGAATGTTTTTATCAGGGAACTTTTATTTTTGTACCGTAGAAACACTAATTGTTTCTACATGGAGACACCAGCTCTACAGATTCGTATTTTCTAGGGAGAAAGCTAGAGGAACTGTGGCAAACAAACATGATATTTCTGTTTGTCTAGATGACATTTTATGCACTTGCCTAATGAAAAGACTTTGCTTTTCTCCAAAACCATTTTTACTGTAATATTCTCGGTCCATTGCATACGAATTCCAAACCAGTTTTTCCGCATATGACTGGATGAAACCGGAAATATCCGTTTTTGTTTTTTTTTTTTTCTTGGCTAACTCAATCCCAGATATTGCTATAGCCCCTGTGTTTGTGTTTCTGGATATTATTGATGTACTTTAGTGTTTTGAATGTTTTTTTATCAGGGAATATTTAATTTTG
Organism: Lepus europaeus; assembly: GCF_033115175.1. Classification (NCBI taxonomy): domain Eukaryota; kingdom Metazoa; phylum Chordata; class Mammalia; order Lagomorpha; family Leporidae; genus Lepus; species Lepus europaeus. The sequence goes on along the minus strand of NW_026909082.1, from coordinate 225,810 downwards.
TACCGTTGAAACACTAATTGGTTCATCATGGGGACACCAGCTCCACACATTCGTATTTTCTATGGAGAACGCTAAAGGAACTGTGGCAAACAAACATGATATTTCTGTTGGTATCTATGAGATTTTATGCACTTGCCTAATGAAAAGACTTTGCTTCTCTCCAAAACCATTTTTACTTTGATTTTCTCGATCTATTGCATACGAATTCCACACCAGTTTGTCCGGATATGACTGGATGTTACTGGAAATACCCGGTTTTGTTTTGGCTAACTCAATCCGAAATATTGCTACAGCCTCTGTGTTTGTGTATTCCTGATATTATGCATCGACTTTATGTTTTTCAATATTTTTTTTCAGAGAACATTTAATTTTGTGCTTGGAAACACTAATTGGTTCCACATGGAGACACCAGCTATACGCATTCGTATATTCCAGGTAGAAACCTAGAGGAACTGCGGCAAACAAACATGATATTTCTGTTTGTGTAGAAGACATTTTATGCACTTGCCTAACAAAAGACTGTGCTTTTCTGCAAAACCATATTTACTGGGATTTTCTCGGTCCATTGCATACGAATTCCACACCAGTTTGTCCGGATATGACAGGATGAAACCGGAAATATCCGGTTTTGTTTTGGCTAACTCAATCCCAGTTAGTGTTATCGCCTCTGCGTTTGTGTATTCCTGATATTATCCTCAGACTTTATTGTTTTTAATGTTCTTTATCAGAGAACATTTAATTTTGTGCTGCGAAACGCTAATTGTTTCCACATGGAGACACCAGCTCTACACATTGTTATTCTAGGGAGAAAGCTAGAGGAACTGCGGCAAACAAACATGATATTTCTGTTTGTACAAATGACATTTTATGTACTTGTCTCATGAAAAGATTTTGCTTTTCTCCAAAAGCATTTTACTGTGATTTTTTTGGTCCATTGCACACGAATTCCACACCACTTTGACCGGATATGACTGGATAAAACCGGAAATATCCGTTTGTGTTTTGGCTAACTCAATCCCAGATACTGTGAAAGCCTCTGTGTTTGTGTTTTGTGGATAATATCGATTGACTTTATTCTTTTGAATGTTTTTTCAGGGAATATTTAATTTTATACCGTTGAAACACGAATTGGTTCATCATGGGAACATCAGCTCTACACATTTTTATTTTCTAGGGATTAAGCTAGAGGAACTGCGGCAAACAAACATGATATTTCTGTTTGTCTAGAAGACATTTTATGCACTTGCCTAACGAAAAGACTCTGATTTTCTCCAAAACAATTTTTACTGTGATTTTCTCGGCCCATTGCATATGAATTCCACACCATTTTACCGGATATGACTGGGTGAAATCAGAAATATCCGGTTGTTTTTTGGCTAACTCAATCCCAGATATTGCTACAGCCTCTGTGTTTGTGTATTCCTGATATTATCCATGGACTTTATTGTTTGAATGCTTTTTTTCAGGGAACATTTAATTTTGTGCTTGGAATCACTAATTGGTTCCACATGGAGACACCAGCTCTACACATTCGTATTTTCTAGGGAGAAAGCCAGAGGAACTGTGACAAACAAACATAATATTTCTGTTTGTATCGATGACATTTTATGCACTTGCCTAACGAAAAGATTTTGCTTTTCTCCAAAACCACTTTTACTGTGATTTTTTAGGTCCATTGCATACGAATTCCAAATGACATTTTCCGCATATGTCTGGATGAAACCGGAAATATCCGGTTGTGTTTTGGGTAATGCAATCCGAAATATTGTGAAATCCTCTGTGTGTGTGTTTTCTGGATAATATCGATGGACTATATTGTTTTGAATATTCTTATCAGGGAACATTTAATTTTGTACCGTAGAAACACTAATTGGTTCATCATGGGGACACGAGCTCTACACATTCGCATTTTCTAGGGAGAAAGCTATAGGAACTGCGGCAAACAAACATGATATTTCTGTTTGTATAGATGACATTTTATGCACTTGCCTAAGAAAAGACTTTGCTTTTCTCCAAAACCATTTGTACTCTGATTTTCTCGGTCCTTTCCATACGAATTCCAAACGACTTTTTCCGGATATGACTGGATGAAACCGGAAATATCTGGTTGTGTTTTTGCTAACTCATTGCGAAATATTGTGAAAGCCTTTGTGTTTGTGTTTTCTGGATACTATCGATGGACTTTATTGTTTTCAATATTTTTATCAGGGTGCATTTAATTTTGTACCATTCAAACACTAATTGGTTCCACATGGAGACACCAGCTCTACACATTCCTATTTTCTAGGGAGAAAGCTAGAGGAACTGCGGCAAACTAACTAGATATTTCTGTTTGTATATATGACATTTTATGCACTTGCCTAAAGAAACCAGAAATATACGGTTTTGTTTTGGCTAACTCATTCCTTAATATTGTTAAAGCCTCTGTGTTTGTGTTTTCTGGATATTATCAATGGACTTTCTTTTTTTTCTTTTTTTTTTAACTTTCATTTAATGAATATAAATTTCCAGTGCACAGCTTATGGATTACAATGGCTTCCCCCTCCCATAACTTCCCTCCCACCCACATCCCTCCCCTCTCCCGCTCCCTCTCCCCTTTCGTTTGCATCAAGATTCATTTTCAATTCTCTTTATATACAGAAGATCAATTTAGTATATATGAAGTAAAGATTTCCACAGTTTGCACCCACATGGAAACAAAAAGTGAAACATACTGTTTGGTTACTAGTTATAGCATTAAATCACAATGTACAGCACATTAAGGACAGAGATCCCACATGAGGAGCAAGTGCACAGTGGCTCCTGTTGTTGAGCCAACAAATTGACACTCTAGTTTATGGCGCAAGTAACCATCCTAGGCTGTCATCATGAGTTGCCAAGGCTATGGAAGCCTTCCAAGTTTACCGACTCTGATCATATTTAGACAAGATCATAAAAGATAGAGTGAGGATAGTAACCAATGATCCTAAGAATGGCATTTACCAGGTTTGAACAATTGTACAGCATTAAGTGGGGAAGAGGACCATCAGTACACACAGGTTGGGAGTAGAGCCATTGGTGGTAGAGTAGAGCTTATGATTACAAAGGAATGAGGCCCAAGTGCACTAGACAGGGCCTAGCACAAAGGACAGAGTCATTATTAGAGGAGATAAGAAAGGTGCTGTCTAAGCTACAAGTAACTTTTCTGATTGAGAGGCAAATAGAACCTGATAGAAGGGGCTTGATAATAATCTGGTGGGCTTTAGGCCTTGTAAATTCAGAGGCCCAGACCTATCTATCTCTTCACATGGGGTATATCCTAAGGGAGGTGTGAACCTCCTAGGGGAAGGCACTCTGTTGACTTTCATTACTTGGCTGGCCTGGGAGGAGCGCTGGCCAGGTAAATGTGGGGGCATCTCTAACAAGAAATTTACAGTTCTGCCTGCAATGTTGCTGACCCTACTTGACCAAACCCTCAGCTGCAGTGGTCACTTTGGAAGTTGGGCTGAGTGAAGGGCTTTTCAGCTTAGAGCCAATAAGATCTGTGGCTCTGACCTGGGCATCCTTCGACTCCAGGGCAGGTCCATTTCCAGTGATCCAACTCTTGGCAGAGCTACCAGTGCTCTTCACAAGCTGACTTCTGCTGAAGCCCAGGCTTACCACATTGAAAGCCACTGCAGTGGACTGGCCTGTTGGGTCTCCTTGAGGGCAGATCACTGTACAGATCAGCCATTAATAGGCCTGCCACCCATTGCTTCTGATGCCGAGCTTTCTTTTACTCCTGGTTTGTGTTAAAGCAGACCAGAGGATGCAAGTCAAGGGAGTACCCGAGTCCCATTTCTAATCTTCTGTGGCCTGAACTACAAGTATATAGTCACAGGCATGTTCTGCAGTAGTTTTTCTAAGGTAGACAATGCCCATGAGGAAAATTATATTCTCACTTGAAAACTTTCTTTGCTTTTGGTCTGAAAGGGAGGTTTTTTCTACTTACTGTATACTTCGCTGTTGGCAAAGTGAATCTACTATGAGATTATTATTTAAGTTCTTATTTTGGCTATGCTATTACAGAAAAATGTTAGCCATCTCTTTTATAAGGTCTAAAGATTAAATTGTGCGTCCTACAGATTTCTTTATAATAGAATTAGTTTCCTAACTTGAAGATAATAGAGAAATGAAAGAACAAGTTGGGCTGAGAATAGAGAAATGAGGGAGCAAGTCCTAGATCGCTTACTGACAATAGCAATATTACATGAATACTTAGCAAACCGTTTCAACCATTAGATAACAACTTAAGAAAACATTTACCAGAAGTTCCAATGCCTTCTATAAATTTTAAGAATCATGTATTTGAAAACACCTCTTAAATATCTAACATGGTGTAGTTTGTTTAGCCAGTAAACTTAAGCACAACCATCTAAAATGTTTTTAGTTTCTTTCTACCAACAAGTATAAAACATATGACACAGAGATTCAGGTCACACCAATTAAAATGTATCTTTGATTGATTTTAGCAGCTTAAATTTATGGACAATCTTATCTATAAGCCTTTTAAAATAAAACTCTTAATAAAATTTCCCCATGTGGACATACAATATGTACACACATAAAACATAGCATAATAGACCAATATAGCAATTTTAATAATAGCTTTTAAAATCTTTAACTCTTTTTCTAGATTGCCAATGGATTTGAATTGCTTTTTGTTTTTAGTAGCCTCAGTTAACAATACTTTCTCTCAGTTGGTACTGTTAATACATTATTGGCTTCATCTGTTTACAGAGCCATCCCAAAGTACTGAATGCAATAAAAGTAGCTGGAAAAAGTCCATAGGAACCTATAGGAGGACAGCTAAACACAGAACCAACAACGCTTTAGTTTTATGAGCAGCACATCATATATAACTATGGATGACAAAAGACTTTAAGTCACCATGTTTAAAATTATAAACTCATCAACCAACAAGAGGCACTTGCTTACTTCACAGTATTTTTGAATGCACCTCTAGGACTTTACAAGTATTTAACCCTTTAGGCCTCTGGGGCTTTCTCATTAAGATAACTATCATGTCTAGTAACACAAGATCATTAGACTTTTTAATTCTCAAACATTTGTATTAATAGCATTTTCCATTATAGAAACTTAAAGTCTGGTACCACATCACATCCTGACAGTCCTTCTAATATAATCCAAATAGCCTGCTTAGTTGGTGTCTCTATAAGATGAGAGACATAGGTCCTTCGATTTTTTCAGTTGGGCCCAAACTGGAAAAACCAAAGTCCAGGATTTACTGGAAATTTTAGAGACCAGATTGATTTTTTGAATGCCAGTCAAGAATGCCAAGAAGGCTCAAAATCCAAAATATCTGGTTGAAATAAGATTCCTTAAAATCATGACATAACATAGACCAAATTTGATCATTGTTACAAGGTGACTACTCAAATCTGTGAAAATAAGCACCTCTTTAAATAACCCATAGCTCTTAATAAAAATTCAACTGTTTTTGAACAATTAGAATTTAACAGACATCAAGAGCACATAATAGATTACTTTAACACATTGCTTTAACAGAACATCAGAGTTTAATTCTATGTCAAAGAGAAATTGAGCTTCCTGTGATCTTTTGCTGTGAGGTTTCCTTCCTTTACCTTCTTTCATATTGGTGACCGTGTTTCTGTGTTTCTGTGTGCAACACATCTTTAAGCATCTTTGGCAGGGCAGGATGAGTGGCAACAAATTCTTTCAGTTTCTGTTCGCTATGAAAAGTCTTAATTTCACCTTCATTCACAAATGAGAGCTTTGCAGGATATAGTATTCTGGGCTGGCAGTTTTTCTCTCTTACTACCTGGGCTATGTCTCGCCATTCCCTTCTAGCTTGTAGGGTTTCTGTTGAGAAGTCTGCTGTGAGACTAATTGGAGATCCTCTAAGAGTAATCTGACGTTTCTCTCTTGCACCTTTTAGGATCTTTTCTTTATGCTTCACTGTGGTGAGTTTGATTACAACATGTCGTGGTGAGGATCGCTTTTGGTCATGTTTATTAGGGGTTCTATAAGCTTCCTGTACTAAGATGCCTCTGTCCTTCTCCAAACCTGGGAAATTTTCTGCTAGTATCTCACTGAAAATGCCTTCTAATCCTTTCTCCCTCTCCATGCCTTCAGGAACTCCTAAAACCCGAATGTTGGGTTTTTAATAGTATCCTGTAGATTCCTGACAATATTTTTTAGATTTCTGATTTCTTCTTCTTTTCTTTGGTTTGCCTGTTTCCTTTCCTGTTCTCCATCTTCTAAGTCTGATATTCTCTCTTCTGCTTCGCCCATTCTGTTTTTAAGGCTCTCTAATGTGTTTGTCATTTGATCTATTGAACTCTTCATTTCATTATGATTTCTCGTCACTATCACAGTTTCTTGTTCCACTAGTTGTTTCATTTCATTTTGATTCCTCCTTAATATTTCACTTTCACGAGAGAGATTTTCTATCTTGTCCATTAAGGATTTCTGTAGTTCAAGAATTTGTTTTTGAGAACTTCTTAATGTTCTTATCAATTTTTTGAGATCTGCTTCTTGCATTTCTTCGATCTCATCATCTTCCTAATCTTGAATTGGGGAGTCTTTTTCATTTGGGGGTGTCATAGTGTCTTCCTTGTTCTCGTTAGCTTGGTTTCTGTGTTTGTTGTTTGGCATGTTGGAGATATTTGGTTTCTTCACTGTGGTGTTTTTTCTTGTTACGCTATGGCTCTATATTAAGTGACTGTCTGCTTTCAGTGGAGCCTTAGAGGCTTGAGATGAGTGTGGACTGAGAGCTGTGTTTGGTTCCTCAGGGTTGAGGGTGTGTCAAAGATGACACTCCCAGGTTAGGTGTGGTAAATGTCTCTTTCTTTTTTTGATTCAAAAGGGAAGTAATTCTGCACAGCTGAACGTAATTGGAGGTAGTCAGCAGGCAAATGATATACCCACAGGAGCCAGAGATCGGAAGCTCTTTCCCAAGGACCACACAGAAAATCTGTGCTGCCCTCAGTGTGGGCTCCAATCCTCCTGCAGTCTCCCACTGGGTTGCCAAGTTAGATCCTAACCTCCTGTTATTTCACCCCTCCCTCCAGAGTCAGGTGTTTCTGCTAGGCTCAGGGCCGGTGCAGACCTGAGGTCGCCCTGCTTATGACGTATGTCCAAAATGGCGCCTCCTCTGTCTTGCTCACTTTTGAGAGGTGGGCAGAGAGAGAGAAACTTGTGTCCGTATCGGTCACTTTTTTATTTTTTTGCCTCTCTCTCTTCTAGTTTGCCTGGTGAATTTTTCCCCACGGAGTTTCAAGCCTCGTTCCCTCTAGCCTCCTCTTTCCACTTGCCCGCTGGTGTCTCGGGCTATTGAGGTTCGGCTCACCTCGCGTTCCAGCGCTGGTGTGTTGAGTCTGCCCCTGGTGTCCCGAACTTGGGCTCCCACGCTCTCCACGCAGGTCCACTGTGAATCACTAGTTCCGGAAGTGTTTCCTCTGCTTTTTCATCCCCTACTCTTCCTTGACCCTGCAGTATCTCCACTTATATTAAACTGTCTCTCGCCCGGACTAATAGTGTGCTCCTGGCTTATTCCACCATCTTGCCACTCTCCTAATTTCCTATCTGGACTTTATTCTTTAGAATGTTTTTTATTATCGGGGAACATTTTATTTTGAGCTTGGATACAGTAATTGGTTCACATGGAGACACCAGCTGAACATATTCGTATTTTCTAGGGAGACAGCTAGAGGAACTGCGGCAAACAAACATGATATTTCTGTTAGTATAGATGACATTTTATGCACCTGCCTAACGAAAACACTTTGCTTTTCTCCAAAACCATTTTTACTGTGATTTTCTTGGTCCATTGCATCCAAATTCCAAACGACTTTTTCAGGATCTGACTCGATGAAACCAGAAACATCCGGTTGTGTTTTGGCTAACTCAATCCGAAATATTGTGAAAGCCTCTGTGTTTGTGTTTTCTGGATATTATCGACGGACTTTATTGTGTTGAATATATATATCAGGGAACATTTAATTTTGTACCGTAGAAACACTAATTGGTTCCACATGGAGACAACAGCTCTACACATTCGTATTTTCTAGGGAGAAAGCTAGAGGAACTGCGTCAAAAAATATATATTTCTGTTTGTATAGATGACATTTTATACACTTGCCTAACGAAAAGTCTTTGCTTTTCTCCAAAACCATTTTTCTGTGATTTTCTCGGTACACTTCATACGAATTCCACACCAATTTGTCCGGATATGACTGGATGAAACCGGAAATATCGGGTTTTGTTTTGGTTTACTCAATCCGAATTATTGTGAAAGCCTCTGTATTTGTGTTTTCTGGATATTATCAACGGACATTATTTTTTTGAATGCTTTTTGATCGGGGACCTTTTTATTTCTTGCTTGGATACAGTAACTGTTTCCACATGGAGACACCAGCTCTACACATTCGTATTTTCTAGGGAGAAAGCTAGAGGAACTGTAGCAAACAAACATGATATTTCTGTTTGAATAGATGACATTATATGCACTTTCCTAATGTAAGGACTTTGCTTTTCTCCAAAACCATTTTTAGTGTGAATATCTCGTTCCATTGCATACGAATTCCACACCAGTTGACTGGATATAACTGGATAAAACTGGAAATATCCGGTTTTGTTTTGGCTAACTCAATCCCAGATATTGCTACAGCCTCTGTGTTTGTGTTTTCTGGATATTATCGATGGACCTTATTGTTTTGAATGTTTTCTAATCTAGGAACATTTAATTTTGTGCTTGGAATCAGTAAGTGGTTCCACATGGAGACACCAGCTCTACACATTCGTATTTTCTAGGGAGAAAGCTAGAGGAACTGCGGAAAACAAACATGATATTTCTGTTTGTATAGATGACATTATATGCACTTGCCTAACGAAAAGACTTTGCTTTTCTCCAAAACCATTTTTACTGTGATTTTTTCGGTCCATTGCATACAAATTCCAAACGACTTTTTCCGGATATGACTGGATGAAACCGGAAATATTCGCTTGTGTTTTGGCTAACTCAATCCCAGATATTGCTAAAGCCTCTGTGTTTGTGTATTCCTGATATTATCCACGGACTTTATTTTTTTGAATGTTTTTTATCGGTGAACACTTTATTTTGAGCTTGGATACAGTAATTTGTTCCACAAGAAGACACCAACTGAACATATTCGTATTTTCTAGGGAGAAAGCTAGAGGAAGTGCATCAAACAAACATGATATTTCTGCTTGTCTAGATGACATTTTATGCACTTGCCTAACGAAATGACTTTGCTTTTCTCCAAAACCTTTTTCACTGTGAATATCTCGGTCCATTGCATATGAACTCCACACCAGTTTGTCCGGATATGACAGGATGAAACCGGAAATATCCGGTTGTGTTTTGGCTAACTCAATGCGAAATATTGTGAACGCCTCTGTGTTTGTGTTTTCTGGATATTATCGATGGACTTTATTGTTTTCAATGTTTTATCAGGGAACATTTCATTTTGTACCGTTGAAACACTAATGGGTTCATCATGGGGACACCAGCTCTACACATTCGTATTTTCTAGGGAGAAAGCTAGAGGAACTGTGGCACACAAACATGATATTTCTGTTTGTATAGATGACATTTTATGCACTTTCCTGATGAAAAGACTTGGCTTTTCTCCAATACCATTTGTTGTGATTTTCTTGGTCCATTGCATACGAATTCCACACCACTTTCTCCGGATATGACTGGATGAACCAGAAATATCTGGTTGTCTTTTGTCTAACTCAATCCCAAATATTGCTACAGGCTCTGTGTTGGTGTATTCCTGATATTATCCACGGGTTTTATTTTTTTTGAATGTTTTTTTAAGGATACATTTAATTTTGTGCGTGGAAACACTAATTGGGCCCACATGGAGACACCAGATCTACACATTCGTATTTTCTAGGGAAAAAGCTAGAGGAACTGTGGCAAACAAACATGATATTTCTGTTTCTATAGATGACATTTTATGTGCTTGCCTAATGAAAAGACATTGCTTTTCTCCAAAACCATTTTTACTGTGATTTTCTCGGTCCATTGCATAGGAAATCCACACCAGTTTGTCTGGATATTACTGCATGAAACCAGAAATATCTGTTTGTGTTTTGGCTACCTCAATCTGAAATATTTTGAAAGCCTGTGAGTTTGTGTATTCCTGATATTATCCACGGACTCTATTTTTTTTAATTATTTTTTTCAGGCAACATTTTATTTTGTGCTTGGAAACACTGATTGGTTCCACATGGAGACACCAGCTCTATGTATTCGTATTTTCTAGGTAGAAAGCTAGAAGAACTGCGGGAAAGAAACATAATAATTCTGTTTGTATAGATGACATTTTATGCACTTGCCTAACGAAAATACGTTGCTTTTCTCCAAAACCATTTGTACTGTGATTGTCTCTTTCCATTGCATACGAATTCCACACCAGTTTGTGTGGATATGACTGTAAGAAAACAGAAATATCCGGTTGTGTTTTGGGTAACCTAATCAGAAATATTGCTACATCCTCTGTGTTTGTGTTTTCCGGATATTATCCACGGACTTTATTGTTTTGAATGTTTGTATCAGGGAACATTTAATTTTTTACCGTTGAAACACTAATTATTCATCATGGGGATACCAGCTCTACACATTCGTATTTTCTAGGGAGAAAGCTAGAGGAACTGCGGCAAACAAACATGATATTTCTGTTTGTATAGATGACATTTTATGCCCTTGCCTAATGAAAAGACTTTGCTTTCTCCAAAACCATTTTTACTGTGATTTTCTCATTCTATTGCACGCGAATTCCACACCAGCTTGTCCAGATATGACTTGAAGAATCCGGAAATACTCGGTTTTGTTTTGTCTAACTCAATCCCAGATATTGCTACAGCCTCTGTGTTTGTGCTTTCCTTATAATATACACAGACTTTATTGATTTCAATGTTTTTTATCAGGGAACATTTAATTTTGAACCGCTGAAATACTAATTGGTCCCACATGGTGTCACCAGCTCTATATATTCGTTATTTCTAGGGAGAAAGCCAGAGGAACTGCAGCAAACAAATATGATATTTCTGTTTGTATAATTGACGTTTTATGCACTTGCCTAACGAAAAGACTTTGCTTTTCTCCAAAACCATTTGTATTGTGATTTTCTTGGTCCATTGCATACAAATTCCGCACCAGTTTTTCCGGATATGACTGCATGAAACCAGAAATATCTGGTTGTGTTTTGGCACACTCAATCCGCAATATTGTGAAAGCCTCTTAGTTTGTTTATTCTGGATATTATCGAAACTGTATTGTTTTGAATATTTTTATCAGGGAACATTTATTTTTGTACCGTAGAAACACTAATTGTTCATCATGGGGACACCAGCTCTACGCATTTGTATTTTCTAGGGAGAAAGCTAGAGGAACTGCGGCAAACAAACATGATATTTCTGTTTGTATAGATGACATTTTATGCACTTGTCTAACGAAAAGACTTTTCTTTTCTCCAAAACCATTTCTACTGTGATTTTCTCGGTCCATTGCATACGAATTCCAAACCAGTTTGTCCGGTTATGAGCGGATGAAACCGGAAATATCCAGTTGTGTTTTGGCTAACTCAATCCCAGATATTGCTGCTGCCTCTGTGTTTGTTTTTTCTGGATATTATCAATGGACTTTATTGTTTTGAATGTTTTTTATCAGGGAACATTTTATTTTGAGCTTTGATACAGTAATTGGTTACACATGGAGACACCAGGTCTACATATTCGTATTTTCTAGGGAGAAAGCTAGAGGAACTGCGGTAAACAAACATGATATTTCTGTATGTATAGACGACAGTTTATGCACTTGCTTAACGAAAAGACTTTGCTTTTCTCCAAAACCATTTTTACTGTGATTTTCTAAGTCCATTGCAGAAGAATTCCACACCATTTTGTCCGGGTATTACTGGATGAAACCAGAAATATCCGGATGTTTTGGCTAACTCAATATGAAATATTGCTACAGCCTCTGTGTTTGTGTTTTCTGGATATTATCCATGGACTTTATTGTTTTGAATACTTTATCAGGGAACATTTAATTTTGTTCCTTTGAAACACTAATTGGTTCATCCTGGGGAAACCAGCTCTACACATTCGTATTTTCTGGGTAGAAAGGTAGAGGAACTGCGGCAAACAAACATGATATTTCTGTTTGTATAGATGACATTTTATGAAATTACCTAACGAAAAGACTTTGCTTTTCTTCAAAACCATTTTTACTGTGATTTTCTCAGTCCATTGCATATGAATTCCACACCAGTTTGTCCGGATATCACTGGAAGAAACCAGAAATATCCGCTTGTGTTTTGGCTAACTCAATCCCAGATATTGCTACAGCATCTGTGTTTGTGTATTCCTGATATTATCCACAGTCTTTATTGTTTTGAATGGTTTTTATCAGAGAACATTTAATTTTCTGCTGCGAAACACTAATTGGTTCATCATGGGGACACCAGCTCTACACATTCGTATTTTCTAGGGAGAAAGCTAGAGGAACTGTGCCAAACAAACATGATATTTCTGTTTGTGTAGAGGAAGTTTTATGCACGTGCCTAACGAAAAGACTTTGCTTTTCTCCAAAACCATTTCTACTGTGATTTTCTTGGTCCATTGCATACGAATTCCAAACCAGTTTGTCCGGGTATTACTGGATGAAACCAGAAATATCCGGATGTTTTGGCTAACTCAATATGAAATATTGCTACAGCCTCTGTGTTTGTGTTTTCTGGATATTATCCATGGACTTTATTGTTTTGAATACTTTATCAGGGAACATTTAATTTTGTTCCTTTGAAACACTAATTGGTTCATCCTGTGGAAACCAGCTCTACACATTCGTATTTTCTGGGTAGAAAGGTAGAGGAACTGCGGCAAACAAACATGATATTTCTGTTAGTATAGATGACATTTTATGAAATTACCTAACGAAAAGACTTTGCTTTTCTCCAAAACCATTTTTACTGTGATTTTCTCAGTCCATTGCATATGAATTCCACACCAGTTTGTCCGGATATCACTGGAAGAAACCAGAAATATCCACTTGTGTTTTGATTCACTCAATCCCAGATATTGCTACAGACTCTGTGTTTGTATTTTGCTGATATGATCCACAGACTTTATTGTTTTGAATGTTTGTGTTCAGGGAACATTTAATTTTGTTCTTGAAAACCCTAATTGGTTCCACATGGAGACACAAGCTCTACACATTCATATTTTCTAGGGAGAAAACTAGAGGAACTGCGGAAAAAAACATGATATTTCTGTTTGTATAGATGACATTTTATGCGCTTGCCTAACGAAAATAAGTTGCTTTTCTCCAAAAACCATTTGTACTGTGATTTTCTCGGTCCATTGCATACGAATTCCACACCACTTTTTGTGGATATGACTGGATGAAACCGTGAATATCCGGTTGTGTTTTTGCTAACTGAATCCGAAATATTGTGAAAGCCTCTATGTTTGTGTATTTTGGATATTATTGAGGGACTTATTGTTTTGAATGTTTTTATCAGGGAAAATTTAATTTTGTACCGTTGAAACACGAATTGGTTCATAATGGGAACACCAGTGAATTTCTTGGTCCATTGCATAGGAATTCCACACCAGTTTGTCCAGATATGACCGTATGAAATAGGAAATATCTGGTTTTGTTTTGGCTAACTCAATCCCAGATATTGTTACTGCATCTGTGTTTGAATATTCCTGTTATTATCCACAGACTTTATTGTTTTGAATGTTTTTTATCAGATAACATTTTATTTGCTGCTGCAAAACACTAATAGTTTCCACATGGAGACACCAGCTCTACACATTCCTATTTTCTTGGTAGAAAGCTAGAGGAACTGCGGCAAAGAATCATGATATTTCTGTTTCTATAGATGACATTTTATGCACTTGCCTAACGAAAAGACTTTGCTTTTCTCCAAAACCATTTTTACTGTGATTTTCTCGTTCCATTGCATACGAATCCCACACCACTTTGTTCGCATATGACTGGAGGACACCAGAAATATCTGGTTGTGTTTTGGCTAACTCAATCTGAAATATGGCTACAGCCTATGTTTTTGTGTATTCCTGATATTATTCACAGACTTTATTTTTTTGTATTTTTTTTTCAGGGATCATTTAATTTTGTGCTTGAAATCACTAATTGGTTCCACATGGAGACACCAGCTCTACACATTCGTATTTTCTGGGGAGAATTCTAGAGGAACTGTGGCAAACAAACATGATATTTCTGTTTGTCTAGATGACATTTTATGCACTTGCCTAACGAAAAGACTTTGCTTTTCTCCAAAACCATTTTTACTGTGATATTCTTGGTCCATTGCTTACGAATTACACACCACTTTGTCTGGATAAAACTGGATGAAACCAGAAATATCCGGTTGTGTTTTGGCTAACTCAATCCTAGATATTTCTACAGCCTCTGTGTTTGTGTTTTCTGGATATTATCGAGGGACTTATGGTTTTGAATGTTTTTTTAAGGGAACATTTAATTTTGTGATTGGAAAAACTAATTGGTTCCACATGGAGAAACCAGCTCTACACATTCGTATTTTCTAGGTAGAAAGCTAGAGGAACTGCGGCAAACAAACATGATATTTCTGTTTCTATAGATGACATTTTATGAACTTGCCTAACGAAAAGACTTTGCTTTTCTCCAAAATCATTTTTACTGTGAATATCTCAGTCCATTTCATATGAATTCCACACCACTTAGTCCGGATAAGACTGGATGAAACGAGAAATATCCGGTGGTGAATTGGAGAACTCAATCCCAGATATGGCTACAGCCTCTGTGGTTGTTTTTTCTGGATATTCAACGGACTTTATTGTTTTGAAAGTTTTTTATCGGAGAACTTTTTATTTTGAGCTTGGATAGAGTAATTGGTTCCACATGGGGACACCAGTTCTACACATTTGTATTTTCTAGGGAGAAAGCTAGGGGAACTGCGGCAAACAAACATGATATTTCTGTTTGTATAGATGACATTTTATGCACTTGCCTAACAAAAAGACATTGCTATACTCCAAAACCATTTTTACTGTGATTTTCTCCGTCCATTACATACGAATTCAACACCACGTTGTCCGGATATGACTGGATGAAACCGGAAATATCTGGTTTTATTTTGGCTAACTCAATCTGAAATATTGATACATCTTCTGTGTTTGTGTATTCCTGATATTATCAATGGACTTTATTGTTTTGAATGTTTTTTTTGTTATCAGGGAACATTTAGTTTTGATCTTGGAAACACTACTTGGTTCCACATGGAGACACCAGCTCTACATATTCATATTTCTAGGGAGAAATCTAGAGGAACTGCGGCAAACAAACATGATATTTCTGTTTCTATAGATGACATTTTACGTATTTGCCTAACGAAAAGACTTTGCTTTTCTCCAAAACCATTTTTACTGTGATTTTCTCGGTCCATTGCATTCGAATTCCACACCACTTTCTCCTGATGTGACTGGATGAAACCGGAAATATCTGGTTGTGTTTTGGCTAACTCAATCCAAAATATTGTGAAAGCCTCTGTGTTTGTGTTTTCTGGATATTATCAACGGACTCTATTGTTTTGAATGTTTTTTATCAGGGAACATTTATTTTTGTGCTTGGAATCAATAATTGGTTCCACATGAAGACACCACTCTACACATTCATATTTTCTAGGGAGAAAGCTAGAGGAACTGCGGCAAACAAACATGATATTTTTTATAGATGACATTTTATGCACTTGCCTAACGAAAACTCTTTGCTCTTCTCCAAAACCATTTGTACTTTGATTTTTTTGGTTCATTGCATACGAATTCCACACAACTTTGTCCGCATATGACTGGATGAAACCAGAAATATACGGTTGTGTTTTGGCTAACTATTTCCGAAATATTGTGAAAGCCTCTGTTTTTGTGATTTCTGGATATTATCAATGGACTTTATTTATTTTTAAGCTTTTATTTAGTGAATATAAATTTCCAGTGTACAGCTTATCAATTACAATGGCTTCCCCCTCCCATAACTCCCCTCCCACCTGCAACCCTCCCCTCTACCGCTCCCTCTCCCCTTTCATTTGCATCAAGATTCATTTTCAAATCTCTTTATATACATAGGATCAATTTAGTATATATGAAGTAAAGATTTCAACACTTTGCACCCACATAGAAACACAAAGTGAAACATGCTGTTGGAGTACTAGTTATAGCATTAAATCACAATGTGCAGCACATTAAGGACAGAGATCCCCCATGAGAGCAAGTGCACAGTGGCTCCTGTTGTTGACCCTACAAATCAACACTCTATTTTATGGCGCCAGTAACCATCCTAGGCTGTCATCATGAGTTGCCAAAGCTATGGATGCCTTCCAAGTTTATCGACTCTGATCATATTTAGACAAGGTCATAAAAGACAGAGTGAGGATAGTAACTAATGATCCTAAGAATGGCATTTACCAGGTTTGAACAATTGTACAGCATTAAGTGGGGAAGAGGAACATCAGTACACACAGGTTAGGAGTAGAGCCATTGGAGGTAGAGTATAGGATATGATTACAAAGGAATGAGGCCCAAGTGCACTAGACAGGGCCTAGAACAAAGGACAGAGTCATTATTAGAGGAGCTAAGAAAGGTGCTGTCTAAGCTACAAGTAATTTTTCTGATTGAGAGGCAAATAGAACCTGATAGAAGGGGCTTGATAATAATCTGGTGGGCTTTAGGCCTTGTAAATTCAGAGGCCCAGACCTATCTATCTTTTCACATGGGGTATATCCTAAGGGAGGTGTGAACCTCCTAGGGGAAGGCACTCTGTTGACTTTCATTACTTGGCTGTCCTGGGAGGAGCGCTGGCCAGGTAAATGCAGGGGGCATCTCTAACAAGAAATTTACAGTTCTGCCTGCAACGTTGCTGACCCTACTTGACCAAACCCTCAGCTGCAGTGGTCACTTTGGAAGTTGGGCTGAGTGAAGGGCTTTTCAGCTTAGAGCCAATAAGATCTGTGGCTCTGACTTGGGCATCCTTCGACTCCAGGGCAGGTCCATTTCCAGTGATCCAACTCTTGGCAGAGCTACCAGGGCTCTTCACAAGCTGACTTCTGCTGAAGCCCAGGCTTACCACATTGAAAGCCACTGCAGTGGACTGGCCTGTTGGGACTCCTTGAGGGCAGACCACTGTACAGATCAGCCATTAATAGGCCTGCCACCCATTGCTTCTGATGCCGAGCTTTCTTTTCCTCCTGGTTTGTGTTAAAGCAGACCAGAGGATGCAAGTCAAGGGAGTGCCCGTGTCCCATCTCTAATCTTCGGTGGCCTGAACTACAAGTCTGTAGTCACAGGCATGTTCTGCAGTAGGTTTTCAAAGGTAGAGAATGCCCATGAGGAAAATTATATTCTCACTTGAAAACTTTCTTTGCCTTTGGTCTGAAAGGGAGGTTTTTTCTACTTACTGTATACTTCACTGATGGCAAAGTGAATCTACTATGAGATTATTATTTAAGTTCTTATTTTGGCTATGCTATTACAGAAAAATGTTAGCCATCTCTTTTATAACGTCTAAAGATTAAATTGTGCGTCCTACAGATTCCTTTAGAATAGAATTAGTTTCCTACCTTGAAGAGAATAGAGAAATGAATGAACAAGTTGGGCTGAAAATAGAGAAATGAGGGAGCAAGTCCTAGATCGCTTACTGACAATAGCAATATTACATGAATACTTAGCTAACAATTTCAACCATTAGATAACAACTTAAGAAAACATTTACCAGAAGGTCCAATGCCTTCTAGAAATTTTAAGAATCATGTATTTGAAAACACCTCTTAAATATCTAACATGGTGTAGTTTGTTTAGCCAGTAAACTTAAGCAGAGCCATCTAAAATGTCTTTTGTTTCTTTCTACCAACAAGTATAAAACATATGATACAGAGATTCAGGTCACACCAATTAAAATGTATCCTTGATTGATTTTAGCAGCTTAAATTTATGGATAATCTTATCTATAAGCCATTTAAAATAAAACTCTTAATAAAATTTCCCCATGTGGACATACAATATGTACACACATATAACATAGCATAATAGACCAATATAGCAATTTTAATAATAGCTTTTAAAATCTTCAACTCTTTTTCTAGATTGCCAATGGATTTGAATTGCTTTTTGTTTTTAGTAACCTCAGTTAACCATACTTTCTCTCAGTTGGTACTGTTAATACATTATTGGCTTCATCTGTTTACAGAGCCATCCCAAAGTACTGAATGCAATAAAAGTAGCTGGAAAATGTCCATAGGAACCTATAGGAGGACAGCTAAACACAGAACCAACAACGCTTAGTTTTATGAGAAGCACATCATATATAACTATGGATGACAAAAGACTTTAAGTCGCCATGTTTAAAATTATAAACTCATCAACCAACAAGAGGCACTTGCTTACTTCAGAGTATTTTTGAAAGCACCTGTAGGATTTTACAAGTATTTAACCCTTTAGGCCTCTGGGGCTTTCTCATTAAGATAACTATCATGTCTAGTAACACAAGATCATTAGACTTTTTAATTCTCAAACATTTGTATTAATAGCATTTTCCATTATAGAAACTTAAAGTCTGGTACCACATCACATCCTGACAGTCCTTCTAATATAATCCAAATAGCCTGCTTAGTTGGTGTCTCTATAAGATGAGAGACATAGGTCCTTCGATTTTTTCAGTTGGGCCCAAACTGGAAAAACCAAAGTCCAGGATTTACTGGAAATTTTAGAGACCAGATTGTTTGAAACTTTGATTTTTTGAATGCCTGTCATGAATGCCAAGAAGGCTCAAAATCCAAAATATCTGGTTGAAATAAGATTCCTTAAAATCATGACATAACATAGACCAAATTTGATCATTGTTACAAGGTGACTATTCAAATCTTTGCAAATAAGCACATATTTAAATAACCCATAGCTCTTAATAAAAATTCAACTGTTTTTGAACAATTAGAATTTAACAGACATCAAGAGCACATAATAGATTACTTTAACACATTGCTTTAACAGAGCATCAGAGTTTAATTCTATGTCAAAGAGAAATTGAGCTTCCTGTGATCTTTTGCTGTGAGGTTTCCTTCCTTTACCTTCTTTCATATTGGTGACCGTGTTTCTGTGTTTCTGTGTGCAACACATCTTTAAGCATCTTTGGCAGGGCAGGATGAGTGGCAACAAATTCTTTCAGATTCTGTTTGCTATGAAAAGTCTTAATTTCACCTTCATTCACAAATGAGAGCTTTGCAGGATATAGTATTCTGGGCTGGCAGTTTTTCTCTCTTAATACCTGGGATATGTCTCGCTATTCCCTTCTAGCTTGTAGGGTTTCTGATGAGAAGTCTGCTGTGAGTCTAATTGGAGATCCTCTAAGAATAATCTGACGTTTCTCTCTTGCACCTTTTAGGATCTTTTCTTTATGTTTCACTGTGCTGAGTTTGATTACATCATCTCGTGGTGAGGATCTCTTTTGGTCATGTTTATTAGGGGTTCTATAAGCTTCCTGTACTAAGATGCCTCTGTCCTCCAAACCTGGGAAATTTTCTGCTAGTATCTCACTGAAAATGCCTTCTAATCCTTTCTCCCTCTCCATGCCTTCAGGAACTCCTAGAACCCGAATGTTGGGTTTTTTAATAGTATCCTGTAGATTACTGACAATATTTTTTAGATTTCTGATTTCTTCCTCTTTTCTTTGGTTTGCCTGTTTCCTTTCCTGTTCTCCATCTTCTAAGTCTGATATTCTCTCTTCTGCTTCGCCCATTCTGTTTTTAAGGCTCTCTAATGTGTTTGTCATTTGATCGATTGAATTCTTCATTTCATTATGATTTCTCGTCACTATCACCATTTCTTGTTCCACTAGTTGTTTCATTTCATTTTGATTCCTCCTTAATATTTCATTTTCACGAGAGAGATTTTCTATCTTGTCCATTAAGGATTTCTGTAGTCCAAGAATTTGTTTTTTAGAACTTCTTAATGTTCTCATCAATTTTTTGAGATCCGCTTCTTGCATTTCTTCGATCTCATCATCTTCCTAATCTTGAATTGGGGTGCCTTTTTCATTTGGGGGCATCATAGTGTCTTCCTTGTTCTCGTTAGCTTGGTTTTTGTGTTTGTTGTTTGGCATGTTGGAGATATTTGGTTTCTTCACTGTGGTGTTTTTTCTTGTTACACTATGGCTCTATATTAAGTGACTGTCTGCTTTCAGTGGAGTCTTAGAGGCTTGAGATGAGTGTGTACTGAGAGCTGTGTTTGGTTCCTCAGGGTTGAGGGTGTGTCAAAGATGACACTCCCATGTTAGGTGTGGTAAATGTCTCTTTCTTTTTTTGATTCAAAAGGGAAGAAATTCTGCACAGCTGAACGTAATTGGAGGTAGTTAGCAGGCGAATGATATACCCACAGGAGCCAGAGATCGGAAGCTCTTTCCCAAGGACCACACAGGAAATCTCTGTTGCCCTCAGTGTGGGCTCCAATTCTCCTGCAGTCTCCCACTGGGTTGCCAAGTTAGATCCTAACCTCCTGTTATTTCACCCCTCCCTCCAGAGTCAGGTGTTTCTGCTAGGCTCAGGGCCGGTGCAGACCTGAGGTCGCCCTGCTTATGATGTATGTTCAAAATGGCGCCTGCTCTGTCTTGCTCACCATTGAGAGGTGAGCGGAGAGAGAGAAACTTGTGTCTGTATCGGTCACTTTTTTATTTTTTTCCTCTCTCTCTTCTAGTTAGCCTGGTGAATTTTCCTCCATGGAGTTTCAAGCCTCGTTCCCTCTAGCCTCCTCTTTCCACTTGCCTGCTGGTGTCTCGGGCTATTGAGGTTTGGCTCACTTCGCGTTCCAGCGCTGGTGTGTTGAGTCTGCCTCTGGTGTCCTGAACTTGGGCTCCCACACTCTCCACGCAGGAACACTGTGAATCACTAGTTCCGGAAGTGTTTCCTCTGCATTTTCATCCCCTACTCTTCCTTGACCCTGCAGTATTTTCACTTATATTCAACTGTCTCTCCCCCGGACTAATAGTGTGCTCCCTGCCTATTCCGCCATCTTGCCGCTCTCCTAATTTCCTATCCGGACTTTATTCTTTAGAATGTTTTTTTATCGGGTAACATTTTATTTTGAGCTTGGATACAGCAATTGGTTCCACATGGAGACACCAGCTGAACATATTCGTATTTTCTAGGGAGAAAGCTAGAGGAACTGCGGCAAACAAACATGATATTTCTGTTTATATAGATGACATTTTATGCACTTGCCTAAGGAAAAGACTTTGCTTTTCTCCAAAACAATTTTTACAGTAATTTTACAGTAATTTTCCGAATTCCACACCAGTTTGACCAGATATGACTGGATGAAACCGGAAATATCTGGTTTTGTTTTGGCTAACTCAATCCAATATATTGCTACAGCCTCTGTGTTTGTGTTTTCCCGATATTATCCAGGGACTTTATTGTTTGAATATTTTTTATCGGGGAATATTTTATTTTGAGCTTGCATACAGTAATTGGTTCCACATGGAGACACCAGCTGAACATCTTCATATTTTCTAGGGAGAAAGCTAGAGGAACTGCGGCAAACAAACATGGTATTTCTGATTGTATAGATGACATTTTATGCACTTGCCTTACGAAAAGACTTTGCTTTTCTCCAAAACCATTTTTACTGTGATTTCTCAGTCCATTGCATACGAATTCCACACCACTTTGTCCGGATATGACTGGATGAAAACAGAAATATTCGGTTGTGTTTTGGACAACTCAATCTGAAATATTGTGAAAGCTTCTGTCTTTGAGTTTTCTGGAGATTATCGATGGACTTTATAGTGTTGGATATTTTTATAAGGGAACATTTAATTTTGTGCTTGGAATCACTAATTGGTTCCACATGGAGACACCAGTTCTACACATTCGTATTTTCCAGGGAGAAAGCTAGAGGAACTGGGACAAACAAACATGATATTTCGGTTTGTATAGATGACATTTCATGCACTTGCCTAACGAAAAGACTTTGCTATTCTCCGAAACCATTTTTGCTGTAATTGTCTCCTTCCATTGCATACGAATTCCACACCAGATTGTCCGGATATGACTGGATGAATCCGGAAATATCCGGTTGTGTTTTGGCTAACACAATGCCAGATATTACTACAGCCTCTATTTTGTGTTTTCCAGATATTATCCATGGACTTTATTGATTTGAATGTTGTTTATCGGGGAATATTTTATTTTGTGCTTGTAATCACTAATTAGTTCCACATGGCGACACCAGCCCTGCACATTTGTATTTTCTAGGGAGAAAGCCAGAGGAACTGCGGCAAACAAACATGATATTTCTGTTTGTGTAGATGACATTTTATGCACTTGCCTAACGAAAAGACTTTGCTTTTCTCCAAAACCATTTGTACTGTGATTTTCTCAATACAATTCATATGAATTCCACACCAGTTTGTCTGGATATGACTGGATGAAACCGGAAATATCCGGTTTTATTTTGGCTAACTCAATTCGAAATATTGTGAAGGTCTCTGTGTTTGTGTTTTCTGGATATTATCCACGGACTTTATTGTTTTGAATGTTTTTATCAGGGAACATTTTATTTTGTAGCGTAGAAACAATAATTGGCTCATCATGGGGACACCAGCTCTACACATTCGTATTTTCTAGGGAGAAAGCTAGAGGAACTGCAGGAAACAAACATGATATTTCTGTTTGTATAGATGACATTTTATGCACTTGCCTAACGAAAAGACTTTGCTTTTCTCCAAAACCATTTTTACTCGGTCCACTTCATACGAATTCCAAACTACTTTGTCCGGAAATGACTGGATGAAACCAGAAATATCCGGGTCTGTTTTGGCTAATTGAATGCGTAATATTGGGAAAGATTCTGTGTTTTTTTTTTGGGGGGGATATTATCAATGTACTTTAATGTTTTGAATGTTGTTTATCGGGGAATATTTAATTTTGTGCTTGGAATCACTAATTAGTTCCACATGGTTACACCAGCCTTACACATTTGTATTTTCTAGGGAGAAAGCTAGAGGAACTGCAGGAAACAAACATGATATTTCTGTTTGTTTAGATGACATTTTATGCACTTGCCTAACGAAAAGACTTTGCTTTTCTCCAAAACCATTTTTACTGTGATTTTCTTGGTCCACTGCACACGAATTCCAAACCACTTTTTCGAATATGACTGGATGAAACCAGAAATATCCGGGTCTGTTTTGGCTAATTGAATGCGTAATATTGGGAAAGATTCTGTGTTTGTGTTTTTGGGATATTATCAACAGACTTTATTTTTTTGAATGTTTTTTATCGGGGAACATTTTATTTTGAGCTTGCATACAGTAATTGGTTCCACATGGAGACACCAGCTGAACATCTTCATATTTTCTAGGGAGAAAGCTAGAGGAACTGTGGCAAACAAACATGGTATTTCTGATTGTATAGATGACATTTTATGCACTTGCCTTACGAAAAGACTTTGCTTTTCTCCAAAAACATTTTTACTGTGATTTCTCGGTCCATTACATACGAATTCCACACCACTTTGTCCGGATATGACTGGATGAAAACAGAAATATTCGGTTGTGTTTTGGACAACTCAATCCGAAATATTGTGAAAGCTTCTGTCTTTGAGTTTTCTGGAGATTATCGATGGACTTTATAGTGTTGGATATTTTTATCAGGGAGCATTTAATTTTGTGCTTGGAATCACTAATTGGTTCCACATGGAGACACCAGTTCTACACATTCGTATTTTCCAGGGAGAAAGCTAGAGGAACTGGGACAAACAAACATGATATTTTGGTTTGTATAGATGACATTTTATGCACCTGCCTAACGAGAAGACTTTGCTATTCTCCAAAACCATTTTTACTGTGATTATCTCGGTCCATTGCATATGAATTGCACACCATTTTGCCGGGATATGACTGGATGAAACCGGAAATATCCTTTTTTTTTGGCTAACTCAATCCCAGATATTTTTACCGCTTCTGTGTTTGTGTTTTCTGGATATTATCGATGGACTTTATTGTTTTGAATGTTTTTATCAGGGAACATTTAATTTTGTACTGTTGAAACACTAACTGGTTCATCATGGGGACACCAGCCCTACACATTCGTATTTTCTAGGGAGAAACCTAGAGGAACTGTGGGAAACAAACATGATATTTCTGTTTGTCTAGATGACATTTTATGAACTTGCCTAACGAAAAGACTGCTTTTCTCCAAAACCATTTTTACTGTGATTTTCTCGGTCCATTGCATACGAATTCCACACCAGTTTGACAGGATATGAATGGATGAAACCGGAAATATCCAGTGGTGTTTTGGCTTACTCAATCCCAGTTATTGCTACAGCCCCTGTGTTTGTGTTTTCTGGATATTATCTATGGACTTTGGTGTTCTGAATATTTTTAACAGGGAACATTTAATTTTGTACCGTGGAAACATTAATTGGTTCATCATGGGGATACCAGCTCTACATATTCGTATTTTCTAGGGAGAAAGCTAGAGGAACTGTGGGAAACAAACATGATATTTCTGTTTGTCTAGATGACATTTTATGAACTTGCCTAACGAAAAGACTGCTTTTCTCCAAAACCATTTTTACTGTAATTTTCTCGGTCCATTGCATTCGAATTCCAAACCACTTTGTCCGGAAATGACTGGATGAAACCAGAAATATCTGGTTTTATTTTGTCTAACTCAAACCCAGATATGGCTGCAGCCTCTGTGTTTGTGTTTTCTAGTTATTATCGATGGACTTTAGTGTTTTGAATGTATTCTGTCAGGGAACATTTAATTTTGTACCGTAGAGAAACTAATTGGTTCATCATGGGGTCACCAGCAATACACATTCGTATTTTCTAGAGAGAAAGCTAGAGGAACTGCGGCAAACAAACATGATATTTCTGTTTTTATAGGTGACATTTTATGCACTTGCCTAACGAAAAGACTTTGCTTTTCTCCAAAACCATTTTTACTGTGATTTTCTCGTTCCATTGCATACGAATTCCACACCACTTTGTCCGGAAATGACTGGATGAAACCAGAAATATGTGGTTGTGTTTTGGCTAACTCTACGCAAAATATTGCTACAGCCTCTGTGTTTGTGTATTCCTGATATTATCCACAGACTTTATTTTTTTGAATTTTTTTTCAGGGATCATTTAATTTTGTGCTGCGAAACACTAATTGGTTCCACATTGGAACACCAGCTCTACACATTTGTATTTTCTAGGGAGAAAGATAGAGGAACTGCGGCAAACAAACCTGATATTTTTTAAACTTTTATTTAATGAATATAAATTTCCAAAGTACAACTCATGTGTTCCAATGTCTTCCCCCTCCCAAAACTTCCCTCCCACCCACAACCCTCCCCTTTCCCGCTCCCTCTCCCCTTCCAATCACATCATGATTCATCTTTATATACAAATGATCAGTTTAGTATAAATTAGGTAACGATTTCAACAGTTTGCCCCCATATAGCAACACAAAGTGAAAAAAAAATACTGCTGGAGTACTAGTTATAGTATTAAATAAGACTGTACAGCACATTAAAGGCAGAGATCCTACATATTATTTTTTTTAAAAAAATCAATTAATTTTCTATGCCATTTCCAATTTAACACCAGGTTTTTTTTTTCATTTCCAATTATCTTTATATACAGGAGATCGATTCAGTATATAATTAGTAAAGATCTCATCAGTTTTTACCCACGCAGAAACACAAAGTGTAAAAATACTGTTTCAGTTCTTGTTATAGCATCACTGCACATTAGACAACACATTAAGGACAGATCCCACATGGGATGTAAGTACACAGTGACTCCTGTTGCTGACTTAACAATTTGACACTCTTGTTCATGGCGTCAGTAATCTCCCTAGGCTCTAGTCATGAGTTGCCAGGGCTATGGAAGCCTTTAGGGTTTGCTGACTTTGATCTTATTCCGATAGGGTCACAGTCAAAGTGGAAGTTCTCTCCTCCCTTCAGAGAAAGGTACCTCCTTCTTTGATGTCACCGTTCTTTCCACCGGGATCTCACTCACAGAGATCTTTCATTTAGGTCTTCTTCTTTTTTTCTTTTCCATGGTATCTTGGCTTTCCATGCCTACAGTGCTCTCATGGGCTCTTCAGCCAGATCCGAAAGCCTTAAGGGCTGATTCTGAGGCCAGAGTGTCGTCTAGGACATCTGCCATTCTATGAGTCTGCTGTGTATCCCACTTCCCATGCTGGATCCTTCTCTCCCTCCTTGATTCTATCAGATAGTATTAGCAGACAGTAGTCTTGTTTGTGTGATCCCTTTGTTTCTTAGACCTATCCAAGCCATCCAATGTGAACTGAAATTGATCACTTGGACTAGTGAGATGCCATTGGTACATTCCTCCTTGATGGGATTGTATTGGAATCCCCTGGCACATTACTATCTCCATCATTTGGGGCAAGACTGATTGTGCATGTCCCAAACTGTGCATCTCCTCCCTCTCTTTTCCCACTCTGAAATTTAACAGGGATCACTTTTCAGTTAAAAGTTAAACACCTAAGAATAATTGTGAGTTAATTACAGAGTTCAACCACTAGTACTAGGACAACAACAACAACAACAACAACAATACTAAAACGGATAAAGTATTACATTGTACATCTAGAGTCAGGACAAAAGCTGATCAGGTCATTGTTTCTGATAGTGTCCATTTCACTTCAACAGGTTTCCCCTTTGGTGCTCAATTGTCGCCGATCAGGGAAAACAAATGATATTTGTCTTTTTGGGACTGGCTTAATTCACTCAGCATGATGCTTTCCAGATCCCTCCATCTTGTTGCAAATGTCTGGGTTTCATTGTTCCTTACTGCTGTATAGTATTCTATGGAGTACATGTCCCATAATATCTTTATCCAATATACTGTTGATGGGCATTTGGGTTGGATCCAGGTCTTAGCTATTGTGAATTGGGCTGCAATAAACACTAATGTGCAGATGGCTTTTTTATTAGCCAAATTAATTTCCTTTGGGTAAATTCCAAGGAGTGGGATGGCTGTGTTTTGGCTACCTCAATCCCAGATAAGGCTACAGCCTCTGTGTTTGTGTATTCCTGATATTATGAAGGGATTTGTTGTTTTGAATGTTTTTTATCAGGGAAAATTTAATTTTGTACCGTTGAAACACTAATTGTTTTCACATGGAGACACCAGCTCTACAGATTCGTATTTTCTAGGGAGAAAGCTAGAGGAACTGCGGCAAACAAACATGATATTTCTGTTTGTCTAGATGACATTTTATGCACTTGCCTAACGAAAAGCCTTTGCTTTTCTCCAAAACCATTTTTACTGTGATTTTCTCGGTCCATTGCATACGAATTCCAAACCAGTTTGTCTGGATATGACTGGATGAAACCAGAAATATCTGGTTGTGTTTTGGCTAACTCAATCCGAAATATTACTACAGTCTCCGTGTTGTGTATTACTGATATTATCCATGGACTTTATTTTTTTTTGAATCTTTTTTTTATCAGGGAACTTTTAATTTTTTGCTTGGAAATACAATTGGTTCCACATGGAGACACCAGCTCTACACATCTGTATTTTCTTGGGAGAAAGCTAGAGGAACTGCGGCAAACAAACATGATATTTCTGTTTCTATAGATGACATTTTATGTACTTGCCTAACATAAAGACTATGCTTTTCTTCAAAACCATTTAATGTGATTTTCTCGGTCCATTGCATACGAAATCCATACCAGTTCGTCCGGGTATGACTGGATGAAACCGGAAATATCTGGTTTTGTTTTGGCTAACTGAATCCCAGATATTGCTACAGACTCTGTGTTTGATTTTTCTGGATATTATCCACAGACTTTACTGTTTTGAATGTATTTTATCGGGGAACATTTTATTTTGAGCTTGGATAAAGCAATTCGTTCCACATGGAGACACTAGCTCTACATATTCGTATTTTCTAGGGAGAAAGCTAGAGGAACTGCGGCAAACAAACATGATATTTCTGTTTGTATAGATGACATTTTATGCACTTGCCTAATGAAAAGACTATGCTTTTCTCCAAAACCATTTTTACTGTGATTTCCCCCGTCCATTGCATACGAATTCCACACCAGTTTGTCAGGATATGACTGGATGAAACCGGAAATATCAGGTTGTGTTTTGGCCAACTCAATCCGAAATATTTTGAAAGCCTCTGTGTTTGTCTTTTCTTGATATTATCGATGGACTTTCTTGTTTTGAATGATTTATCAGGGAACATTTAATTTTGTACCGTAGAAACACTAATTGTTTCCACATGGGGACACCAGCTCTACACATTCATATTTTCTAGGGAGAAAGCTAGAGGAACTGCGGCAAACAAACATGATTTTTCTACTTGTATCGATGACATTTTATGCACTTGCCCAACGAAAAGACTTTGCTTTCCTCCAAAACGATTTTTACTGTGATTATCTCGGTCCATGGCATACGAATTAGACACCAGTTTGTCCAGACTGACTGGATGAAACCAGAAATATCCGGTTTTATTTTGGCAAACTCAATCCCAGATATTGCTACAGCATCTCTGTTTGTGTTTTCTGGATATTATCGATGGACTTTATTGTTTTGAATTTTTTTATCAGGAAACATTTAATTTTGTACCATAGAAACACTAATTGGTTCATCATGGGGACACCAGCTCTACACATTCATATTTTCTCAGGAGAAAGCTAGAGGAACTGCGGGAAACAAACATGATATTTCTGTTTGTATCGATGATATTTTATACATTTGCCTAACGAAAAGACTTTGCTTTTCTCAAAAACCATTTTACTCTAATTTTCTCAGCCCAATACATACAAATTCCACACCAGTTTGTCCGGATATGACTGGATGAAACCGGAAATATCTGGTTGTGTTTTGGCTAACTCAATCCCATATATTGCTACAGCCTCTGTGTTTGTGTATTCCTGATATTATCCACGGACTTCACTGTTTGAATGTTTTTTATAAGGGAACATTTAATTTTGTTCCTGGAAACACTAACTGGTTCGACATAGAGACACCAGCGCTACACATTCCTATTTCTAAGGAAAAAGCTAGAGGAATTGCGGAAACCAAACATGATATTTCTGTTTGTATAGATGACATTTTATGCACTTGCGTAACGAAATGTCTTTGCTTTTCTCCAAATCCATTTTTACTGTGATTTTCTCGGTCTATTGCATACGAATTCCACACCACTTTGTCCGGATATGACTGGATGAAACCGGAAATATCCGGTTGTGTTTTGGATAATTCAATCCCAGATATTGCTACAGCCTCTGTGTTTGTCTTTCCCAGAGATTATCCACGGACTTTATTGTTTTGAATGTTGCTTATCGGGGAATATTTAATTTTGTTCTTGGAATCACTAATTAGTTCCAGATGGCGACACAAGCTCTACACATTTGTATATTCTAGGGAGAAAGCTAGAGGAACTTTGGCAAACAAACCTGATATTTCTGTTTGTATAGATGACATTTTATGAACTTGCCTAACGAAAAGACTTTGCTTTTCTCCAAAACCATTTTTACTGTGAATATCTCAGTCCAGTGCATATGAATTCCACACCAGTTTACCGGATATGACTGGATCAAACCGGAAATATCCAGTTCTGTTTTGGCTAACTCAATCCCAGATACTGCTACAGCCTCTGTTTTTGTGTATTCCTTATATTATCCACGGACTTTATTGTTTTGAATGTTTTTAATCAGGGAACATTTAATTTTGTGCTTGGAAACACTAATTGGTTCCACATGGAGACACCAGCTCTACACATTCGTATTTTCTAGGGAGAAAACTAGAGGAACTGCGACAAACAAACATGATATTTCTGTTTGTATCGATGACATTTTATGCACTTGAGTAACGAAAGTCTTTGCTTTTCTCCAAAACCATTTTTACTGTCATTTTCTCGGTCCATTGCATCCGAATTCCAAACGACTTTTTCGGATATGATTGGATTACACCAGAAATATCCAGTTGTGTTTTGGCTAACTCAATGCGAAATATAGTGAAAACCTCTGTGATCTTGGAAACACTAATTGGTTCCACATGGAGACACCAGCTCTACGCATTCCTATTTTCAAGGGAGAAAGCTAGAGGTACTGTGAAAAACAAACATGATATTTCTGTTTGTATAGATGACATTTGATGCACTTGCCTAACGAAAAGACTTTGTTTTTCTCCAAAACCATTTGTACTGTGATTTTCTCGGTCCATTGCATATGATAGCCAACCAGTTTGTCTGAATATGACTGGATGAAACCAGAAATATCCGGTTTTGTATTGGCTATCTCAATCCGTAATATTGTGAAAGCCTCTGTGTTTGTTTTTTTGTGGATATTATCGATGGACTTTATTGTTTTGCATGTTTTTTATCAGGAAACATTTAATTTTGTACCGTTGAAACACTAATTGGTTCATCATGGGGACACCAGCTCTACACATTCGTATTTTCTAGGTAGAAAGCTAGAGGAACTGTGGGAAATAAACATGATATTTCTGTTTGTATAGATGACATTTGATGCACTTGCCTAACGAAAAGACTTTGCTTTTCTCTAAAACCATTTTTCTGTGATTGTCTCGGTATACTTCATATGAATTCCACATCAGTTAGTCCGGATATGACTGGATGAAACCGGAAATATCTGGTTTTGTTTTGTCTAACTCAATCCCATATATTGCTACAGCCTCCGTGTTTATGTTTTCTGAATATTATTAACGGACTATATTATTTTGAATATTTTTTTATCGGGGAACATTTTATTTTGACCTTGGATACAGTAATTGGTTCATCATGGGGACACCTGCTCTACACATTCATATTTTCTAGGGAGAAAGCTAGAGGAACTGCAGCAAACAAACATGATATTTCTGTTTGTATAGATGACATTTTAGGCACTTGCCTAACGAAAAGACTTTGCTTTTCTCCAAAACCATTTGTACTGTGATTTTCTCGGTCCATTGCATACGAATTCCACACCACTTTGTCCGTATATGACTGGATGAAACCAGAAATATCTCGTTGTGTTTTGGCTAACTCAATCCCAATATTGCTACAGGCTCTGTGTTTGTTTTTTCTGGATATTATCGATGGATTTTAGTGTTTTGAATGTTTTTATCAGGGAAAATTTCATTTTGTTCTTGGAAACACTAATTGCTTCATCATGGGGACACCAGCTCTACACATTCATATTTTCTAGGGAGAAAGCTGGAGGAACTGGGGCAAACAAACATGATATTTCTGTTTGTCTAGATGACATTTTATGCACTTGCCTAACGAAAAGTCTTTGCTTTTCTCCAAAACCATTTTTACTGTAATTTTCTCGGTCCATTGCATACGAATTCCACACCACTTTGTCCGGACATGAATGCATGAAACCAGAAATATCCGGTTGTGTTTTGGCTAACTCAATCTGAAATACTGTGAAAGCCTCTGTGTTTGTGTTTTCTGGATATTATCGATGGACTTTATAGTTTTGAATGTTTTTTTCAGGGAACATTTCATTTTGACCGTAGAAACACTAAGAGGTTCATCATGGGAACACCAGCACTACACATTCGTATTTTCTAGGGAGAAAGCTAGAGGAACTGCAGCAATCAAACATGATATTACTGTTTGTATCGATGACATTTTATGCACTTGCCTAATGAAAAGACTTTGCAATTCTCCAGAACCATTTTTACTGTGATTTTGTCAGTCCATTGAATACGAATTCCACACCAGTTTGTCCGGATAGGACTGGATGTAACCAGAAATATCCAGTTTTGTTTTGGCTAACTGAATCCCAGATATTGCTACAGACTCTGTGTTTGTGTATTCCTGATATTATCCAAGGAGTTTATTGTTTTGAATGTTTTTATCAGTGAACATTTAATTTTGTTCTTGGAAACACCAATTGGTTCCACATGGAGACACCGGCTGTACACATTCGTATTTTCTAGGGAGAAAGCTAATGCAATTGTGGTAAACAAACATGATATTTCTGTTTGCATAGATGACATTTGATGCACTTGTCTAACGAAGAGACTTTGCTTTTCTCCAAGACTATTTTTACTGTGATTTTCTCGGTCCATTGCATACGAATTCCACACACTTTTTCTGTATATGACTGGATGAAACCAGAAATATCTGGTTGTGTTTTTGCTAACTCAATCCGACATATTGTGAAAGCCTCTGTGTTTGTGTTTTCTATATATTATCGATGGACTTTATTGTTTTGAATGTATTTATCAGGGAATATTTAATTTTGTACTGTTAAAACAAAAATTGGTTCATCATGGGGACACCAGCTCTACACATTCATATTTTCTAGGGAGAAAGCTAGAGGAACTGCGGCAAACAAACATGATATTTCTGTTTGTATAGATGACATTTTATGCACTTGCCTAACGAAAATCCTTTGCTTTTCTCCAAAACCACTTTTACTGTGATTATCTCGGTCCATGGCATACGAATTCCACACCCGTTTGTCCGGATATGACTGGATGTAACCAGCAATATCTGGCTGTGTTTTGGCTAACTCAATCCCAGATATTGCTACAGAATCTGTGTTGTGTTTTCTGGATATTGTCGATGGAATTTATTGTTTTGAATGTTTTTATAAGGGAACATTTATTTTTGTGGCGAAGAAACACTAATTGGTCCATCATGGGGACAGCAGCTCTAAAGATTCGTATTTTCTAGGGAGAAACCTAGGGGAACTAAGGCCAACAAACATGACATTTCTGTTTCTATAGATGACATTTTATGCACTTGCCTAATGAAAAGACTTTGCTCTTCTCTAAAACAATTTGTACTGTGATTTTCTCGGTACATTGCATACGAATTCTACACCACTTTATCTGGATATGACTGGATAAAACCAGAAATATCTGGTTGTTGTTTGGCTAACTCAATCCGAAATATTGTGAAACCATTTGTTTTTGTGTTTTCAGGATATTAAAAATGGACTTACATGTTTTGAATGTTTTTATCAGGGAACATTAAATTTTGTACTGTAAAAACACCTATCGGTTCATCATGGGGAAACCATCTCTACACATTCGTATTTTCTTGAGAGAAATCTAGAGGAACTGCGACAAACAAACATGATATTTCTGTTTGTGTAGATGACTTTTTATGCACTTGCCTAATGAAAAGACTTTGCTCTTCTCCAAAACCATTTTTACTGTGATTTTCTCGGTCCATTGCATACGAATTCCACACCACTTTGTCCGGTTATGACTGGATGAAACCATAAATATCTGGTTGTGTTTTGGCTAACTGAATCCCAGATATTGCTGCAACCTCTGTGTTTGTGTTTTCTGGATATTATCGATTGATTTTATTGTTTTGAATATTTTTTTCAGGGAACATTTAATTTTATGCTTGGAAACATTAATTGGTTCCACATAGAGACACCAGCTCTACATATTCGTATTTTCTAGGGAGAAATCGAGAGGAACTGCGGCAAACAAACATGATATTTCTGTTTGTATAGATGACATTTTTTGCACTTGCCTAAGGAAAAGACTTTGCTTTTCTGCAAAACCATTTTTACTGTGATTTTCTCGGTCCTTTGCATACGAATTCCACACCAGTTTGTCCGGATATGACGGGATGAAACCAGAAATATCCCGTTGTGTTTTGTCTAACTCAGTCCGAAATAATGTGAAAGCCTCTGTGTTTCTATATTCCTGATATTATCCACGGACTTTATTGGTTTGAATGTCTTTATCAGCGAACATTTAATTTTTCACCCTTGAATCATTAATTGGTTCATCATGGGGACACCAGTTCTACACATTAGCATTTTCTATGTAGAAGCTAGAGGAACCGCGGCAAACAAACATGATATTTCTCTTTGTATTGATGACATTTTATGCACTTTCCTAACGTAAAGTCTTTGCTTTTCTCCAAAACAATTTTTGCTGTGATTTTCTCTGTCCATTGCATATGAATTCCACAATACGTTGTCCGGAAATGACTGGATGAAACCAGAAATATCTGGTTGTGATTTGGCTAACTCATCCCATATATTGCTACAGCCTCTGTGTTTGTGATTTCTGGATATTATCAATGGAATTTATTGTTTTTAATGTTTTTTTATCAGGGAACATTTACTTTTGTACCGTAGAAACACTAATTGGTTCATCATAGGGACACGAGCTCCACACATTCGTATTTTCTAGGGAGAAAGCTAGAGGAACTGCGGCAAACTAACATGATATTTCTATTTGTATCGATGACATTTTATGCATTTGCCTAACGAAAAGACTTTGCTTTTCTCCAAAACCATTTGTACTGTGATTTTCTCTGTCCATTGCATACAAATTCTACACCACTTTGTCCGCATATGACTGGATGAAACTGGAAATATCTGGTTGTGTTTGGATAACTCAATCCCAAATATTGTGAAAGCCTCTGTGTTTGTGTATTCCTGATAATATGTATGGACTTTATATTTTTCAATGTTTTTTATAAGGGAACATATAATTTTGTACCGTTGAAACATTAATTGCTTCATCATGGGTATAACAGCTCTACACATTTGTATTTTCCAGGGAGAAAGCTGGAGGAACTGCGGCAAACAAACATGATATTTCTGTTTGTATCGATGTCATTTAATGCACTTACCTAACGAAAAGGCTTTGCTTTTCTCCAAAACCATTTTTACTGTGATTTTCTCAGTCCATTGCATACGAATTCCACACCAGTTTGTCCGGATATCAGTGGATGAAATCGGAAATATCAGGTTTTGCTTTGGTTAACTCAATCCGAAATATTGTGAAAGCCTCTGTGTTTTTCTTTTCTGGATATTATCGATGGACTTTCTTGTTTTGAATGTTTTTATCAGAGAACATTTAATTTTGTACCATTGAAACATTAATTGCTTCATCATTGGTATACCAGCTCTACACATTCGTATTTTCTAGGGAGAAAGCTGGAGGAACTGCGGCAAACAAACATTATATTTCTGTTTGTATAGATGACATTTTATGCACTTGCCTAACGAAAAGACTTTACTTTTCCCCAAAACCATTTTTACAATGATTTTCGCGGTCCATTGCATACGAACTCCACACCAGCTTGTCTGGATATGACTGGATGAAAGCAGAAATATCCAGTTCAGATTTGGCTAACTCAATGCGAAATATTGTGAAAGCCTCTGTGTTTGCTTTTTTCTGGAAATTATCAACGGACTTTATTGTTTTGAATATTTTTTATAGGGAAACATTTTATTTTGAGCTTGGATACAGTAATTGGTTCCACATGGAGACACTAGCTGGACATATTCAAATTTTTTAGGGAGAAAGCCAGAGGAACTCCCACAAATAAACGTGATATTTCTGTTAGTATAGATGATATTTTATGCACTTGCCTAACATAAAGACTTTGCTTTTCTCCAAAACCATTTTAACTGTGATTTTCTCACTCCATTGCATACGAATTCCACATGAGTTTGTCCGGATTAAGACTGGATGAAACCGGAAATACCCGGTTTTGTTTTGGCTAACTCAATCCCAGATAGTGCTACAGACACTGTGTTTGTGTTTTCTGGATATTATCCATGCACTTTATTGTTTGAATGTTTTTTATCAGGGAACATTTCATTTTGAGCTTGTAATCACTAATTGGTTCCACATGGAGTAACCAGCTCTACACATTCTTATATTCCAGGGAGAAAGCTAGAGGAACTGCAGCAATCAAACATGATATTTCTGTTTGTATAGATGACATTTACGCACTTTCCTAACAAAAAGACTTTGCTTTTCTCCAAAATCATTTTTACTGTGATTTTCTCGGTCCATTGCATACGAATTCCACACCAGTTTGTCCGGATATGACTGGATGAAACCAGAAATATCTGGATGTTTTTTCGCTAACTCAATCCGAAATATTTCTACAGCCTCTGTGTTTGAGTATTCCCGATATTATCCATGGACTTTATTGTTTTGAATGTTTTTATCAGGGAAGATTTAATTTTGTGCTTGGAAACACTAATTGGTTCCAAATGGAGACGCCAGCTCTACCCATTCATATTTTCTAGGTAGGAAGCTAGAGGAACTGCGACAAACAAACATGATATTTCTGTTTGTATCGTTGATATTTTATGTACTTCACTTACGAAAAGACTTTGCTTTTCTCCAAAACCATTTATACTGTGAATTTCTCAGTCGATTGCATAAGAATTCCACACCAGTTTGTCCGGATATGACTGGATGAAACCAAAAATATCGGGTTGTATTTTGGCTAACTCAATACAAAATACTGCTACAGCCTCTGTGTTTGTGTTTTCTGGATATTATCGATGGACTTTATTGTTTTGAATGTTTTTATCAGGGAACATTTAGTTTTGTACTGTTGAAACACTAATTGGTTCTTTTCTCCAAAAGCATTTGTACTGTGATTTTCTCGGTCCATTGCATAAAAATTCAACAGCACTTTGTCCAGATATGACTGGATGAAACCGGAAATATCCAGGTTTCTTTTGGCTAACTCAATCTGAAATATTGTGAAAGCCTCTGTGTTTGTGTATTCCTGATATTATGCATGGACTTTATATTTTTCAATGTTTTTTTTTCAGGGAACATTTCTTTTTGTGTTTGGAAACACTTATTGGTTCCACATGGAGACACCACCTCTACACATTCGTATTTTCTAGGGAGAAAGTTAGAGGAACTGCGGCAAACAAACATTATATTTCTGTTTGTATAGATGACATTTTCTGCACTTGCCTAACAAAAAGACTTTGCCTTTCTACAAAACCATTTTTACTGTGATTTTCTCGGTCCACTGCAGATGAATTCCACACCAGTTTGTCCGGATATGAATGGATGAAACCAGAAATATCCGTTTTTTTTTTTTTTTTTTTGGCTAACTCAATCCCAGATATTTCTACAGCCTCTATGTTTGTGTTTTCTGGATATTAGCGATGGACTTTAGTGTTTTGAATGTTTTTTATCAGGGAACATTTAATTTTGTACCGTAGAAACACTAATTGTTTCCACATGGAGACACCAGCTCCACACATTCGTATTTTCTACCGAGAAAGCTAGAGGAACTGCGGCAAACAATCACGATATTTCTGTTTCTATAGTTGACATTTTATGCATTTGCCTAACGAAAAGACTTTGCTTTTCTCCAAAACCATTTGTACTGTGATTTTCTCGGTCTATTGCATACGAATTCCACATCACTTTGTCCGGATATGACTGGATAAAACCAGAAATATCTGGTTGCGTTTTGGCTAACTCAATCCGAAATATTGCTACAGCCACTGTGTTTGTGTATTCCTGATATCATCCAAGGACTTTATTTTTTGAATGTTTTTTTTTAAGGTAACATTTAATTTTGTGCTTGGAAACACTAATTGGTTCCACCTGGAGACACCACCACTACACATTTGTATTTTCTAGGGAGA
This sequence comes from Lepus europaeus, assembly GCF_033115175.1. NCBI lineage: Eukaryota > Metazoa > Chordata > Mammalia > Lagomorpha > Leporidae > Lepus > Lepus europaeus. Next base: position 188,325 of record NW_026909082.1, on the reverse strand, counting down.
AAGCTGGAGGAACTGCGACAAACAACATGATATTTCTGTTTGTATAGATGACATTTTATGCACTTGCCTAACGAAAAGACTTTGCTTTTCTTCAAAACCATTTGTACTGTGATTTTATGGGTCCACTGCGGACGAATTCGAAATGATTTTGTCCGTATATGACTGGATGAACCCGGAAATATCCGGTTTTGTTTGGGCTAACTCAATCCCAGATATTGCTACAGCCTCTGTGTTTGTGTTTTCCGGATATTATCAATGTACTTTATTTTTTTGAATGTATTTTTATCAGGGAACATTTTATTTTGTACCCTTGAAACACTAATTGTTTCCATATGGAGACACCAGCTCTACACATTCGTATTTTCTAGGGAGAAAGCTAGAGGAACTGCGGCAAAAAACCATGATATTTCTGTTTGTCTAGATGACATTTTTTGCACTTACCTAAGAAAAAGACTTTGCTTTTCTGCAAAACCATTTTTACTGTGATTTACTCGGTCTATTGGATACGAATTCCACACCAGTTTGTCTGGGTATGACTGGATGAAACCATAAATATCCAGTTGAGATTTGACTAACTCAATCCGAAATATTATGAAAGCCTCTGTGTTTGTTTTTTCTGAATATTATCAACGGAGTTTATTGTTTTGAATATTTTTTATAGGGAAACATTTTATTTTGAGCTTGGATACAGTAATTGGTTCCACATGGAGACACCAGCTGTACACATTTGTATTTTCTAGGGAGAAAGCTAGAGGAATTGCGACAAATAAACATGATATTTCTATTAGTATAGATGATATTTCATGCACTTGCCTAACGAAAAGACTTTGCTTTTCTCCAAAACCATTTTTACTGTGATTTTCTTGGTCCATTGCATACGAATTCCACATGAGTGTGTCTGGATATGACTGGATGAAACTAGAAATATCTGGTTGTGTTTTGGCTAACTCAATCCGGAATACTGGACAGCCTCTGTGTAGGTATATTCGTGATATTATCCACGGACTTTATTGTTTTGAATGTTTTCATCAGGGGACATAGAATTTTGTGCTGCAAAACACTAATTGGTTCCAAATGGAGACACCAGCTCTACACATTCGTATTTTCTAGGGAGAAAAATAGAGGAACTGTGGCAAACAAACATGATATTTCTGTTTGTATCGATGACATTTTATGCACTTGGCTAACGAACAGAGTTTGCTTTTCTACAAAACCATTTATACTGTGATTTTCTCGATCCATTGCATACGAATTCAACACCAGTTTACCGGATACTACTGGATGAAACCGGAAATACCCGGTTTTGTTTTGGCTAACTCAATCCCAGATATTGCTACAGCCTCTGTTTATGTGTATTCCTGATATTATCCATGGACTATATTGTTTGAATGTTTTTTATCAAGGAACATTTCATTTTGTGCTTGTAATCACTAATTGGTTCCACATGGAGAAACCTGCTCTACACATTCTTATTTTCCAGGGAGAAAGCTAGAGGAACTGCAGCAATCAAACATGATATTTCTGTTTGTATAGATGACATTTTATGCACTTTCCTAACGAAAAGACATTGCTTTTCTCCAAAACCATTTTTTCAGTGATTTTCTCGGTCCATTACATATGATTTCCAAACGACTTATTCTGGATATGACTGGATGAACCCGGAAATATCCGGTTGTGTTTGGGCTAACTCAACCCGAAATATTTTGAAAGCCTCTGTGTTTTTGTTTTGTGGATATTATCGATGGACTTTATTGTTTTTTAATGTTTTTATCGGGGAACATTTAATTTTGTACCGTTAAAACACTAATTGGTTCATCATGGGGACACCAGCTCCACACATTCATTTTTTATGGAGAAAGCTAGAGGAACTGCGGCAAACAAACATGATATTTCTGTTTGTCTAGATGATATTTTATGCACTTGCCTAACGAAAAGACTTTGCTATTCTCCAAACCATTTTTACTGTGATTAACTCGGTCCATTGCATACGAATTCCACACCAGTTTGTCCGGTTATGACTGGATGAAACCGGAAATATCCCGTTTTGTTTTGGCTAACTCTATCCGAAATATTGTGAAAGCCTCTGTGTTTGTGTTTTCTGGATATTATCAACAGACTTTATAGTTTTGAATATTTTTTATCGGAGAACATTATATTTTGAGCTTGGCTACAATAATTGGTTCCAAATGGAGACACCAGCTCTACATATTCGTATTTGCTAGGTAGAAAACTAGAGGAACGGTGTCAAACAAACATGATATTTCTGTTTGTATCGTTGACATTTTATACACTTGCCTAACGAAAAGACTTTGCTTTTCTCCAAAACCATTTTTACTGTGATTTTCTCGGTACATTGCATACGATTTACACAACACTTTGTCCCGATATGACTGGATGAAAACGGAAATATCCAGTTTTGTTTTGGCTAACTCAATGCCAGATATTGCTATTGCCTCTGTGTTTGTGTTTTCTAGATATTATTGATGGACTTTATCGTTTGAATAATTTTATCAGGGAACATTTCATTTTGTACCTTAGAAACACTAATTGGTTCATCATGGGGACACCAGCTCTACACATGCATTTTTTTCTAGGGAGAAAGCTCTAGGAACTGCGGCAAACAAACATAATATTTCTGTTTGTATCGATAACATTGTATGCACTTCCCTAACGAAAAGACTTTGCTTTTCTCCAAAACCATTTTTACTGTGATTTTCTTGGTCCATTGCATACGAATTCCACACCATTTTACTGGATATGATGGATGAAATCGGAAAAGCTGGTTTTGTTTTTGCTAACTCAATCCCAGATATTGCTACAGCCTCTGTGTTTGTGTATTCCTGATATTATCCACGGACTTAATTGTTTTGAATATTTTTTGTCAGGGAACGTTTAATTTTGTGCTTGGAAACACTAATTGGTTCCACATGGAGACACCAGTTCTACACATTCGTATATTCTAGGGAGAATGTTAGAGGAACTGCGACAAACAAACATGATATTTCTGTTTGTATAGATGACATTTTATGCACTTGCCTGACCATAAGACTTTGCTTTTCTGCAAAACCATTTTTACTGTGATTTTTTTTGTTCATTGCATACGATTTCCACACCACGTTGTCCGGATATGACTGCATGAAACTAGAAATATCCGGTTTTATTTTGGCTAACTAAATCCCAGATATTGCTACAGCCTCTGTGTTTTTGTATTCCTGATATTATCAACGGACTTTATTGTTTTGAATGTTTTTTTTTTCAGGGAACATTTAATTTTGTGCTTGGAAACACTAATTGTTTCCACATGGAGACACCAGCTCTACATATTCGTATTTTCTAGGGAGAAAACTAGAGGTACTGCGGCAAACAAACATGATATTTCTGTTTGTATAGATGGCATTTTATGCACTTGCCTAACAAAAAGACTTTGCTTTTCTCCAAAACCATTTTTACTGCGATTTTTTTGCTTCATTGCATACGATTTCCACACCACTTTGTCCGGATATGACTGGATGAAAACAGAAATATCCGGTTCTATTTTGGCTAATTCAATCCCAGATATTGCTACAACCTCTGGTTTGTGTATTCCTGAAATTATCCATGGACTATATTATTTTGAATGGTTTTTATCAGGGATCATTTAATTTTGTACCGTAGAAACACTAATTGGTTCATCATGGGGACACCAGCTCTGCACATTCGTATTTTATAGGGAGAAAGCTAGAGGAACTGCGACAAACATAATATTTCTGTTTGTATAGATGACATTTTATGCACTTGCCTAACGAAATGACTTTACTTTTCTCCAAAACCATTTTTACAGTGATTTTCTCAGTACATTGCCTATGAATTCCACACCAGTTTGTCGGGATATGACTGGATGAAACCAGAAATATCTGGTTGTTTTTTGGCTAACTCAATCCGAAATATTGTGAAAGCCACTGTGTTTGTGTTTTCCCGGATTTTATCAATGGACTTTATTGTTTTGAAGGTTTTTTTATCAGGGAACATTTAATTTTGTGCTTGTAAACACTAATTGTTTCCACATGGAGACACCAGGTCTACACATTGGTATTTTCTACTGAAATCCTAGAGGAACTGCAGCAAACAAACATGATATTTCTGTTTGTATAGATGACATTTTATGCACTTGCCTGACGAAAAGACTTTGCTTTTCTCCAAAACCATGTGTACTGTGATTTTTTTGGTTCACTGCATGAGAATTCAACACCACTTTGTCCGGTTATGACTGGATGAAACCAGAAATATCCGGTTATGTTTTGGGTAACTCAATCCGAAATATTGTGAAGGCCTCTGTGTTTCTGTTTTCTGGATATTCTAGATGGACTTTATTTTTTTGAATGTTTGTATCAGGGAACATTTAATTTTTACCGTAGAAACACTAATTGTTTCATCATGGGGACACCAGCTCTACACATTCGTATTTTCTAGGGAGACGGCTAGAGGAACTGCAGCAAACAAACATGATATTTCTGTTTGTCTAGATGACATTTTATGCACTTGCCTAATGAAAAGACATTGCTTTTCTCCAAAACCATTTTTACTGTGATTTTCTCTGTATAATTCCTATGAATTCCACACCAGTTTGTCCAGGTATGACTGGATGAAACCGGAAATATCCGGTTTTGTTTTGGCTATCTCAATCTCAGATATTGCTACAGCCTCTGTGTTTTTGTATTCCTGATATTATCCACAGATTTTATTGTTTTGAATGGTTTTTATCAGGGAACATTTAATTTTGTACCATTGAAACACTAATTTGTTCATCATCGGGACACCACCTCTACACATTCGTATTTTCTAGGGAGAAAACTAGAGGAACTGCGGCAAACAAACATGATATTTCTCTTTGTATAGATGACGTTTTTTACAGTTGCCTAACGAAAGACTTTGCTTTTCCCCAAAACCATTTTTACATTGATTTTCTCAGTCCATTGCATACGAATTCCACACCACTTTTTCCAGATATGACAGGATGATACCGGAAATATCTGGTTTTGTTTTGGCTAACTCAATCCCAAAAATTGCTACAGCCTCTGTGTTTGTGTTTTCTGCATATTATCAACAGACTTTATTTTTTTGAATGTTTTTTAATCGGGGAACATTTTATTTTGAGCTTGGGTACAGTAATTCGTTCCACATGGAGACTCTAGGTATACACATTCGTATTTTCTATGCAAAACCTAGAGGAACTGCGGCAAACAAAGATGATATTTCTGTTTGTATAGATGACATTTTATGCAGTTGCCTAATGAAAAGACTTTGCTTTTCTCCAAACCATTTTTACTGTGATTTTCTCGGTCCATTGCATATGAATTCCATACCAGTTTGTCCGTTTATGACTGGATGAAACCGGAAATATCCGGGATTTTTTTGGCTAACTCAATCCCAGATATTGCTACAGCCTCTGTGTTTTTGTTTTTTGGACATTATCAACGCACTTTATTGTTTTGAATGTTTTTTTTTCAGGGAACATTTAATTTTGTGCTTCGAAACACTAATTGGTTCCAAATGGAGACACCAGCTCTATACATTCGTATTTTCTAGGGAGAAAGCTAGAGGAACTGCAGCAAACAAACATGATATTTCTGTTTGTATCGATGACATTTTATACACTTGCCTAACAAAAAGACTTTGCTTTTCTCCAAAACCATTTTTACTGTGACGTTCTCGGTCCATTACATGCGATTTCCACACCAGTTTGTCCGGATATGACTGGATGAAACAAAAAATATACAGTTGAGTTTTGGCTAACTCAATAAAAATATTCCTACAGCCTCTGTGTTTGTGTTTTCCGGATATTATCGATGGACTTTATTGTTTTGAATGTTTTTATCAGGGAACATTTATTTTTGTACTGTTGAAACACTAATTAGTTCATTATGGGAACACCAGCTCTACACATTCGTATTTTCTAGGGAGAAAGCTAGAGGAACTGCAGCAAACAAACATGACATTTCCGTTTGTATCGATGACATTTTATGCACTTGCCTAACGAAAAGACTTTGCTTTTCTCCAAATCCCTTTTTACTGTGAATATCTCGGTCCATTGCATACGAATTCCACTCCAGTTTTTGCGGATATGAATGGATGAATCCGTAAATATCCAGCTTTGTTTTGGCTAACTCAATCCCAGATATTACTGCAGCCACTCTATTTGTATTTTCTAGATAGTATCCACGGACTTTATTATTTTGAATGTTTTTTTATCGGGAATATTTAATTTTGTGCATGGAATCACTAATTGGTTCAACATGGAGACACCAGCTGAATACATTCATATTTTCTATGGCGAAAGCTAGAGGAAATGCGACAAACAAACATGATATTAATGTTTGTATAGACGACATTTTATGCATTGCCTAACGAAAGACGTTGCTTTTCTTCAAAACCATTTTTACTGTGATTTTCTCGGTCCATTGTATACGAATTCCACAGAAGTTTGTCCGGATATGACAAGATAAAGCCGGAAATATCTGGTTTTGTTTTGGCTAACTCAATCCCAGATATTGCTACAGCCTCTGTGTTTGTGTTTTCCGGATATTATACAAAGACTTTATTAATGTGAAAGTTTTTTATCGGGGGATATTTTATTTTGAGCTTGGATACAGTAATTGATTCCACAATGAGACACCAGCTGAACAAATTCGTATTTTCTAGGGAGAAAGCTAAAGGAACTGCGGCAAACAAACATGATATTTCTGTTTGTATAGATGACATTTTATGCACTTGCCTAAGGAAAAGACTTTGCTTTTGTCCGAAACCATTTTAATGTGATTTTCTCGGTCCATTGCATCCAAATTCCAAATGACTTTTTCTGGATATGACTGGATGAAAACAGAAATATCCGGTTGTGTTTTGGCTAAGTGAATCCGAAATATTGTGATAGCGTCCGTGTTTTTGTTTTCTGGATATTAACAATGGACTTTATTGTTTTGAATTTTTTTTATCAGGGAACATTTAATTTTGTGCTTGGAATCAATAATTGGTTCCACATGAAGACACCAGCTCTACACATTCGTATTTTCTACGGAGAAAGCCAGAGGAACTGCGACAAACAAACATGATATTTCTGTTTCTTTAGATGACATTTTATGCACTGGCCTGACGAAAAGACTTTGCTTTTCTCCAAAACCATATTTACTGTGAATATCTTGGTCCATGGCTTACGGATTCCACACCAGTTTGTCTGGATATGACTGGATGGAACCGGAAGTATCCGGTTGTATTTTGGAGAACTCAATCCCAGAATTTGCTACAGCCTCTGTGTTTGTGTATTCCTGATATTATACAAGGACTTTATTATTTTGAAAGTTTTTTATCAGGGAACATTTTATTTTGATCTTGGAAACACTATTTGGTTCCACATGGAGACACCAGCTCTACACATTCGTATTTTCTACGGAGAAAGCCAGAGGAACTGCGACAAACAAACATGATATTTCTGTTTCTTTAGATGACATTTTATGCACTGGCCTGACGAAAAGACTTTGCTTTTCTCCAAAACCATATTTACTGTGAATATCTTGGTCCATGGCTTACGAATTCCACACCAGTTTGTCTGGATATGACTGGATGGAACCGGAAATATCCGGTTGTATTTTGGAGAACTCAATCCCAGAATTTGCTACAGCCTCTGTGTTTGTGTATTCCTGATATTATACAAGGAATTTATTATTTTGAAAGTTTTTTATCAGGGAACATTTTATTTTGATCTTGGAAACACTATTTGGTTCCACATGGAGACACCAGCTCTACACATTCGTATTTTCTTGGGAGAAAGCTAGAGGAACAGTGGCAAAGAAACATGGTATTTCTGTTGTATAGATGACATTTTATGCACTTGCCTAACGAAATGAATTTGCTTTTCTCCAAAACAATTTTTACTGTGATTTTCTCGTTCCATTGCATACGAATTCCATACCACTCTGTCCGGATATGACTGGATGAAAACAGAAATATACGGCTGTGTTTTGGCTAACTCAATCCGAAATATTGTGAAAGCCTCTGTGTTTGTGTTTTCTGGATATTATCACCGGACTTTATATTTTTTTTCTTTTTTTAAAAATATTATTTAATGAATATAAATTTCCAGTGTACAGCTTATGGATTACAATGGCTTCCCCCTCCCATAACTTCCCTCCCACCCGCAACCCTCCCCTCTCCCACTACCTCTCCCCTTTCATTTGCATCAAGATTCATTTTCAATTCTCTTTATATACAGAAGATCAATGTAGTATTTATGAAGTAAAGATTTCAACAGTTTGCACCCACATAGAAACACAAAGTGAAACATACTGTTTGAGTACTAGTTATAGCATTAAATCACAATGTACAGCACATTAAGGACAGAGATCCCACATGAGGAGCAAGTGCACAGTGGCTCCTGTTGTTGACCCAACAAATTGACACTCTAATTTATGGCGCCAGTAACCATCCTAGGCTGTCGTCATGAGTTGCCAAGGCTATGGAAGCCTTCCAAGTTTACCGACTCTGATCATATTTAGACAAGGTCATAAAAGACAGAGTGAGGATAGTAACCAATGATCCTAAGAGTGGCATTTACCAGGTTTGAAGAATTATACAGCATTAAGTGGGGAAGAGGACCATCAGTACACACAGGTTGGGAGTAGAGCCATTGGTGGTAGAGTAGAGGATATGATTACAAAGGAATGAGGCCCAAGTGCACTAGACAGGGCCTAGAACAAAGGACAGAGTCATTATTAGAGGAACTAAGAAAGGTGCTGTCTAAGCTACAAGTAATTTTTCTGATTGAGAGGCAAATAGAACCTGATAGAAGGGGCTTGATAATAATTTGGTGGGCTTTAGGCCTTGTAAGTTAAGAGGCCCAGACCTATCTATCTCTTCACATGGGGTATATCCTAAGGGAGGTGTGAACCTCCTAGGGGAAGGCACTCTGTTGACTTTCATTACTTGGCTGGCCTGGGAGGAGAGCTGGCCAGGTAAAGGCAGGTGGCATTTCTAACAAGAAATTTACAGATCTGCCTGCAATGTTGCTGACCATACTTGACCATACCCTCAGCTGCAGTGGTCAATTGGAAGTTAGGCTGAGTGAAGGGCTTTTCAGCTTAGAGCCAATAAGATCTGTGGCTCTGACTTGGGCATCCTTCGACTCCAGGGCAGGTCCATTTCCAGTGATCCAACTCTTGGCAGAGCTGCCAGGGCTCTTCATAGGCTGACTTCTGCTGAAGCCCAGGCTTACCACATTGAAAGCCACTGCAGTGGACTGGCCTGTTGGGTCTCCTTGAGGGCAGATCACTGTACAGATCAGCCATTAATAGGCCTGCCACCCATTGCTTCTGATGCCGAGCTTTCTTTTCCTCCTGGTTTGTGTTAAAGCAGACCAGAGGATGCAAGTCAAGGGAGTGCCCGTGTCCCATCTCTAATCTTCGGTGGCCTGAACTACAAGTCTGTAGTCACAGGCATGTTCTGTAGTAATTTTTCTAAGGTAGACAATGCCCATGAGGAAAATTATATTCTCACTTGAAAACTTTCTTTCCCTTTGGTCTGAAAGGGAGGTTTTTTCTACTTACTGTGTACTTCGCTGATATCGAAGTGAATCTAGCTATGAGATTATTATTTAAGTTCTTATTTTGGCTATGCTATTACAGAAAAATGTTAGCCATCTCTTTTATAAGGTCTAAAGATTAAATTGTGCGTCCTACAGATTCCTTTAGAATAGAATTAGTTTCCTACCTTGAAGAGAATAGAGAAATGAAAGAACAAGTTGGGCTGAAAATAGAGAAATGAGGGAGCAAGTCCTAGATCGCTTACTGACAATAGCAATATTACATGAATACTTAGCTAACAATTTCAAACATTAGATAACAACTTAAGAAAACATTTACCAGAAGGTCCAATGCCTTCTATAAATTTTAAGAATCATGTATTTGAAAACACCTCTTAAATATCTAACATGGTGTAGTTTGTTTAGCCAGTAAACTTAAGCAGAGCCATCTAAAATGTCTTTAGTTTCTTTCTACCAACAAGTATAAAACATATGATACAGAGATTCAGGTCACACAAATTAAAATGTATCTTTGATTGATTTTAGCAGCTTAAATTTATGGACAATTTTATCTATAAGCCATTTAAAATAAAACTCTTAATAAAATTTCCCCATGTGGACATACAATATGTACACACATATAACATAGCATAATAGACCAATATAGCAATTTGAATAATAGCTTTTAAAATCTTCAACTCTTTTTCTAGATTGCCAATGGATTTGAATTGCTTTTTTGTTTTTAGTAACCTCAGTTAACCATACTTTCTCTCAGTTGGTACTGTTAATACATTATTGGCTTCATCTGTTTACAGAGCCATCCCAAAGTCCTGAATGCAATAAAAGTGGCTGGAAAAAGTCCATAGGAACCTATAGGAGGACAGCTAAACACAGAACCAACAACACTTTAGTTTTATGAGCAGCACATCATATATAACTAGTGATGACAAAAGACTTTAAGTCGCCATGTTTAAAATTATAAACTCATCAACCAACAAGAGGCACTTGCTTACTTCACAGTATTTTTGAAAGCACCTGTAGGATGTTACAAGTATTTAACCCTTTAGGCCTCTGGGGCTTTCTCATTAAGATAACTATCATGTCTAGTAACACAAGATCATTAGACTTTTTAATTCTCAAACATTTGTATTAATAGCATTTTCCATTATAGAAACTTAAAGTCTGGTACCACATCACATCCTGACAGTCCTTCTAATATAATCCAAATAGCCTGCTTAGTTGGTGTTTCTATAAGATGAGAGACATAGGTCCTTCGATTTTTTCAGTTGGGCCCAAACTGGAAAAACCAAAGTCCAGGATTTACTGGAAATTTTAGAGACCAGATTGTTTGAAACTTTGATTTTTTGAATGCCTGTCATGAATGCCAAGAAGGCTCAAAATCCAAAATATCTGGTTGAAATAAGATTCCTTAAAATCATGACATAACATAGACCAAATTTGATCAATGTTACAAGGTGGCTATTCAAATCTTTGAACATAAGCACATATTTAAGTAACCCATAGTTCTTAATAAAAATTCAGCTGTTTTTGAACAATTAGAATTTAACAGACATCAAGAGCACATAATAGATTACTTTAACACATTGCTTTAACAGAGCATCAGAGTTTAATTCTATGTCAAAGAGAAATTGAGCTTCCTGTGATCTTTTGCTGTGAGGTTTCCTTCCTTTACCTTCTTTCATATTGGTGACCGTGTTTCTGTGTTTCTGTGTGCAACACATCTTTAAGCATCTTTGGCAGGGCAGGATGAGTGGCAACAAATTCTTTCAGTTTCTGTTTGCTATGAAATGTCTTAATTTCACCTTCATTCACAAATGAGAGCTTTGCAGGATATAGTATTCTGGGCTGGCAGTTTTTCTCTCTTACTACCTGGGCTATGTCTCGCCATTCCCTTCTAGCTTGTAGGGTTTCTGATGAGAAGTCTGCTGTGAGTCTAATTGGAGATCCTCTAAGTGTAATCTGACGTTTCTCTCTTGCACATTTTAGATTCTTTTCTTTATGTTTCACTGTGGTGCGTTTGATTACAACATGTCGTGGTGAGGATCTCTTTTGGTCATGTTTATTAGGGGTTCTATAAGCTTCCTGTACTAAGATGCCTCTGTCCTTCTCCAAACCTGGGAAATTTTCTGCAAATGGTTTCTACCAAAACCATTTGTACTGTGATTTTCTAGGTCCATGGCATACGAATTCCATACCAAATGTCCGGATATGACTAGATGAAACCGGAAATAGCCAGTTTTGATTTGGCTAACTCAATCCCAGATATTGTGAGAGCCTCTGTGTTTGTGTATTCCTGATATTATCCACGGAATAAATTGTTTTGAATATTTTTTCGGGGAATATTTAATTTAGTGCTTGGAAACACTACTTGGTTCCACAAGGAGACACCAGCTGTACACATTCGTATTTTCTAGGGAGAAAGCTAGAGGAACTGTGGCAAACAAACATGACATTTCTATTTGTCTAGATGACATTTTATGCACTTGCCTCATGAAAAGACTTTGGTGTTCTCCAAAATCATTTTTACTGTGATTGTCTCGGTCCATTGCATACGAATTCCACACCACGTTGTCCAGACATGACTGGATGAAACCAGAAATATCCGGTTGTGTTTTAGCTAACTCAATCCCAAATATTGCTACAGCCTCTGTGTTTGTGTTTTCTGGATATTATCGATGGACTTATTTTTTTGAATGTTTTTATCAGGGAACATTTAGTTTTGAACCATTGAAACACTAATTGATTCTACATGGAGACACCAGTTCTACACATTCGTATTTTCTAGAGAGAAAGCTAGAGGAACTGGAGCAAACAAATATGATATTTCTGTTTGTATAGATGACATTTTATGGACGTGCCTAACGAAAAGGCTTTGCTTTTCTCCAAAACCATTTTTACTGTGATTTTCTCGGTCCATTGCATACGAATTCCACAACACTTTGTCCGGATATGACCGTATGAAACAGGAAATATCCGGTTATCTTTTGGCTAACTCAAACCAAAATATTGCTACATCCTCTGTGTTTGTGTATTCCTGATGTTATGCAAGGACTTTATTTTTTTGAATGTTTTATATCAGGGAACATTTAATTTTGTGCTTGGAAACACTAACTGGTTCCACATGGAGTCACCAGCTCTACATATTCATATTTTCTAGGGAGAAAGCTAGAGAAACTGTGGCAAACAAACATGACATTTCTGTTTGTATAGATGACATTTTATGCACTTTCCTAAAGAAAAGACTTTGCTTTTCTCCAAAACCATTTATACTGTGATTTTCTTGGTCAATTGCATATGAATTCCACACCAGCTTTGCGGATATGACTGGATGAAACCGGAAATATCCGGTTTAGTTTTGGCTAACTCATCCCAGATATGCTACAGCCTCTGTGCTTGTGTATTCCTGATATTATCCACAGACTTTATGGTTGAAAATTTTTTTATCAGGGAACACTTAATTTTGTCCTGCGAAACACTAATTGTTGCCACATTGAGACACCAGCTCTACACATTCGCATTTCCTAGGGAGAAAGCTCAAGGAAATGGGGTAAAGACACATGATATTTCTGTTTTTATAGAAGACATTTTATGCACTTGCCTAACAAAAAGACTTTGCTTTTCTCCAAAACCATTTATCCTGGGATTCTCTCGGTCCATTGCATACGAATTCCACACCACTTTGTCCAGACATGACTGGATGAAACCAGAAATATCCGGTTGTGTTTTGGCTAACTCAATCCCAGATATTGCTACAGCCTCTGTGTTGGTGTTTTCTGGATATTATCGATGGACTAACTGTTTTGAATGTTTTTATGGGGGAACATTTAATTTCGTACCGTTGAAACACTAATTGGTTCATAATGGTAACACCAGCTCTACACATTCGTAATTTCTAGGGAGAAAGCTAGAGGAACTGCGGCAAACAAACATGATATTTCTGTTTTTATAGATGACATTTTATGCACTTGCCCAACGAAAAGTCTTTGCTTTTCTCCAAGACCATTGTCACTGTGATCTTCTCGGTCCATTGCATATGAATTCCACACCAGTTTGTCCAGATATGACTGTATGAAACCGGAAATAGCCGGTTTTGTTTTGGCTAACACAATCCCAGATATTGCTACAGACTCTGTGTTTGTGCATTCCTGATGTTATCCACAGACTTTATTATTTTGAATGTTTTTTATCAGGGAACATTTAATTTTGTGCTGTGAAACACTAATTGGTTCCAAATGGAGACACCAGCTCTACACATTCGTATTTGAAAGGGAGAAATCTAGAGGAACTGCGGCAAACAAACATGATATTTCTGTTTGTATCGAAGACATTTTATGCACTTGCCTGACGAAAAGATTTTGCTTTTCTCCAAAACCATTTTTACTGTGATTTTCTTGATCCATTGCATACGAATTCCACACCACTTTGTCCGGATATGACTGGATGAAACCAGAAATATATGGTTGTGTTTTGGCTAACTCAATCCGAAATAATGCTACAGCCTCTGTGTTTGTGTATTCATGATATTAACCACGGACTTTATTTTTTTCAATGTTTTTTTTCAGTGAACATTTTACTCTGAGCTTGGATACAGTAATTGGTTCCACATGGAGACACCAGCTGTACACATTCGTATTTTCTAGGGAGAAAGCTAGAGGAACTGCGGCAAACAAACATGATATTTCTGTTTATATCTATGAGATTTTATGCACTTGCCTAACGAAAAGACTTTGCTTTTCTCCAAAACCATTTGTACTGTGATTTTCTCGGTCCATTGCATACGAATTCCACACCATTTTGTCCGGATATCACTGGATGAAACCGGAAATAGCCGGTATTATTTGGCTAATTCAAATCCAGATATTGCTACAGCCTCTGTGTTTATGCATTCCTGATATTATCCACGGACTTTGTTGTTTTGAATGTTTTTTATTGGGAACATTTTATTTTGAGCTTGGATAGAGTAATTGGTTCAACATGAAGACACCAGCTCTACATATTCGTATTTGAAAGGGAGAAATCTAGAGGAACTGCGGCAAACAAACATGATATTTCTGTTTGTATAGATGGCATTTTATGCACTTGCCTAACGAAAAGACTTTGCTTTTCTCCAAAACCTTTTGTACAGTGATTTTCTCGGTCCATTGCATACGAATTAAACACCAGTTTGTCCGGATATGACTGGATGAAACCGGAAATAGCCGGTATTATTTGGCTCACTCAATCCCAGATATTGCTACAGCCTCTGTGTCTGTGCATTCCTGATATTATCCACAGACTTTATTGTTTTGAATGTTTTTTATCGGGGAACATTTTATTTTGAGCTTGGATACAGTATTTGGTTCCACATGGAGACACCAGCTCATCACATTCGTATTTTCTATGGAGAAATCTAGAGGAACTGCGGCAAACAAACATGATATTTCTGTTTGTATCTATGAGGTTTTATGCACTTGCCTAACGAAAAGAATTTGCTTTTCTCCAAAACCATTATTACTGTGATTTCCTCTGTCCATTGCATACGAATTACACACCAGTTTGTCAGGATATGACTGGATGAAACCGGAAATATCCGGTTATTTTAGCTAACTCAATCCGAGATATTGCTACAGCCACTGTGTTTGTGTTTTCCTGATATTATGCACGGATTTTATTGTTTTGAATGTTTTTTATCAGGGAACATTTAATTTTGTACTGTGAAACACTAATTGGTTCCACATGGAGACACCAGCTCTACACATTCATATTTCATAGGGAGAAAGCTAGAGGAACTTTGGCAAACAAACATGATATTTCTGTTTGTATCGATGAAATTTTATGCACTTGCCTAGCGAAAAGACTTTGCATTTCTCAAAAAAGAATTAATATGTGATTTTCTCGGTCCATTGCATACAAATTCCACACCACTTTGTCCGGGTATGACTGGATGAAACCAGAAATATATGGTTGTGTTTTGGCTAACTCAATCCGAAATAGTGCTACAGCCTCTGTGTTTGTGTATTCATGATATTAACCACGGACTTTATTTTTTTCAATGTTTTTTTTCATTGAACATTTAATTCTGAGCTTGGATACAGTAATTGGATCCACATGGAGACACCAGCTGTACACATTCGTATTTTCTAAGGAGAAAGCTAGAGGAACTGCGGCAAACAAACTTGATAGTTCTGTTTATATCTATGAGATTTTATGCACTTGCCTAACGAAAAGACTTTGCTTTCCTCCAAAACCATTTGTACTGTGATTTTCTCGGTCCATTGCATACGAATTCCACACCAGTTTGTCCGGATATGACTGGATGAAACCGGAAATAGCCGGTTATGTTTTGGCTAACTCATTCCCAGATATTGCTACAGACTCTGGTTTTGTGCATTCTTGATGTTATCCACAGACTTTATTATTTTGAATGTTTTTTTTATCAGGGAACATTTAATTTTGTCCTGCGAAACACTAATTGGTTCCACATGGAGACACCAGCTCTACACATTCGTATTTTCTAGGGAGAAAGCTAGAGGAACTGCGGCAAACAAACATGATATTTCGGTTTGCATAGATTACTTTTTATGCACTTGCCTAACGAAAAGCCTTTGCTTTTCTCCAAAACCATTTTTACTGTGAATCTCTCTGTCCATTGCATATGAATTCCACACCAGTTTTTCCGGATATGACTGGATGAAACCGGAAATAGCCGGTATTATTTGGCTAACTCAATCCCAGTTATTGCTACAGCCTCTGTGTTTGTGCATTCCTGATATTATCCACAGACTTTATTGTTTTGAATGTTTTTTATCGGGGAACATTTTATTTTGAGCTTGGATACAGTAAATGGTTCAACATGAAGAAACCAGCTCTACATATTCGTATTTGAAAGGGAGAAAGCTAGAGGAACTATGGCAAACAAACATGATATTTCTGTTTCTATAGATGGCATTTTATGCACTTGCCTAACGAAAAGACTTTGCTTTTCTCCAAAACCATTTTTTACTGTGATTCTCTCCGTCCATTGCATACGAATTAAACACCAGTTTGTCCGGATATGACTGGATGAAACCGGAAATAGCCGGTTTTGTTTTGGCTATCTGAATCCCAGATATGGATACAGACTCTGTGTTTGTGAATTCCTGATGTTATCCACAGACTTTATTGTTTTGAATGTTTTTTATCAGGGAACATTTAATTTTGTGCTGTGAAACACTAATTGGTTCCAAATGGAGACACCAGCTCTACACATTCGTATTTTCTAGGGAGAAAGCTAGAGTAACTGCAGCAAACAAACATGATATTTCTGTTTGCATAGATTACATTTTATGCACTTGCCTAATGAAAAGCCTTTGCTTTTCTCCAAAACCATTTTTACTGTGATTCTCTCCATCCATTGCATACGAATTCCACACCAGTTTTTCCGGATATGACTGGATGAAACCGGAAATAGCCAGTGTTATTTGGCTAACTCAATCCCAGATATTTCTACAGCCTCTGTGTTTGTGCATTCCTGATATTATCCACAGACTTTATTGTTTTGAATGTTTTTTATCGGGGAACATTTTATTTTGAGCTTGGATACAGTAATTGGTTCCACATGGAGACACCAGCTCTACAAATTCGTATTTTCTAGGGAGAAAGCTAGAGGAACTGCGGCAAACAAACATGATATTTCTGTTTGTATCGATGACATTTTATGCACTTGCCTAACGAAATGACTTTGCTTTTCTCCAAAACCATTTATACTGTGATTTTCTCGGTCCATTGCATACGAATTCCACACCACCTTGTCCGGATATGACTGGATGAAACCAGAAATATATGGTTGTGTTTTGGCTAACTCAATCCGAAATAATGCTACAGCCTCTGTGTTTGTGTATTCATGATATTAACCACGGACTTTATTTTTTTCAATTTTTTTTTCAGTGAACATTTACTCTGAGCTTGGATACAGTAATTGGTTCCACATGGAGACACCAGCTGTACACATTCGTATTTTCTAGGGAGAAAGCTAGAGGAACTGCGGCAAACAAACATGATATTTCTGTTTATATCTATGAGATTTTATGCACTTGCCTAACGAAAAGACTTTGAATTTTTTCTCCAAAACCATTTGTACTGTGATTTTCTCGGTCCATTGCATACGAATTCCACACCAGTTTGTCCGGATATGACTGGATGAAACCGGAAATTGCCGGTTTTGTTTTGGCTAACTCAATCCCAGATATTGCTACAGACTCTGTGTTTGTGCATTCCTGATGTTATCCACAGACTTTATTATTTTGAATGTTTTTTATCAGGGAACATTTAATTTTGTGCTGTGAAACACTAATTGGTTCCACATGGAGACACCAGCTCTACACATTCGTATTTTGTAGGGAGAAAGCTAGAGGAACTGCGGCAAACAAACATGATATTTCTGTTTGTATCGATTACATTTTATGCACTTGCCTAACGAAAATCCTTTGCTTTTCTCCAAAACCATTTTTACTGTGATTCTCTCCGTCCATTGCATACGAATTCCACACCAGTTTTTCCGGATATGACTGGATGAAACCGGAAATAGCCGGTATTATTTGGCTAACTCAATCCCAGATATTGCTACAGCCTCTGTGTTTGTGCATTCCTGATATTATCCACAGACTTTATTGTTTTGAATGTTTTTTATCGGGGAACATTTTATTTTGAGCTTGGATACAGTAAATGGTTCAACATGAAGACACCAGCTCTACATATTCGTATTTGAAAGGGAGAAATCTAGAGGAACTGCGGCAAACAAACATGATATTTCTGTTTGTATAGACGGCATTTTATTCACTTGCCTAACGAAAAGCCTTTGCTTTTCTCCAAAACCTTTGGTACAGTGATTTTCTCGGTCCATTGCATACGAATTAAACACCAGTTTGTCCGGATATGACTGGATGAAACCGGAAATATCT
Organism: Lepus europaeus; assembly: GCF_033115175.1. NCBI lineage: Eukaryota > Metazoa > Chordata > Mammalia > Lagomorpha > Leporidae > Lepus > Lepus europaeus. The sequence continues at coordinate 169,839 of NW_026909082.1, read as the reverse complement.
GGTTGTGTTTTGGATAACTCAATCTGAATATTGCTACAGCCGCTGTGTTTGTCTATTCCTGATATTATCCACGGATTTTACTGTTTTGAATGTTTTTTTTTCAGGAAACATTTAACTTTTTGCTTGGAAACACTTATTGGTTCCACATGGAGACACCAGCTCTACACATTCTTACTTTCTATGGAGAATGCTAGAGAAACTGTGGCAAACAAACATGATATTTCTGTTTGTATCTATGAGATTTTATGCACTTGCCTAACGAAAAGCCTTTGCTTTTCTCCAAAACCATTTTTACTGTGATTCTCTCGGTCTATTGTATACGAATTCCACACCAGTTTGTCCGGATATGACTTGATGAAACCGGAAATAGCCGGTATTATTTGGCTAACTCAATCCCAGATATTGCTACAGCCTCTGTGTTTGTGCATTCCTGATGTTATCCACAGACTTTATTATTTTGAATGTTTTTTATCAGGGAACATTTAATTTTGTCCTGTGAAACACTAATTGGTTCCACATGGAGACACCAGCTCTACACATTCGTATTTTCTAGGGAGAAAGCTAGAGGAAATTTGGCAAACAAACATGATATTTCTGTTTGCATAGATTACATTTTATGCACTTGCCTAACGAAAAGCCTTTGCTTTTCTCCAAAACCATTTTTACTGTGATTCTCTCCGTCCATTGCATACGAATTCCACACCAGTTTTTCCGGATATGACTGGATGAAACCGGAAATAGCCAGTTTTGTTTTGGCTAACTCAATCCCAGATATTGCTACAGCCTCTGTGTTTGTGCATTCCTGATATTATCTACAGACTTTATTGTTTTGAATGTTTTTTATCGGGGAACATTTGGATACAGTAAATGGTTCAACATGAAGAATCCTGCTCTACATATTCGTATTTGAAAGGAAGAAAGCTAGAGGAACTACGGCAAACAAACATGATATTTCTGTTTCTATAGATGGCATTTTATGCACTTGCCTAACGAAAAGACTTTGCTTTTCTCCAAAACCTTTTGTACAGTTATTTTCTCGGTCCATTGCATACGAATTAAACACCAGTTTGTCCGGATATGACTGGATGAAACCGGAAATAGCCGGTTTTGTTTTGGCTAACTCAATCCCAGATATTGATACAGACTCTGTGTTTGTGCATACCTGATGTTATCCACAGACTTTATTATTTTGAATATTTTTTATCAGGGAACATTTAATTTTGTGCTGTGAAACACTAATTGGTTCCACATGGAGACACCAGCTCTACACATTCGTATTTTCTAGGGAGAAAGCTAGAGGAACTGCAGCAAACAAACATGATATTTCTGTTTGCATAGATTACATTTTATGCACTTGCCTAACGAAAAGCCTTTGTTTTTCTCCAAAACCATTTTTACTGTGATTCTCTCCGTCCATTGCATACGAATTCCACACCAGTTTTTCCGGATATGACTGGATGAAACCGGAAATAGCCAGCATTATTTGGCTAACTCAATCCCAGATATTGCTACAGCCTCTGTGTTTGTGCATTCCTGATATTATCCACAGACTTTATTGTTTTGAATGTTTTTTATCGGGGAACATTTTATTTTGAGCTTGGATACAGTAATTGGTTCCACATGGAGACACCAGCTATACACATTCGTATTTTCTAGGGAGAAAGCTAGAGGAACTGCGGCAAACAAACATGATATTTCTGTTTGTATCGATGACATTTTATGCACTTGCCTAACGAAATGACTTTGCTTTTCTCCAAAACCATTTGTACTGTGATTTTCTCGGTCCATTGCATACGAATTCCACACCACCTTGTCCGGATATGACTGGATGAAACCAGAAATATATGGTTGTGTTTTGGCTAACTCAATCCGAAATAATGCTACAGCCTCTGTGTTTGTGTATTCATGATATTAACCACGGACTTTATTTTTTTCAATGTTTTTTTTCAGTGAACATTTTACTCTGAGCTTGGATACAGTAATTGGTTCCACATGGAGACACCAGCTATACACATTCGTATTTTCTAGTGAGAAAGCTAGAGGAACTGCGGCAAACAAATATGATATTTCTGTTTATATCTATGAGATTTTATGCACTTGCTTAACGAAAAGACTTTGCTTTTCTCCAAAACCATTTGTACTGTGATTTTCTCGGTCCATTGCATACGAATTCCACACCAGTTTGTCCGGATATCACTGGATGAAACCGGAAATAGCCGGTATTATTTGGCTAACTCAATCCCAGATATTGCTACAGGCTCTGTGTTTGTGCATTCCTGATATTATCCACAGACTTTATTGTTTTGAATGTTTTTTATCGGGGGACATTTTATTTTGAGCTTGGATACAGTAAATGGTTCAACATGAAGACACCAGCTCTACATATTCGTATTTGAAAGGGAGAAATCTAGAGGAACTGTGGCAAACAAACATGATATTTCTGTTTGTATAGACGGCATTTTATGTACTTGCCTAACGAAAAGCCTTTGCTTTTCTCCAAAACCTTTTGTACTGTGATTTGCTCGGTCCATTGCATACGAATTAAACACCAGTTTGTCCGGATATGACTGGATGAAACCGGAAATATCCGGTTTTGTTTTGGCTAACTCAATCCCAGATATTGCTACAGACTCTGTGTTTGTGCATTCATGATATTAAACACGGACTTTATTGTTTTGAATGTTTTTTATCAGGGAACATTTAATTTTGTGCTGTGAAACACTAATTGGTTCCAAATGGAGACACCAGCTCTACACATTCATATTTTCTAGGGAGAAAGCTAGAGTAACTGCAGCAAACAAACATGGTATTTCTGTTTGTATCCATGACATTTTATGCACTTGCCTAACGAAAAGCCTTTGCTTTTCTCCAAAACCATTTTTACTGTGATTCTCTCTGTCCATTGCATACGAATTCCACACCAGTTTTTCCGGATATGACTGGATGAAACCGGAAATAGCCGGTATTATTTGGCTAACTCGATCCCAGATATTGCTACAGCCTCTGTGTTTGTGCATTCCTGATATTATCCACAGACTTTATTGTTTTGAATGTTTTTTATCGGGGAACATTTTATTTTGAGCTTGGATACAGTAATTGGTTCCACATGGAGACACCAGCTCTACATATTCGTATTTGAAAGGGAGAAAGCTAGAGGAACTGCGGCAAACAAACATGATATTTCTGTTTGTATAGATGGCATTTTATGCACTTGCCTAACGAAAAGACTTTGCTTTTCTCCAAAACCTTTTTGTACTGTGATTTGCTCGGTCCATTGCATACGAATTAAACACCAGTTTGTCCGGATATGACTGGATGAAACCGGAAATAGCCGGTTTTGTTTTGGCTAACTCAATCCCAGATATTGCTACAGCCTCTGTGTTTATGCATTCCTGATATTATCCACGGACTTTGTTGTTTTGAATGTTTTTTATCGGGGAACATTTTATTTTGAGCTTGGATAGAGTAATTGGTTCAACATGAAGACACCAGCTCTACATATTCGTATTTGACAGGGAGAAATCTAGAGGAACTGTGGCAAACAAACATGATATTTCTGTTTGTATAGATGGCATTTTATACACTTGCCTAACGAAAAGACTTTGCTTTTCTCCAAAACCTTTTGTACAGTGATTTTCTCGGTCCATTGCCTATGAATTCCACACCAGTTTGTCCGTATATGACTGGATGAAACCAGAAATATCTGGTTGTTTTTTGGCTAACTCAATCTGAATATTGCTAGAGAAGCTGTGTTTGTCTATTCCTGATATTATCCACGGATTTTACTGTTTTGAATGTTTTTTTTTTTCAGGAAACATTTAATTTTGTGCTTGGAAACACTTATTGGTTCCACATGGAGACACCAGCTCTACACATTCGTACTTTCTAGGGAGAACGCTAGAGAAACTGTGGCAAACAAACATGATATTTCTGTTTGTATCTATGAGATTTTATGCACTTGCCTAACGAAAAGCCTTTGCTTTTCTCCAAAACCATTTTTACTGTGATTTTTTCGGTCCATTGCATACGAATTCCACACCACCTTGTCCGGATATGACTGGATGAAACCAGAAATATATGGTTGTGTTTTGGCTAACTCAATCTGAAATAATGCTACAGCCTCTGTGTTTGTGTATTCATGATATTAACCACGGACTTTATATTTTAATGTTTTTTTTTCAGTGAACATTTTACTCTGAGCTTGGATACAGTAATTGGTTCCACATGGAGACACCAGCTGTACACATTCGTATTTTCTAGGGAGAAAGCTAGAGGAACTGCGGCAAACAAACATGATATTTCTGTTTATATCTATGAGATTTTATGCACTTGCCTAACGAAAAGACTTTGCTTTTCTCCAAAACCATTTGTACTGTGATTTTCTCGGTCCATTGCATACGAATTCCACACCAGTTTGTCCGGATATCACTGGATGAAACCGGAAATAGCCGGTATTATTTGGCTACCTCAATCCCAGATATTGCTACAGCCTCTGTGTTTGTGCATTCCTGATATTATCCACAGACTTTATTGTTTTGAATGTTTTTTATCGGGGAACATTTTATTTTGAGCTTTTATACAGTAAATGGTTCAACATGAAGACACCAGCTCTACATATTCGTATTTGAAAGGGAGAAATCTAGAGGAAATGCGGCAAACAAACATGATATTTCTGTTTGTATAGATGGCATTTTATGCACTTGCCTAACGAAAAGACTTTGCTTTTCTCCAAAACCTTTTGTACAGTGATTTTCTCGGTCCATTGCATACGAATTAAACACCAGTTTGTCCGGATATGACTGGATGAAACCGGAAATAGCCGGTTTTGTTTTGGCTAACTCAATCCCAGATATTGGTACAGACTCTGTGTTTGTGCATTCCTGATGTTATCCACAGACTTTATTATTTTGAATGTTTTTATCAGGGAACATTTAATTTTGTGCTGTGAAACACTAATTGGTTCCACATGGAGAAACCAGCTCTACACATTCGTATTTTCTAGGGAGAAACCTAGAGGAACTGCAGCAAACAAACATGATATTTCTGTTTGCATAGATTACATTTTATGCACTTGCCTAACGAAAAGCCTTTGCTTTTCTCCAAAACCATTTTTACTGTGATTCTCTCCGTCCATTGCATACGAATTCCACACCAGTTTTTCCGGATATGACTGGATGAACCCTGAAATAGCCGGTATTATTTGGCTAACTCAATCCCCGATATTGCTACAGCCTCTGTGTTTGTGCATTCCTGATATTATCCACAGACTTTATTGTTTTGAATGTTTTTTATCGGGGAACATTTTATTTTGAGCTTGGATACAGTAAATGGTTCAATATGAAGAATCCAGCTCTACATATTCGTATTTGAAAGGGAGAAATCTAGAGGAACTGCGGCAAACAAACATGATATTTCTGTTTGTATAGACGGCATTTTATTCACTTGCCTAACGAAAAGACTTTGGTTTTCTCCAAAACCTTTGGTACAGTGATTTTCTCGGTCCATTGCATACGAATTAAACACCAGTTTGTCCGGATATGACTGGATGAAACCGGAAATATCTGGTTGTGTTTTGGATAACTCAATCTGAATATTGCTACAGCCCCTGTGCTTGTCTATTCCTGATATTATCCACGGATTTTACTGTTTTGAATGTTTTTTTTTTCAGGAAACATTTAACTTTTTGCTTGGAAACACTTATTGGTTCCACATGGAGACACCAGCTCTACACATTCTTACTTTCCAGGGAGAACGCTAGAGAAACTGTGGCAAACAAACATGATATTTCTGTTTGTATCTATGAGATTTTATGCACTTGCCTAACGAAAAGCCTTTGCTTTTCTCCAAAACCATTTTTACTGTGATTCTCTCGGTCCATTGCATACGAATTCCACACCAGTTTGTCCGGATATCACTGGATGAACCCTGAAATAGCCGGTATTATTTGGCTAACTCAAATCCAGATATTGCTACAGCCTCTGTGTTTATGCATTCCTGATATTATCCACGGACTTTGTTGTTTTGAATGTTTTTTTATCGGGGAACATTTTATTTTGAGCTTGGATAGAGTAATTGGTTCAACATGAAGAAACCAGCTCTACATATTCGTATTTGAAAGGGAGAAATCTAGAGGAACTGTTGCAAACAAACATGATATTTCTGTTTGTATAGATGGCATTTTATGCACTTGCCTAACGAAAAGACTTTGCTTTTCTCCAAAACCTTTTGTACAGTGATTTTCTCGGTCCATTGCATGTGAATTCCACACCAGTTTGTCCGTATATGACTGGATGAAACCAGAAATATCTGGTTGTGTTTTGGCTAACTCAATCCCAATATTGCTACAGCCGCTGTGTTTGTCTATTCCTGATATTGTCCACGGATTTTACTGTTTTGAATGTTTTTTTTTTTCAGGAAACATTTAATTTTGTGCTTGGAAACACTTATTGGTTCCACATGGAGACACCAGCTGTACACATTCGTACTTTCTAGGGAGAAAGCTAGAGAAACTGTGGCAAACAAACATGATATTTCTGTTTGTATCTATGAGATTTTATGCACTTGCCTAACGAAAAGCCTTTGCTTTTCTCCAAAACCATTTTTTACTGTGATTCTCTCCGTCCATTGCATACGAATTCCACACCAGTTTGTCCAGATATGACTGGATGAAACCGGAAATAGCCAGTATTATTTGGCTAACTCAATCCCAGATATTGCTACAGCCTCTGTGTTTGTGCATTCCTGATATTATCCACAGACTTTATTGTTTTGAATGTTTTTTATCGGGGAACATTTTATTTTGAGCTTGGATACAGTAAATGGTTCAACATGAAGAAACCAGCTCTACATATTCGTATTTGAAAGGGAGAAATCTAGAGGAAATGCGGCAAACAAACATGATATTTCTGTTTGTATAGATGGCATTTTATGCACTTGCCTAACGAAAAGACTTTGCTTTTCTCCAAAACCTTTGGTACAGTGATTTTCTCGGTCCATTGCATATGAATTAAACACCAGTTTGTCCGGATATGACTGGATGAAACCGGAAATAGCCGGTTTTGTTTTGGCTACCTCAATCCCAGATATTGCTACAGCCTCTGTGTTTGTGCATTCCTGATGTTATCCACAGACTTTATTATTTTGAATGTTTTTTATCAGGGAACATTTAATTTTGTGCTGTGAAACACTAATTGGTTCCACATGGAGACACCAGCTGTACACATTTGTATTTTCTAGGGAGAAAGCTAGAGGAACTGCGGCAAACAAACATGATATTTCTGTTTATATCTATGAGATTTTATGCACTTGCCTAACGAAAAGCCTTTGCTTTTCTCCAAAACCATTTGTACTGTGATTTTCTCGGTCCATTGCATACGAATTCCACACCAGTTTGTCCGGATATCACTGGATGAACCCTGAAATAGCCGGTATTATTTGGCTAACTCAAATCCAGATATTGCTACAGCCTCTGTGTTTATGCATTCCTGATATTATCCACGGACTTTGTTGTTTTGAATGTTTTTTTATCGGGGAACATTTTATTTTGAGCTTGGATAGAGTAATTGGTTCAACATGAAGAAACCAGCTCTACATATTCGTATTTGAAAGGGAGAAATCTAGAGGAACTGTTGCAAACAAACATGATATTTCTGTTTGTATAGATGGCATTTTATGCACTTGCCTAACGAAAAGACTTTGCTTTTCTCCAAAACCTTTTGTACAGTGATTTTCTCGGTCCATTGCATGTGAATTCCACACCAGTTTGTCCGTATATGACTGGATGAAACCAGAAATATCTGGTTGTGTTTTGGCTAACTCAATCCCAATATTGCTACAGCCGCTGTGTTTGTCTATTCCTGATATTGTCCACGGATTTTACTGTTTTGAATGTTTTTTTTTTTCAGGAAACATTTAATTTTGTGCTTGGAAACACTTATTGGTTCCACATGGAGACACCAGCTGTACACATTCGTACTTTCTAGGGAGAAAGCTAGAGAAACTGTGGCAAACAAACATGATATTTCTGTTTGTATCTATGAGATTTTATGCACTTGCCTAACGAAAAGCCTTTGCTTTTCTCCAAAACCATTTTTTACTGTGATTCTCTCCGTCCATTGCATACGAATTCCACACCAGTTTGTCCGGATATGACTTGATGAAACCGGAAATAGCCAGTATTATTTGGCTAACTCAATCCCAGATATTGCTACAGCCTCTGTGTTTGTGCATTCTTGATATTATCCACAGACTTTATTGTTTTGAATGTTTTTTATCGGGGAACATTTTATTTTGAGCTTGGATACAATAAATGGTTCAACATGAAGAAACCAGCTCTACATATTCGTATTTGAAAGGGAGAAATCTAGAGGAACTGCGGCAAACAAACATGATATTTCTGTTTGTATAGATGGCATTTTATGCACTTGCCTAACGAAAAGACTTTGCTTTTCTCCAAAACCTTTTTGTACTGTGATTTGCTCGGTCCATTGCATACGAATTAAACACCAGTTTGTCCGGATATGACTGGATGAAACCGGAAATAGCCGGTTTTGTTTTGGCTAACTCAATCCCAGATATTGCTACAGCCTCTGTGTTTATGCATTCCTGATATTATCCACGGACTTTGTTGTTTTGAATGTTTTTTATCGGGGAACATTTTATTTTGAGCTTGGATAGAGTAATTGGTTCAACATGAAGAAACCAGCTCTACATATTCGTATTTGAAAGGGAGAAATCTAGAGGAACTGTGGCAAACAAACATGATATTTCTGTTTGTATAGATGGCATTTTATGCACTTGCCTAACGAAAAGACTTTGCTTTTCTCCAAAACCTTTTGTACAGTGATTTTCTCGGTCCATTGCCTATGAATTCCACACCAGTTTGTCCGTATATGACTGGATGAAACCAGAAATATCTGGTTGTGTTTTTGCTAACTCAATCTGAATATTGCTAGAGAAGCTGTGTTTGTCTATTCCTGATATTATCCACGGATTTTACTGTTTTGAACGTTTTTTTTCAGGAAACATTTAATTTTGTGCTTGGAAACACTTATTGGTTCCACATGGAGACACCAGCTCTACACATTCGTACTTTCTAGGGAGAACGCTAGAGAAACTGCGGCAAACAAACATGATATTTCTGTTTGTATCTATGAGATTTTATGCACTTGCCTAACGAAAAGCCTTTGCTTTTCTCCAAAACCATTTTTACTGTGAATCTCTCGGTCCATTGCATACGAATTCGACACCACCTTGTCCGGATATGACTGGATGAAACTGGAAATATCTGGTTTTATTTTTGCTAACTCAAACCCAGATATTGCTTCAGCTTCTATGTTTGTGTTTTCCTGATATTATGCACGGACTTTATTGTTTTGAATGTTTTTTATCAGGGAACATTTAATTTTGTGGTTGGAAACACTAATCGTTTCCACATGGAGACACCAGCTCTACACATTCGTATTTTCTAGGGAGAAAGCTAGAGGAACTTTGGCAAACAAACATGATATTTCTGTTTGTATCGATGACATTTTATGCACTTGCCTAACGAAAAGACTTTGCATTTCTTCAAAAGAATTAATATGTGATTTTCTCGGACCATTGCATACGAATTCCACACCAGTTTGTCCGGATATGACTGGATGAAACAAGAAATATATGGTTGTGTTTTGGCTAACTCAATCTGAAATAATGCTACACCCTCTGTGTTTGTGCATTCCTGATATTATCCACAGACCTTATTGTTTTGAAAGTTTATTTATCGGGGAACATTTTATTTTGAGCTTGGATACAGTAAATGGTTCAACATGAAGAAACCAGCTCTACATATTCGTATTTGAAAGGGAGAAATCTAGAGGAACTGCGGCAAACAAACATGATATTTCTGTTTGTATAGATGGCATTTTATGCACTTGCCTAACGAAAAGACTTTGCTTTTCTCCAAAACCTTTTGTACAGTGATTTTCTCGGTCCATTGCATACGAATTAAACACCAGTTTGTGCGGATATGACTGGATGAAACCGGAAATAGCCGGTTTTGTTTTGGTTAACTCAATCCCATATATTGGTACAGACTCTGTGTTTGTGCATTCCTGATGTTATCCACAGACTTTATTATTTTGAATGTTTTTTATCAGGGAACATTTAATTTTGTGCTGCGAAACACTAATTGGTTCCACATGGAGACACCAGCTCTACACATTCGTATTTTCTAGGGAGAAAGCTAGAGGAACTGCAGCAAACAAACATGATATTTCTGTTTGCATAGATTACATTTTATGCACTTGCCTAACGAAAAGCCTTTGCTTTTCTCCAAAACCATTTTTACTGTGATTCTCTCCGTCCATTGCATACGAATTCCACACCAGTTTTTCCGGATATGACTGGATGAAACCGGAAATAGCCGGTATTATTGGCTAACTCAATCCCAGATATTGCTATAGCCTCTGTGTTTGTGCATTCCTGATATTATCCACAGCCTTTATTGTTTTGAATGTTTTTTATCGGGGAACATTTTATTTTGAGCTTGGATACAGTAAATGGTTCAACATGAAGAATCCAGCTCTACATATTCGTATTTGAAAGGGAGAAATCTAGAAGAACTGCGGCAAACAAACATGATATTTCTGTTTGTATAGACTGCTTTTTATGCACTTGCCTAACGAAAAGACTTTGCTTTTCTCCAAAACCTTTTGTACTGTGATTTTCTCGGTCCATTGCATACGAATTAAACACCAGTTTGTCTGGATATGACTGGATGAAACCGGAAATAGCCGGTTTTTTTTTGGCTAACTCAATCCCAATATTGCTACAGCCGCTGTGTTTCTCTATTCTTGATATTATCCATGGATTTTACTGTTTTGAATGTTTTTTTTTCAGGAAACATTTAATTTTGTGCTTGGAAACACTTATTGGTTCCACATGGAGACACCAGCTCTACACATTCGTACTTTCCAGGGAGAACGCTAGAGAAACTGTGGCAAACAAACGTGATATTTCTGTTTGTATCTATGAGATTTTATGCACTTGCCTAACGAAAAGCCTTTGCTTTTCTCCAAAACTATTTTTACTGTGATTCTCTCGGTCCATTGCATACGAATTCCACACCAGTTTGTCCAGATATGACTTGATGAAACCGAAATAGCCGGTATTATTTGGCTAACTAAATCCCAGATATGGCTACAGCCTCTGTGTTTGTGCATTCCTGATATTATCCACAGACTTTATTGTTTTGAATGTTTTTTATTGGGGAACATTTTATTTTGAGCTTGGATACAGTAAATGGTTCAACATGAAGACACCAGCTCTACATATTCGTATTTGAAAGGGAGAAATCTAGAGGAACTGCGGCAAACAAGCATGATATTTCTGTTTGTATAGTGGCATTTTATGCACTTGCCTAACGAAAAGACTTTGCTTTTCTCCAAAACCTTTTGTACTGTGATTTGCTCGGTCCATTGCATATGAATTAAACACCAGTTTGTCCGGATATGACTGGATGAAACCGGAAATAGCCGGTTTTGTTTTGGTTAACTCAATCCCAGATATTGCTACAGACTCTGTGTTTGTGCATTCCTGATGTTATCCACAGACTTTATTATTTTGAATGTTTTTTATCGGGGAACATTTCATTTTGCACCGTAGAAACTCTAATTGGTTCTACATGGAGACACCAGCTCTACACATTCCTATTTTCTAGGGAGAAAGCTAGAGGAAGAACGAGAAACAAACATGATATTTCTGCTTGTGTGGATGACATTTTATGCACTTGCCTGACGAAAAGCCTTTGCTTTTCTCCAAAACCATTTTTACTGTGATTTTCTTGATCCATTGTATACGAATTCCACACCACTTTGTCCGGATATGACTAGATGAAACCAGAAATATCGGGTTGTGTTTTGGCTAAATCAATCCGAAATAATGCTACAGCCTCTGTTTTTGTGTATTCATGATATTACCAAGGACTTTATTGTTTTGAATGTTTTTTATCAGGGAACATTTTATTCTGAGCTTGGATAAAGTAATGGGTTCCACATGGAGACACCAGCTCTACAAATTCGTATTTTCTAGGGAGAAAGCTAGAGGAACTGCGGCAAACAAACATGATATTTCTGTTGTATAGATGACATTATATGCACTTGCCTAACGAAATGAATTTGCTTTTCTCCAAAACCATTTTTACTGTGATTTTCTCGGTCCATTGCATATGAATTCGACACCACCTTGTCCGGATATGACTGGAAAACTGGAAATATCTGGTTTTGTTTTTGCTAACTCAAACCCAGATACTGCTACAGATTCTATGTTTGTGTTTTCCTGAAATTATGCACGGACTTTATTGTTTTGAATGTTTTTTATCAGGGAACATTTAATTTTGTGCTTGGAAACACTAATTGGTTCCAAATGGAGACACCAGCTCTACACATTCGTATTTTCTAGGGAGAAAGCTAGAGGAACGTTGGCAAACAAACATGATGTTTCTGTTTTTATCGATGACATTTTATGCACTTGCCTAACGAAAAGACTTTGCATTTCTTCAAAAGAATTAATATTTGATTTTCTCGGTCCATTGCATACGAATTCCCCACCAGTTTTTCCGGATATGACTGGATGAAACCAGAAATATATGGTTGTGTTTTGGCTAACTCAATCCGAAATAATGCTACAGCCTCTGTGTTTGTGTATTCATGATATTAACCACGGACTTTATTTTTTTCAATGTTTTTTTTTCAGTGAACATTTTACTCTGAGCTTGGATACAGTAATTGGTTCCACATGGAGACACCAGCTGTACACATTTGTATTTTCTAGGGAGAAAGATAGAGAAACTGCGGCAAACAAACATGATATTTCTGTTTGTATCGATGACATTTTATGCACTTGCCTAACGAAAAGACTTTGCTTTTCTCCAAAACCATTTGTACAGTGATTTTCTCGGTCCATTGCAGAAGAATTCCACACCACTTTGTCCGGATATGACTGGATGAAACCAGAAATATATGGTTGTGTTTTGGGTAACTCAATCCGAAATAATGCTACAGCCTCTGTGTTTGTGTATTCATGATATTAACCACGGACTTTATTTTTTTCAATGTTTTTTTTCAGTGAACATTTAATTCTGAGCTTGGATACAGTAAATGGTTCCACATGGAGACACCAGCTGTACACATTCGTATTTTCTAGGGAGAAAGATAGAGAAACTGCGGCAAACAAACATGATATTTCTGTTTATATCTATGAGATTTTATGCACTTGCCTAACGAAAAGACTTTGCTTTTCTCCAAAACCATTTGTACTGTAATTTTCTCGGTCCATTGCATATGAATTCCACACCAGTTTGTCCGGATATCACTGGATGAACCCTGAAATAGCAGGTATTATTTGGCTAACTCAAATCCAGATTGCTACAGCCTCTGTGTTTATGCATTCCTGATATTATCCACGGACTTTGTTGCTTTGAATGTTTTTTATCGGGGAACATTTTATTTTGAGCTTGGATAGAGTAATTGGTTCAACATGAAGAAACGAGCTCTACATATTCGTATTTGAAAGGGAGAATTCTAGAGGAACTGTGGCAAACAAACATGATATTTCTGTTTGTATAGATGGCATTTTATGCACTTGCCTAACGAAAAGACTTTGCTTTTCTCCAAAACCTTTTGTACAGTGATTTTCTCAGTCCATTGCATATGAATTCCACAACAGTTTGTCCGCATATGACTGGATGAAACCAGAAATATCTGGTTGTGTTTTGGCTAACTCAATCTGAATATTGCTAGAGAAGCTGTGTTTGTCTATTCCTGATATTATCCACGGATTTACTGTTTTGAATGTTTTTTTTTTCAGGAAACATTTAATTTTGTGCTTGGAAACACTTATTGGTTCCACATGGAGACACCAGCTCTACACATTCGTACTTTCCAGGGAGAACGCTAGAGAAACTGTGGCAAACAAACATGATATTTCTGTTTGTATCTATGAGATTTTATGCACTTGCCTAACGAAAAGCCTTTGCTTTTCTCCAAAACCATTTTTACTGTGATTTTCTCGGTCCATTGCATACGAATTCCACACCACCTTGTCCGGATATGACTGGATGAAACCAGAAATATATGGTTGTGTTTTGGCTAACTCAATCTGAAATAATGCTACAGCCTCTGTGTTTGTGTATTCATGATATTAACCACGGACTTTATATTTTAATGTTTTTTTTTCAGTGAACATTTTACTCTGAGCTTGGATACAGTAATTGGTTCCACATGGAGACACCAGCTGTACACATTTGTATTTTCTAGGGAGAAAGCTAGAGGAACTGCGGCAAACAAACATGATATTTCTGTTTATATCTATGAGATTTTATGCACTTGCCTAACGAAAAGACTTTGCTTTTCTCCAAAACCATTTGTACTGTGATTTTCTCGGTCCATTGCATACGAATTCCACACCAGTTTGTCCGGATATGACTGGATGAAACCGGAAATAGCCGGTATTATTTGGCTAACTCAATCCCAGATATTGCTACAGCCTCTGTGTTTGTGCATTCCAGATATTATCCACAGACTTTATTGTTTTGAATGTTTTTTATCGGGGAACATTTTATTTTGAGCTTGGATACAGTAAATGGTTCAACATGAAGACACCAGCTCTACATATTCGTATTTGAAAGGGAGAAATCTAGAGGAAATGCGGCAAACAAACATGATATTTCTGTTTGTATAGATGGCATTTTATGCACTTGCCTAACGAAAAGACTTTGCTTTTCTCCAAAACCTTTTGTACAGTGATTTTCTCGGTCCATTGCATACGAATTAAACTCCAGTTTGTCCGGATATGACTGGATGAAACCGGAAATAGCCGGTTTTGTTTTGGCTAACTCAATCCCAGATATTGCTACAGACTCTGTGTTTGTGCATTCCTGATGTTATCCACAGACTTTATTATTTTGAATGTTTTTTATCAGGGAACATTTAATTTTGTGCTGTGAAACACTAATTGGTTCCACATGGAGAAACCAGCTCTACACATTCGTATTTTCTAGGGAGAAAGCTAGAGGAACTGCGGCAAACAAACATGATATTTCTGTTTGCATAGATTACATTTTATGCACTTGCCTAACGAAAAGCCTTTGCTTTTCTCCAAAACCATTTTTACTGTGATTCTCTCCGTCCATTGCATACGAATTCCACACCAGTTTTTCCGGATATGACTGGATGAACCCTGAAATAGCCGGTTTTATTTGGCTAACTCAATCCCCGATATTGCTACAGCCTCTGTGGTTGTGCATTCCTGATATTATCCACAGACTTTATTGTTTTGAATGTTTTTTATCGGGGAACATTTTATTTTGAGCTTGGATACAGTAAATGGTTCAATATGAAGAATCCAGCTCTACATATTCGTATTTGAAAGGGAGAAATCTAGAGGAACTGCGGCAAACAAACATGATATTTCTGTTTGTATAGACGGCATTTTATTCACTTGCCTAACGAAAAGACTTTGGTTTTCTCCAAAACCTTTTGTACAGTGATTTTCTCGGTCCATTGCATACGAATTAAACACCAGTTTGTCCGGATATGACTGGATGAAACCGGAAATATCTGGTTGTGTTTTGGATAACTCAATCTGAATATTGCTACAGCCCCTGTGCTTGTCTATTCCTGATATTATCCACGGATTTTACTGTTTTGAATGTTTTTTTTTCAGGAAACATTTAATTTTCTGCTTGGAAACACTTATTGGTTCCACATGGAGACACCAGCTCTACACATTCGTACTTTCCAGGGAGAACGCTAGAAAAACTGTGGCAAACAAACGTGATATTTCTGTTTGTATCTATGAGATTTTATGCACTTGCCTAACGAAAAGCCTTTGCTTTTCTCCAAAACCATTTTTACTGTGATTCTCTCGGTCCATTGCATACGAATTCCACACCAGTTTGTCCAGATATGACTTGATGAAACCGAAATAGCCGGTACTATTTGGCTAACTAAATCCCAGATATGGCTACAGCCTCTGTGTTTGTGCATTCCTGATATTATCCACAGACTTTATTGTTTTGAATGTTTTTTATTGGGCAACATTTTATTTTGAGCTTGGATACAGTAAATGGTTCAACATGAAGACACCAGCTCTACATATTCGTATTTGAAAGGGAGAAATCTAGAGGAACTGCGGCAAACAAGCATGATATTTCTGTTTGTATAGTGGCATTTTATGCACTTGCCTAACGAAAAGACTTTGCTTTTCTCCAAAACCTTTTGTACTGTGATTTGCTCGGTCCATTGCATACGAATTAAACACCAGTTTGTCCGGATATGACTGGATGAAACCGGAAATAGCCGGTTTTGTTTTGGTTAACTCAATCCCAGATATTGCTACAGACTCTGTGTTTGTGCATTCCTGATGTTATCCACAGACTTTATTATTTTGAATGTTTTTTATCGGGGAACATTTCATTTTGCACCGTAGAAACTCTAATTGGTTCTACATGGAGACACCAGCTCTACACATTCCTATTTTCTAGGGAGAAAGCTAGAGGAAGAACGAGAAACAAACATGATATTTCTGCTTGTGTGGATGACATTTTATGCACTTGCCTGACGAAAAGCCTTTGCTTTTCTCCAAAACCATTTTTACTGTGATTTTCTTGATCCATTGTATACGAATTCCACACCACTTTGTCCGGATATGACTAGATGAAACCAGAAATATCGGGTTGTGTTTTGGCTAAATCAATCCGAAATAATGCTACAGCCTCTGTTTTTGTGTATTCATGATATTACCAAGGACTTTATTGTTTTGAATGTTTTTTATCAGGGAACATTTTATTCTGAGCTTGGATAAAGTAATGGGTTCCACATGGAGACACCAGCTCTACAAATTCGTATTTTCTAGGGAGAAAGCTAGAGGAACTGCGGCAAACAAACATAATATTTCTGTTGTATAGATGACATTATATGCACTTGCCTAACGAAATGAATTTGCTTTTCTCCAAAACCATTTTTACTGTGATTTTCTCGGTCCATTGCATACGAATTCGACACCACCTTGTCCGGATATGACTGGAAAACTGGAAATATCTGGTTTTGTTTTTGCTAACTCAAACCCAGATACTGCTACAGCTTCTATGTTTGTGTTTTCCTGAAATTATGCACGGACTTTATTGTTTTGAATGTTTTTTATCAGGGAACATTTAATTTTGTGCTTGGAAACACTAATTGGTTCCAAATGGAGACACCAGCTCTACACATTCGTATTTTCTAGGGAGAAAGCTAGAGGAACTTTGGCAAACAAACATGATATTTCTGTTTTTATCGATGACATTTTATGCACTTGCCTAACGAAAAGACTTTGCATTTCTTCAAAAGAATTAATATTTGATTTTCTCGGTCCATTGCATACGAATTCCACACCAGTTTTTCCGGATATGACTGGATGAAACCAGAAATATATGGTTGTGTTTTGGCTAACTCAATCCGAAATAATGCTACAGCCTCTGTGTTTGTGTATTCATGATATTAACCACGGACTTTATTTTTTTCAATGTTTTTTTTCAGTGAACATTTTACTCTGAGCTTGGATACAGTAATTGGTTCCACATGGAGACACCAGCTGTACACATTTGTATTTTCTAGGGAGAAAGCTAGATGAACTGCGGCAAACAAACATGATATTTCTGTTTGTATCGATGACATTTTATGCACTTGCCTAACGAAAAGTCTTTGCTTTTCTCCAAAACCATTTGTACAGTGATTTTCTCGGTCCATTGCAGAAGAATTCCACACCACTTTGTCCGGATATGACTGGATGAAACCAGAAATATATGGTTGTGTTTTGGGTAACTCAATCCGAAATAATGCTACAGCCTCTGTGTTTGTGTATTCATGATATTAACCACGGACTTTATTTTTTTCAATGTTTTTTTTCAGTGAACATTTAATTCTGAGCTTGGATACAGTAAATGGTTCCACATGGAGACACCAGCTGTACACATTCGTATTTTCTAGGGAGAAAGATAGAGAAACTGCGGCAAACAAACATGATATTTCTGTTTATATCTATGAGATTTTATGCACTTGCCTAACGAAAAGACTTTGCTTTTCTCCAAAACCATTTGTACTGTAATTTTCTCGGTCCATTGCATACAAATTCCACACCAGTTTGTCCGGATATCACTGGATGAACCCTGAAATAGCCGGTATTATTTGGCTAACTCAAATCCAGATATTGCTACAGCCTCTGTGTTTATGCATTCCTGATATTATCCACGGACTTTGTTGCTTTGAATGTTTTTTATCGGGGAACATTTTATTTTGAGCTTGGATAGAGTAATTGGTTCAACATGAAGAAACGAGCTCTACATATTCGTATTTGAAAGGGAGAATTCTAGAGGAACTGCGGCAAACAAACATGATATTTCTGTTTGTATAGATGGCATTTTATGCACTTGCCTAACGAAAAGACTTTGCTTTTCTCCAAAACCTTTTGTACAGTGATTTTCTCAGTCCATTGCATATGAATTCCACACCAGTTTGTCCGTATATGACTGGATGAAACCAGAAATATCTGGTTGTGTTTTGGCTAACTCAACCTGAATATTGCTAGAGAAGCTGTGTTTGTCTATTCCTGATATTATCCACGGATTTTACTGTTTTGAATGTTTTTTTTTTTCAGGAAACATTTAATTTTGTGCTTGGAAACACTTATTGGTTCCACATGGAGACACCAGCTCTACACATTCGTACTTTCCAGGGAGAACGCTAGAGAAACTGTGGCAAACAAACGTGATATTTCTGTTTGTATCTATGAGATTTTATGCACTTGCCTAACGAAAAGCCTTTGCTTTTCTCCAAAACTATTTTTACTGTGATTCTCTCGGTCCATTGCATACGAATTCCACACCAGTTTGTCCAGATATGACTTGATGAAACCGAAATAGCCGGTATTATTTGGCTAACTAAATCCCAGATATGGCTACAGCCTCTGTGTTTGTGCATTCCTGATATTATCCACAGACTTTATTGTTTTGAATGTTTTTTATTGGGGAACATTTTATTTTGAGCTTGGATACAGTAAATGGTTCAACATGAAGACACCAGCTCTACATATTCGTATTTGAAAGGGAGAAATCTAGAGGAACTGCGGCAAACAAGCATGATATTTCTGTTTGTATAGTGGCATTTTATGCACTTGCCTAACGAAAAGACTTTGCTTTTCTCCAAAACCTTTTGTACTGTGATTTGCTCGGTCCATTGCATACGAATTAAACACCAGTTTGTCCGGATATGACTGGATGAAACCGGAAATAGCCGGTTTTGTTTTGGTTAACTCAATCCCAGATATTGCTACAGACTCTGTGTTTGTGCATTCCTGATGTTATCCACAGACTTTATTATTTTGAATGTTTTTTATCGGGGAACATTTCATTTTGCACCGTAGAAACTCTAATTGGTTCTACATGGAGACACCAGCTCTACACATTCCTATTTTCTAGGGAGAAAGCTAGAGGAAGAACGAGAAACAAACATGATATTTCTGCTTGTGTGGATGACATTTTATGCACTTGCCTGACGAAAAGCCTTTGCTTTTCTCCAAAACCATTTTTACTGTGATTTTCTTGATCCATTGTATACGAATTCCACACCACTTTGTCCGGATATGACTAGATGAAACCAGAAATATCGGGTTGTGTTTTGGCTAAATCAATCCGAAATAATGCTACAGCCTCTGTTTTTGTGTATTCATGATATTACCAAGGACTTTATTGTTTTGAATGTTTTTTATCAGGGAACATTTTATTCTGAGCTTGGATAAAGTAATGGGTTCCACATGGAGACACCAGCTCTACAAATTCGTATTTTCTAGGGAGAAAGCTAGAGGAACTGCGGCAAACAAACATAATATTTCTGTTGTATAGATGACATTATATGCACTTGCCTAACGAAATGAATTTGCTATTCTCCAAAACCATTTTTACTGTGATTTTCTCGGTCCATTGCATACGAATTCGACACCACCTTGTCCGGATATGACTGGAAAACTGGAAATATCTGGTTTTGTTTTTGCTAACTCAAACCCAGATACTGCTACAGCTTCTATGTTTGTGTTTTCCTGAAATTATGCACGGACTTTATTGTTTTGAATGTTTTTTATCAGGGAACATTTAATTTTGTGCTTGGAAACACTAATTGGTTCCAAATGGAGACACCAGCTCTACACATTCGTATTTTCTAGGGAGAAAGCTAGAGGAACTTTGGCAAACAAACATGATATTTCTGTTTTTATCGATGACATTTTATGCACTTGCCTAACGAAAAGACTTTGCATTTCTTCAAAAGAATTAATATTTGATTTTCTCGGTCCATTGCATACGAATTCCACACCAGTTTTTCCGGATATGACTGGATGAAACCAGAAATATATGGTTGTGTTTTGGCTAACTCAATCCGAAATAATGCTACAGCCTCTGTGTTTGTGTATTCATGATATTAACCACGGACTTTATTTTTTTCAATGTTTTTTTTCAGTGAACATTTTACTCTGAGCTTGGATACAGTAATTGGTTCCACATGGAGACACCAGCTGTACACATTTGTATTTTCTAGGGAGAAAGCTAGATGAACTGCGGCAAACAAACATGATATTTCTGTTTGTATCGATGACATTTTATGCACTTGCCTAACGAAAAGACTTTGCTTTTCTCCAAAACCATTTGTACAGTGATTTTCTCGGTCCATTGCAGAAGAATTCCACACCACTTTGTCCGGATATGACTGGATGAAACCAGAAATATATTGTTGTGTTTTGGGTAACTCAATCCGAAATAATGCTACAGCCTCTGTGTTTGTGTATTCATGATATTAACCACGGACTTTATTTTTTTCAATGTTTTTTTTTCAGTGAACATTTAATTCTGAGCTTGGATACAGTAAATGGTTCCACATGGAGACACCAGCTGTACACATTCGTATTTTCTAGGGAGAAAGATAGAGAAACTGCGGCAAACAAACATGATATTTCTGTTTATATCTATGAGATTTTATGCACTTGCCTAACGAAAAGACTTTGCTTTTCTCCAAAACCATTTGTACTGTAATTTTCTCGGTCCATTGCATACAAATTCCACACCAGTTTGTCCGGATATCACTGGATGAACCCTGAAATAGCCGGTATTATTTGGCTAACTCAAATCCAGATATTGCTACAGCCTCTGTGTTTATGCATTCCTGATATTATCCACGGACTTTGTTGCTTTGAATGTTTTTTATCGGGGAACATTTTATTTTGAGCTTGGATAGAGTAATTGGTTCAACATGAAGAAACGAGCTCTACATATTCGTATTTGAAAGGGAGAATTCTAGAGGAACTGTGGCAAACAAACATGATATTTCTGTTTGTATAGATGGCATTTTATGCACTTGCCTAACGAAAAGACTTTGCTTTTCTCCAAAACCTTTTGTACAGTGATTTTCTCAGTCCATTGCATATGAATTCCACACCAGTTTGTCCGTATATGACTGGATGAAACCAGAAATATCTGGTTGTGTTTTGGCTAACTCAATCTGAATATTGCTAGAGAAGCTGTGTTTGTCTATTCCTGATATTATCCACGGATTTTACTGTTTTGAATGTTTTTTTTTTCAGGAAACATTTAATTTTGTGCTTGGAAACACTTATTGGTTCCACATGGAGACACCAGCTCTACACATTCGTACTTTCCAGGGAGAACGCTAGAGAAACTGTGGCAAACAAACGTGATATTTCTGTTTGTATCTATGAGATTTTATGCACTTGCCTAACGAAAAGCCTTTGCTTTTCTCCAAAACTATTTTTACTGTGATTCTCTCGGTCCATTGCATACGAATTCCACACCAGTTTGTCCAGATATGACTTGATGAAACCGAAATAGCCGGTATTATTTGGCTAACTAAATCCCAGATATGGCTACAGCCTCTGTGTTTGTGCATTCCTGATATTATCCACAGACTTTATTGTTTTGAATGTTTTTTATTGGGGAATATTTTATTTTGAGCTTGGATACAGTAAATGGTTCAACATGAAGACACCAGCTCTACATATTCGTATTTGAAAGGGAGAAATCTAGAGGAACTGCGGCAAACAAGCATGATATTTCTGTTTGTATAGTGGCATTTTATGCACTTGCCTAACGAAAAGACTTTGCTTTTCTCCAAAACCTTTTGTACTGTGATTTGCTCGGTCCATTGCATATGAATTAAACACCAGTTTGTCCGGATATGACTGGATGAAACCGGAAATAGCCGGTTTTGTTTTGGTTAACTCAATCCCAGATATTGCTACAGACTCTGTGTTTGTGCATTCCTGATGTTATCCACAGACTTTATTATTTTGAATGTTTTTTATCGGGGAACATTTCATTTTGCACCGTAGAAACTCTAATTGGTTCTACATGGAGACACCAGCTCTACACATTCCTATTTTCTAGGGAGAAAGCTAGAGGAAGAACGAGAAACAAACATGATATTTCTGCTTGTGTGGATGACATTTTATGCACTTGCCTGACGAAAAGCCTTTGCTTTTCTCCAAAACCATTTTTACTGTGATTTTCTTGATCCATTGTATACGAATTCCACACCACTTTGTCCGGATATGACTAGATGAAACCAGAAATATCGGGTTGTGTTTTGGCTAAATCAATCCGAAATAATGCTACAGCCTCTGTTTTTGTGTATTCATGATATTACCAAGGACTTTATTGTTTTGAATGTTTTTTATCAGGGAACATTTTATTCTGAGCTTGGATAAAGTAATGGGTTCCACATGGAGACACCAGCTCTACAAATTCGTATTTTCTAGGGAGAAAGCTAGAGGAACTGCGGCAAACAAACATGATATTTCTGTTGTATAGATGACATTATATGCACTTGCCTAACGAAATGAATTTGCTTTTCTCCAAAACCATTTTTACTGTGATTTTCTCGGTCCATTGCATATGAATTCGACACCACCTTGTCCGGATATGACTGGAAAACTGGAAATATCTGGTTTTGTTTTTGCTAACTCAAACCCAGATACTGCTACAGCTTCTATGTTTGTGTTTTCCTGAAATTATGCACGGACTTTATTGTTTTGAATGTTTTTTATCAGGGAACATTTAATTTTGTGCTTGGAAACACTAATTGGTTCCAAATGGAGACACCAGCTCTACACATTCGTATTTTCTAGGGAGAAAGCTAGAGGAACGTTGGCAAACAAACATGATGTTTCTGTTTTTATCGATGACATTTTATGCACTTGCCTAACGAAAAGACTTTGCATTTCTTCAAAAGAATTAATATTTGATTTTCTCGGTCCATTGCATACGAATTCCCCACCAGTTTTTCCGGATATGACTGGATGAAACCAGAAATATATGGTTGTGTTTTGGCTAACTCAATCCGAAATAATGCTACAGCCTCTGTGTTTGTGTATTCATGATATTAACCACGGACTTTATTTTTTTCAATGTTTTTTTTTCAGTGAACATTTTACTCTGAGCTTGGATACAGTAATTGGTTCCACATGGAGACACCAGCTGTACACATTTGTATTTTCTAGGGAGAAAGATAGAGAAACTGCGGCAAACAAACATGATATTTCTGTTTGTATCGATGACATTTTATGCACTTGCCTAACGAAAAGACTTTGCTTTTCTCCAAAACCATTTGTACAGTGATTTTCTCGGTCCATTGCAGAAGAATTCCACACCACTTTGTCCGGATATGACTGGATGAAACCAGAAATATATGGTTGTGTTTTGGGTAACTCAATCCGAAATAATGCTACAGCCTCTGTGTTTGTGTATTCATGATATTAACCACGGACTTTATTTTTTTCAATGTTTTTTTTCAGTGAACATTTAATTCTGAGCTTGGATACAGTAAATGGTTCCACATGGAGACACCAGCTGTACACATTCGTATTTTCTAGGGAGAAAGATAGAGAAACTGCGGCAAACAAACATGATATTTCTGTTTATATCTATGAGATTTTATGCACTTGCCTAACGAAAAGACTTTGCTTTTCTCCAAAACCATTTGTACTGTAATTTTCTCGGTCCATTGCATATGAATTCCACACCAGTTTGTCCGGATATCACTGGATGAACCCTGAAATAGCAGGTATTATTTGGCTAACTCAAATCCAGATTGCTACAGCCTCTGTGTTTATGCATTCCTGATATTATCCACGGACTTTGTTGCTTTGAATGTTTTTTATCGGGGAACATTTTATTTTGAGCTTGGATAGAGTAATTGGTTCAACATGAAGAAACGAGCTCTACATATTCGTATTTGAAAGGGAGAATTCTAGAGGAACTGTGGCAAACAAACATGATATTTCTGTTTGTATAGATGGCATTTTATGCACTTGCCTAACGAAAAGACTTTGCTTTTCTCCAAAACCTTTTGTACAGTGATTTTCTCAGTCCATTGCATATGAATTCCACACCAGTTTGTCCGCATATGACTGGATGAAACCAGAAATATCTGGTTGTGTTTTGGCTAACTCAATCTGAATATTGCTAGAGAAGCTGTGTTTGTCTATTCCTGATATTATCCACGGATTTACTGTTTTGAATGTTTTTTTTTTCAGGAAACATTTAATTTTGTGCTTGGAAACACTTATTGGTTCCACATGGAGACACCAGCTCTACACATTCGTACTTTCCAGGGAGAACGCTAGAGAAACTGTGGCAAACAAACATGATATTTCTGTTTGTATCTATGAGATTTTATGCACTTGCCTAACGAAAAGCCTTTGCTTTTCTCCAAAACCATTTTTACTGTGATTTTCTCGGTCCATTGCATACGAATTCCACACCACCTTGTCCGGATATGACTGGATGAAACCAGAAATATATGGTTGTGTTTTGGCTAACTCAATCTGAAATAATGCTACAGCCTCTGTGTTTGTGTATTCATGATATTAACCACGGACTTTATATTTTAATGTTTTTTTTTCAGTGAACATTTTACTCTGAGCTTGGATACAGTAATTGGTTCCACATGGAGACACCAGCTGTACACATTCGTATTTTCTAGGGAGAAAGCTAGAGGAACTGCGGCAAACAAACATGATATTTCTGTTTATATCTATGAGATTTTATGCACTTGCCTAACGAAAAGACTTTGCTTTTCTCCAAAACCATTTGTACTGTGATTTTCTCGGTCCATTGCATACGAATTCCACACCAGTTTGTCCGGATATGACTGGATGAAACCGGAAATAGCCGGTATTATTTGGCTAACTCAATCCCAGATATTGCTACAGCCTCTGTGTTTGTGCATTCCTGATATTATCCACAGACTTTATTGTTTTGAATGTTTTTTATCGGGGAACATTTTATTTTGAGCTTGGATACAGTAAATGGTTCAACATGAAGACACCAGCTCTACATATTCGTATTTGAAAGGGAGAAATCTAGAGGAAATGCGGCAAACAAACATGATATTTCTGTTTGTATAGATGGCATTTTATGCACTTGCCTAACGAAAAGACTTTGCTTTTCTCCAAAACCTTTTGTACAGTGATTTTCTCGGTCCATTGCATACGAATTAAACTCCAGTTTGTCCGGATATGACTGGATGAAACCGGAAATAGCCGGTTTTGTTTTGGCTAACTCAATCCCAGATATTGCTACAGACTCTGTGTTTGTGCATTCCTGATGTTATCCACAGACTTTATTATTTTGAATGTTTTTTATCAGGGAACATTTAATTTTGTGCTGTGAAACACTAATTGGTTCCACATGGAGAAACCAGCTCTACACATTCGTATTTTCTAGGGAGAAAGCTAGAGGAACTGCGGCAAACAAACATGATATTTCTGTTTGCATAGATTACATTTTATGCACTTGCCTAACGAAAAGCCTTTGCTTTTCTCCAAAACCATTTTTACTGTGATTCTCTCCGTCCATTGCATACGAATTCCACACCAGTTTTTCCGGATATAACTGGATGAACCCTGAAATAGCCGGTATTATTTGGCTAACTCAATCCCCGATATTGCTACAGCCTCTGTGTTTGTGCATTCCTGATATTATCCACAGACTTTATTGTTTTGAATGTTTTTTATCGGGGAACATTTTATTTTGAGCTTGGATACAGTAAATGGTTCAATATGAAGAATCCAGCTCTACATATTCGTATTTGAAAGGGAGAAATCTAGAGGAACTGCGGCAAACAAACATGATATTTCTGTTTGTATAGACGGCATTTTATTCACTTGCCTAACGAAAAGACTTTGGTTTTCTCCAAAACCTTTGGTACAGTGATTTTCTCGGTCCATTGCATACGAATTAAACACCAGTTTGTCCGGATATGACTGGATGAAACCGGAAATATCTGGTTGTGTTTTGGATAACTCAATCTGAATATTGCTACAGCCCCTGTGCTTGTCT
Organism: Lepus europaeus; assembly: GCF_033115175.1. NCBI lineage: Eukaryota > Metazoa > Chordata > Mammalia > Lagomorpha > Leporidae > Lepus > Lepus europaeus. The sequence goes on along the minus strand of NW_026909082.1, from coordinate 143,423 downwards.
ATTCCTGATATTATGCACGGATTTTACTGTTTTGAATGTTTTTTTTTCAGGAAACATTTAATTTTCTGCTTGGAAACACTTATTGGTTCCACATGGAGACACCAGCTCTACACATTCGTACTTTCCAGGGAGAACGCTAGAAAAACTGTGGCAAACAAACGTGATATTTCTGTTTGTATCTATGAGATTTTATGCACTTGCCTAACGAAAAGCCTTTGCTTTTCTCCAAAACCATTTTTACTGTGATTCTCTCGGTCCATTGCATACGAATTCCACACCAGTTTGTCCAGATATGACTTGATGAAACCGAAATAGCCGGTACTATTTGGCTAACTAAATCCCAGATATGGCTACAGCCTCTGTGTTTGTGCATTCCTGATATTATCCACAGACTTTATTGTTTTGAATGTTTTTTATTGGGCAACATTTTATTTTGAGCTTGGATACAGTAAATGGTTCAACATGAAGACACCAGCTCTACATATTCGTATTTGAAAGGGAGAAATCTAGAGGAACTGCGGCAAACAAGCATGATATTTCTGTTTGTATAGTGGCATTTTATGCACTTGCCTAACGAAAAGACTTTGCTTTTCTCCAAAACCTTTTGTACTGTGATTTGCTCGGTCCATTGCATACGAATTAAACACCAGTTTGTCCGGATATGACTGGATGAAACCGGAAATAGCCGGTTTTGTTTTGGTTAACTCAATCCCAGATATTGCTACAGACTCTGTGTTTGTGCATTCCTGATGTTATCCACAGACTTTATTATTTTGAATGTTTTTTATCGGGGAACATTTCATTTTGCACCGTAGAAACTCTAATTGGTTCTACATGGAGACACCAGCTCTACACATTCCTATTTTCTAGGGAGAAAGCTAGAGGAAGAACGAGAAACAAACATGATATTTCTGCTTGTGTGGATGACATTTTATGCACTTGCCTGACGAAAAGCCTTTGCTTTTCTCCAAAACCATTTTTACTGTGATTTTCTTGATCCATTGTATACGAATTCCACACCACTTTGTCCGGATATGACTAGATGAAACCAGAAATATCGGGTTGTGTTTTGGCTAAATCAATCCGAAATAATGCTACAGCCTCTGTTTTTGTGTATTCATGATATTACCAAGGACTTTATTGTTTTGAATGTTTTTTATCAGGGAACATTTTATTCTGAGCTTGGATAAAGTAATGGGTTCCACATGGAGACACCAGCTCTACAAATTCGTATTTTCTAGGGAGAAAGCTAGAGGAACTGCGGCAAACAAACATGATATTTCTGTTGTATAGATGACATTATATGCACTTGCCTAACGAAATGAATTTGCTTTTCTCCAAAACCATTTTTACTGTGATTTTCTCGGTCCATTGCATATGAATTCGACACCACCTTGTCCGGATATGACTGGAAAACTGGAAATATCTGGTTTTGTTTTTGCTAACTCAAACCCAGATACTGCTACAGCTTCTATGTTTGTGTTTTCCTGAAATTATGCACGGACTTTATTGTTTTGAATGTTTTTTATCAGGGAACATTTAATTTTGTGCTTGGAAACACTAATTGGTTCCAAATGGAGACACCAGCTCTACACATTCGTATTTTCTAGGGAGAAAGCTAGAGGAACTTTGGCAAACAAACATGATATTTCTGTTTTTATCGATGACATTTTATGCACTTGCCTAACGAAAAGACTTTGCATTTCTTCAAAAGAATTAATATTTGATTTTCTCGGTCCATTGCATACGAATTCCACACCAGTTTTTCCGGATATGACTGGATGAAACCAGAAATATATGGTTGTGTTTTGGCTAACTCAATCCGAAATAATGCTACAGCCTCTGTGTTTGTGTATTCATGATATTAACCACGGACTTTATTTTTTTCAATGTTTTTTTTCAGTGAACATTTTACTCTGAGCTTGGATACAGTAATTGGTTCCACATGGAGACACCAGCTGTACACATTTGTATTTTCTAGGGAGAAAGCTAGATGAACTGCGGCAAACAAACATGATATTTCTGTTTGTATCGATGACATTTTATGCACTTGCCTAACGAAAAGACTTTGCTTTTCTCCAAAACCATTTGTACAGTGATTTTCTCGGTCCATTGCAGAAGAATTCCACACCACTTTGTCCGGATATGACTGGATGAAACCAGAAATATATGGTTGTGTTTTGGGTAACTCAATCCGAAATAATGCTACAGCCTCTGTGTTTGTGTATTCATGATATTAACCACGGACTTTATTTTTTTCAATGTTTTTTTTCAGTGAACATTTAATTCTGAGCTTGGATACAGTAAATGGTTCCACATGGAGACACCAGCTGTACACATTCGTATTTTCTAGGGAGAAAGATAGAGAAACTGCGGCAAACAAACATGATATTTCTGTTTATATCTATGAGATTTTATGCACTTGCCTAACGAAAAGACTTTGCTTTTCTCCAAAACCATTTGTACTGTAATTTTCTCGGTCCATTGCATACAAATTCCACACCAGTTTGTCCGGATATCACTGGATGAACCCTGAAATAGCCGGTATTATTTGGCTAACTCAAATCCAGATATTGCTACAGCCTCTGTGTTTATGCATTCCTGATATTATCCACGGACTTTGTTGCTTTGAATGTTTTTTATCGGGGAACATTTTATTTTGAGCTTGGATAGAGTAATTGGTTCAACATGAAGAAACGAGCTCTACATATTCGTATTTGAAAGGGAGAATTCTAGAGGAACTGTGGCAAACAAACATGATATTTCTGTTTGTATAGATGGCATTTTATGCACTTGCCTAACGAAAAGACTTTGCTTTTCTCCAAAACCTTTTGTACAGTGATTTTCTCAGTCCATTGCATATGAATTCCACACCAGTTTGTCCGCATATGACTGGATGAAACCAGAAATATCTGGTTGTGTTTTGGCTAACTCAATCTGAATATTGCTAGAGAAGCTGTGTTTGTCTATTCCTGATATTATCCACGGATTTTACTGTTTTGAATGTTTTTTTTTTTCAGGAAACATTTAATTTTGTGCTTGGAAACACTTATTGGTTCCACATGGAGACACCAGCTCTACACATTCGTACTTTCCAGGGAGAACGCTAGAGAAACTGTGGCAAACAAACATGATATTTCTGTTTGTATCTATGAGATTTTATGCACTTGCCTAACGAAAAGCCTTTGCTTTTCTCCAAAACCATTTTTACTGTGATTTTCTCGGTCCATTGCATACGAATTCCACACCACCTTGTCCGGATATGACTGGATGAAACCAGAAATATATGGTTGTGTTTTGGCTAACTCAATCTGAAATAATGCTACAGCCTCTGTGTTTGTGTATTCATGATATTAACCACGGACTTTATATTTTAATGTTTTTTTTTCAGTGAACATTTTACTCTGAGCTTGGATACAGTAATTGGTTCCACATGGAGACACCGGCTGTACACATTCGTATTTTCTAGGGAGAAAGCTAGAGGAACTGCGGCAAACAAACATGATATTTCTGTTTATATCTATGAGATTTTATGCACTTGCCTAACGAAAAGACTTTGCTTTTCTCCAAAACCATTTGTACTGTGATTTTCTCGGTCCATTGCATACGAATTCCACACCAGTTTGTCTGGATATGACTGGATGAAACCGGAAATAGCTGGTTTTGTTTTGGCTAACTCAATCCCAGATATTGCTACAGACTCTGTGTTTGTGCATTCCTGATGTTATCCACAGACTTTATTATTTTGAATGTTTTTTATCGGGGAACATTTTATTTTGTGCTGTGAAACACTAATTGGTTCCACATGGAGACACCAGCTCTACACATTCGTATTTTCTAGGGAGAAAGCTAGAGGAACTTTGGCAAATAAACATGATATTTCTGTTTGTATCGATGACATTTTATGCACTTGCCTGACGAAAAGACTTTGCTTTTCTCCAAAACCATTTTTACTGTGATTTTCTTGATCCATTGCATACGAATTCCACACCACTTTGTCCAGATATGACTGGATGAAACCAGAAATATCGGGTTGTGTTTTGGCTAAATCAATCCGAAATAATGCTACAGCCTCTGTTTTTGTGTATTCATGATATTACCAAGGACTTTATTGTTTTGAATGTTTTTTATCGGGGGACATTTTATTCTGAGCTTGGATACAGTAATGTGTTCCACATGGAGACACCAGCTCTACAAATTCGTATTTTCTAGGGAGAAAGCTAGAGGAACTGCGGCAAACAAACATGATATTTCTGTTTGTATAGATGACATTATATGCACTTGCCTAACGAAATTATAAGACCCCAGAAAGGTATCTCATTCTTCTACCGACCCCAGAAACACGAATTCCAGTCTAATCGCTGCAAGTGCATGAGGAAATTTATTACATCTGCGCAGATGGGCCAACTCTTAAGCACAACAGCACCCTCTAGTGCAGTTTGAGAAGAGAGGCCCCGATCATCAACCGCACAGAGTATTTAAGGATTAAAACCACAACATTAGCATATCTCCATAGCATTACAGAAAGTCACAAGATAAACCGCAGCATGACAAATTCTCATAAGATAAAGGGTTTTTCCAGAGTAAGGGAACAAAAAACCTTGAGCAAGCATAAACACGGGGTCACCATGACCAAAATCTCAACATAGCTCCTAAAATAATTATCACATGCTCCATTATCTCATAAGAGCATTAGCACAATCATCACATGTTACAAGGTCAGCTAAAGTCTAGTTATCTTAAAAAAATGCATTTTGCAAGCCAAAGCATTTTGCACAGAAGCAAAATATGCAGTTAGCTCAAGCGACTTCATTTTAAACCTAGCCTGCCTTATCTTCTCATTCCCTCCTCTTTTCATGTGCAAATTTTAATCTTAAAATTTTAAAGCATATTTGTATACACTTCTTCACTTTGGGCCTGCCTTTGATTTTGCCTTTGGTTCTTCGATTTTAAACTTTTGTGTTGTAGGGTTAGCATTAAGGCATGAGTAACAGACAGTCTATCGTTAACAAACTGAAGAAGCCTATTTATTATGCAGGGTCCAATGGTTAAAATTAAGAGTATTATTACTAGGGGCCCTGCGATAGAGGAAACTAGAGTTGTGAGCCAAGGGGATGAATTAAACCAGCCCTGAAACCAAGACTGTTCTGTCTTAAAATAGCTCTCTCGCTGTTTTAGTCTTTCCCTTAATTTTGCCATATTATCTCTAACTACTCCAGTGTGTTTTACGTAGAAACAACATTCTTCTTTTAAGGCTGCACAAAGTCCCTCCTCTTTTAGAAATACTAAATCCAGTCCCCTTCTATTTTGCAATACTACCTCAGAAAGTGAGGTTAAGGATTTTTCCAAAGCACTAACAGATTCTTCTAGGGCTCGTAAATCTGAATGCATAGCTTCTTGTAGCAGGTGGAATTGATTTGTCTTATGTAACGCAGCAGTTCCGGTACCTATGCCTGCCCCAATACCCCCGATTGTGAGTCCTCCTAAGATAAGAGCTAGTGTTATGGAGACGGGTTCCCTACGGAACCGGAGATTTCCCTCATAGTGTTGGTAGACTTCTTCAGAGCTATGTAACGTGACCCGAGGCCATATTTCAACCATGACACACCATTCATGAGTTAGTTGATTATGGACTATTCCATGGACACAGAGGGTCAGGCCAGTATTACATGCCCAATATGACGCATCTGGCCCTGCTAAGTAATGGTCGCCTGGTTTAAGGGTCATGGTTTTGTTACAGAGGCCTTGGTATCGAGGGGGTACGGAACCTACACAGAGCCCTTGTCCTGTTACTTCAGTGAGAGTTAGCCGATGGGATGACAAATGAAGGCACTGGGGAGGGGCAGTAGTATGGATAGTCCAATTTCCAATGATAGCCACTCCCTCATAATAAGGGGGCGGTAGGGCAAGGCACATCCAGCAATCCTGGGTCCTATTGGGGTCAGAACTATTTAATGCCTGGTAGGCCCCATATATTAGGTTTAAGAGGCGACCGCCTGTGCCCGACCATGATGAAACCGGTCGTGGGGCAAAAGACGAATTAGGACTCACAGCTGCCCCTGTCGTCCAGGAGGGTGGAGTGGGCCTCGGCCACTGATCTACCAGTCGAATTGTAAATTGGAACCCAGGGTCGCTGCCAGCAAGATAAAACCGTAAACCCCAAGTTCTTCCCCTTTTCCAGTCAGTGAGGTTGGCCTTTTTTCCTTCATCTGTAAAGGAAATATTAAGGGGCACAGAGCAGTTGGGATCTTTTCCAGGAATAAAATTACGGTGTACAGTAATCCAATCCCAACTAGAGGAGGGTTTCCAATATGCGTGACCCGTGGTCGCACATTTCCAGGTTTTACAGTAAAAGGATTTTGGCCCCCCGCACCGCCGCCTTTCTTCCCTGGACCTGCCATTCTTAGGGCACACATAAAACTCAACTTGTCGAAGAGGGCATCTAAATCTGGGATTCTTACACCCGGTCCATAGGGCTACTTGTTTATGAGACATGTTAGGGATGTCTCGGGGGTTTAGTCCTGCAACCAAGTGACAGACATCAGGGTGTAATGAAGGCCACCACGTCCCAGAAGGGGCCACGTGGGTAACAGACCACACGACCTTGTTAGTTCCAGATTTTACCTCCCACGTTAGTCTCCTTGAAACAGGTGGGATGCCCATGATCGGGGTAAGATAGATTAAAATTATTATAAATACTAAACAGTCTTTAAAGGTCTTATCTTGAGTGATTTTTGGGTGCGTTGTAGTTTTCATTTTGGTGTCGACTTGTCCTTGATTCTGTTTAGCTGCTGCCCTCCTGATGTGTGACACGTGAACCCAGGCGGTGATTCCGACCACCTTTATTGCTGTTGGTGTGGTCAGTACTTCAGCGCGGTTCAGGAATCTTGATCAGATGTTTAGCTGCTTCCCTATGGACTCGTGAGTCAGCTACAAGGCACGGAAGCAATTTAACAGGGTAGGGATAGTTGCAAAAGGGTGGCAGTATAAAAATGTAGTGTTTTATATATATATATATATATATATATATATATATATATATATATAAAATATGTAGCAGCAATTTGACCCAAGCTCTAGTGCCAGTCTCCATCATTAATTATACGTTTTACCCAACTATATCCCCAGTACCTTAGCTACCGCTACCACCATCTGACTTACCCTATAAACACAATGTAACTTTCTATTTCCAACACCTGTGCCACCGTCTGACTTACCCTGGAGACGAAGGCCAGCCCGGTGTTTGACCCCAGTACCTTTGGTAGTCCAAATCAGGGAAACATAGGCGCAGTTCTTCTTCCTGGTCGATAAAGCCTCTGTCCATTGTAAGTTTCCCGTGGGTAGTGGCGAAAGCGTACCAGCTGTTCTTGTGCACTGCCACCCACTCCTTTTTCTTAGCTGCACGGAGTGCGTGGTTCATAGTGATCAGCTCTGCCTGCCGAGTAGAGTCCTCGGGGGGTTGAAGGTGGAAACCCAGACCACTGACCTCGTTCGGCCGCCTCCCGCTGTTATCTCCGTTGAACTCCGGGCGCTAGGGGGATGCTGCGTGGGCCCATCCCGGACACCGCAGGAGGTGATGGAGCACTATCTACGGGAACCTGGGAAGGGCCCGCATCCCCAGCACTATTCAGACCACAAGTGTCCCAGCGAGGGAGGGGCCGATGTCGCCCGGTCTTACCACTCCGCTGCTGCCGTCTTCTCTTGCCGTCTTGCAGGGGCCGTTTTAGTCAGTTCAGTCTCGTGTGGCAGTCATACACCACTGGGTTCCTGTTGTTAGTCGGATCTTAGGCAGACTTGTCCTTTTGGGCACTTCTTTGTGCTTTTTGTCGGTCTCCAGGGTCCCTGTCTATCCTGATTCTCCCTTACTTTTGCTTTCTTTTAACTGTGGTGGCCAGGATCCTAGTTAGTTCCTCTTTCTTAGCCCATCTTAAACTTCCCTTTTTTTTAACTAAATAACTTTAACCCCTTCAGCTAAACTCCTCAGGGGAGTCTGGCAGTAGAGACTGAGTCTTTTACAAAGTTTCATTTAAGTGTAGTAAAATTAATGTTAGTAAAACAGGCCCTGCAAGTCCAGTCAGGGCTTGTGATCCCAGTTATATGGAGGAGGAGGACGGCCAGCTAGAACGGGCCGGGGGTCCTTCCTCCTCTATTTTATCGGATTCTTCCTTCTCCATTCCTTTTCTGGTCTCCCAAAAGGGCAGCGCGGGCCCTTTTGGGAAGTGGGGGATATAAGGTGCCCTCCTAAGGAGGCGGGGGGGGGGAATAAGGTGGTGGAATATCTTCCTGCTCGCCTGGAGGAGCTAAGGGTTTTTCAGGTTTGAGGGTGTCCAATTCCTGTAGGGTATTTGCCCTGGTCTGCAATTTCCGATACTAGGGGTGTTGCAGGTAAGATCGGAGGGGGTTTGGGGCTCGACGCCACCCCCAGGGCAACTGCTGACAACTCAGAACTGGGCTTCATCCTCAGAGCAGTGGTGGGTATAGTAGGATCGAGCTCTGCCACCGCCCTGTTGGAAAGGAGGAAAGGTTTTACCCAGTCTGGGAGTTTTCCGCCAGGTCCTCCCACACAAAGATGTAGGGCACTTGATTCGGGCGCCCTTCTTTACCTCCCCTGCAGACCTGGCTCTTCACCTGTAAGATAATTTGAGAGTTAAAAGTCCCATCCCGTGGCCACCCAATGGTTAAGGCTGGCCACTCGGACGTACAGAAACTTGTCCAGTTCTTCTTCTGCACTCTTATAGACAAGTTTTGGGCCCGCTCCCGGACCTCTCTCCAATGACCTAGAGTAAGACTCAAAGGTGTAGTTAATTCCTGTCCCATGTTGGAGGGGAAAGGCAAATCAGGAGAGTATATTAGAACACAGAAACAATCACAAAATTCACAAATGACAAGACTCACAAAGACACTGCGCGCAAAACCAAGACAAAACCAAAACCACAACTTCCGACGGGAGTGGCTGCTGCCACCAGCCCTTCTCCCGGGGAAGAAGACCGAGACAAAACTGAAACCAAAACTTCCGATGGGAGTGGCTGCTGCCACCAGCCCTCTTCTCCCGGGGAAGAAAACCTTTTACCTGGTGGGAGAGCGGCCTAGCCAGCCTCCCCCGAAACACCGCCACTGGAGCATCCCCCAGGGCCTGAGCCAGGGGTCGCGGACACGTCTGTCCTTTCCTACTACTGGCTCAACTCTTTCGGCGCCTAGCGCCCAGACGCCTAGCGCCCGTACAACATAAACCTCCGGTACGTCAAGCACCCCGGGAAAAAATAAAAAAATCAACAAAACACACAAAAACACTTAAAACAGCAAAAACTTACCTCCGATTGGAAAATGGAGCGTGGGTCTGGGGTCTCGAATCCCGGACGAGCCCCCAAGAATGTAGACCCCAGAAAGGTATCTCACACTTCTACCGACCCCAGAAACACGAATTCCAGTCCAATCGCTGCAAGTGCATGAGGAAGTTTATTACATCTGCGCAGATGGGCCAACTCTTAAGCACAACAGCACCCTCTAGTGCAGTGTGAGAAGAGAGGCCCTGATCATCAACTGCACAGAGTATTTAAGGATTAAAACCACAACATTAGCATATCTCCATAGCATTACAGAAAGTCAAAAGATAAACCGCAGCATGACAAATTCTCATAAGATAAAGGGTTTTTCCAGAGTAAGGGAACAAAAAACCTTGAGCAAGCATAAACACGGGGTCACCATGACCAAAAACTCAACATAGCTCCTAAAATAATTATCACATGCTCCATTATCTCATAAAAGCATTAGCACAATCATCACATGTTACAAGGTCAGCTAAAGTCTAGTTATCTTAAAAAAATGCATTTTGCAAGCCAAAGCATTTTGCACAGAAGCAAAATATGCAGTTAGCTCAGGCGACTTCATTTTAAACCTAGCCGGCCTTATCTTCTCAAAATGAATTTGCTTTTCTCCAAAACCTTTTGTACTGTGATTTTCTCGGTCCATTGCATAGGAATTCCACACCACTTTGTCCGGATATGACTGCATGAAACCAGAAATATCGGGTTGTGTTTTGGCTAAATCAATCCGAAATAATGCTACAGCCTCTGTTTTTGTGTATTCATGATATAACCAAGGACTTTATTGTTTTGAATGTTTTTTATCAGGGAACATTTTATTCTGAGCTTGGATAAAGTAATGGGTTCCACATGGAGACACCAGCTCTACAAATTCGTATTTTCTAGGGAGAAAGCTAGAGGAACTGCGGCAAACAAACATGATATTTCTGTTGTATAGATGACATTATATGCACTTGCCTAACGAAATGAATTTGCTTTTCTCCAAAACCATTTTTACTATGATTTTCTCGGTCCATTGCATACGAATTCGACACCACCTTGTCCGGATATGACTGGAAAACTGGAAATATCTGGTTTTGTTTTTGCTAACTCAAACCCAGATATTGCTACAGCTTCTATGTTTGTGTTTTCCTGATATTATGCACGGACTTTATTGTTTTGAATGTTTTTTATCAGGGAACATTAAATTTTGTGCTTGGAAACACTAATTGGTTCCAAATGGAGACACCAGCTCTACACATTCGTATTTTCTAGGGAGAAAGCTAGAGGAACTTTGGCAAACAAACATGATATTTCTGTTTGTATCGATGACATTTTATGCACTTGCCTAACGAAAAGACTTTGCATTTCTTCAAAAGAATTAATATTTGATTTTCTCGGTCCATTGCATACGAATTCCACACCACTTTATCCGGATATGACTGGATGAAACCAGAAATATATGGTTGTGTTTTGGCTAACTCAATCCGAAATAATGCTACAGCCTCTGTGTTTGTGTATTCATGATATTAACCACGGACTTTATTTTTTTCAATGTTTTTTTTCAGTGAACATTTTACTCTGAGCTTGGATACAGTAATTGGTTCCACATGGAGACACCAGCTGTACACATTTGTATTTTCTAGGGAGAAAGCTAGAGGAACTGCGGCAAACAAACATGATATTTCTGTTTGTATCGATGACATTTTATGCACTTGCCTAACGAAAAGACTTTGCATTTCTTCAAAAGAATTAATATGTGATTTTCTCAGTCCATTGCAGAAGAATTCCACACCATTTTATCCGGATATGACTGGATGAAACCAGAAATATATGGTTGTGTTTTGGGTAACTCAATCCGAAATAATGCTACAGCCTCTGTGTTTGTGTATTCATGATATTAACCACGGACTTTATTTTTTTCAAGTTTTTTTCAGTGAACATTTAATTCTGAGCTTGGATACAGTATATGCTTCCATATGGAGACACCAGCTGTACACATTCGTATTTTCTAGGGAGAAAGCTAGAGAAACTGCGGCAAACAAACATGATATTTCTGTTTATATCTATGAGATTTTATGCACTTGCCTAACAAAAAGACTTTGCTTTTCTCCAAAACCATTTGTACTGTGATTTTCTCGGTCCATTGCATACAAATTCCACACGAGTTTGTCCGGATATCACTGGATGAACCCTGAAATAGCCGGTATTATTTGGCTAACTCAAATCCAGATATTGCTACAGCCTCTGTGTTTATGCATTCCTGATATTATCCACGGACTTTGTTGCTTTGAATGTTTTTTTATCGGGGAACATTTTATTTTGAGCTTGGATAGAGTAATTGGTTCAACATGAAGAAACCAGCTCTACATATTCGTATTTGAAAGGGAGAAATCTAGAGGAACTGTGGCAAACAAACATGATATTTCTGTTTGTATAGATGGCATTTTATGCACTTGCCTAACGAAAAGACTTTGCTTTTCTCCAAAACCTTTTGCACAGTGATTTTCTCGGTCCATTGCATATGAATTCCACACCAGTTTGTCCGTATATGACTGGATGAAACCAGAAATATCTGGTTGTGTTTTGGCTAACTCAATCTGAATATTGCTACAGCCGCTGTGTTTCTCTATTCCTGATATTATCCACGGATTTTACTGTTTTGAATGTTTTTTTTTTTAGGAAACATTTAATTTTGTGCTTGGAAACACTTATTGGTTCCACATGGAGACACCAGCTCTACACATTCGTACTTTCCAGGGAGAACGCTAGAGAATCTGTGGCAAACAATCGTGATATTTCTGTTTGTATCTATGAGATTTTATGCACTTGCCTAACGAAAAGCCTTTGCTTTTCTCCAAAACCATTTGTACTGTGATTCTCTCGGTCCATTGCATACGAATTCCACACCAGTTTGTCCAGATATGACTTGATGAAACCGAAATAGCCGGTATTATTTGGCTAACTAAATCCCAGATATTGCTACAGCCTCTGTGTTTGTGCATTCCTGATATTATCCACAGACTTTATTGTTTTGAATGTTTTTTATTGGGGAACATTTTATTTTGAGCTTGGATACAGTAAATGGTTCAACATGAAGAATCCAGCTCTACATATTCGTATTTGAAAGGGAGAAATCTAGAGGAACTGCGGCAAACAAGCATGATATTTCTGTTTGCACAGTGGCATTTTATGCACTTGCCTAACGAAAAGACTTTGCTTTTCTCCAAAACCTTTTGTACTGTGATTTGCTCGGTCCATTGCATACGAATTAAACACCAGTTTGTCCGTATATGACTGGATGAAACCAGAAATATCTGCTTCTGTTTTGGTTAACTCAATCCCAGATATTGCTACAGACTCTGTGTTTGTGCATTCCTGATGTTATCCACAGACTTTATTATTTTGAATGTTTTTTATCGGGGAACATTTCATTTTGCACCGTAGAAACTCTAATTGGTTCTACATGGAGACACCAGCTCTACACATTCCTATTTTCTAGGGAGAAAGCTAGAGGAAGAACGAGAAACAAACATGATATTTCTGCTTGTGTGGATGACATTTTATGCACTTGCCTGACGAAAAGACTTTGCTTTTCTCCAAAACCATTTTTACTGTGATTTTCTTGATCCATTGCATACGAATTCCACACCACTTTGTCCGGATATGACTAGATGAAACCAGAAATATCGGGTTGTGTTTTGGCTAAATCAATCCGAAATAATGCTACAGCCTCTGTTTTGGTGTATTCATGATATTACCAAGGACTTTATTGTTTTGAATGTTTTTTATCAGGGAACATTTTATTCTGAGCTTGGATAAAGTAATGGGTTCCACATGGAGACACCAGCTCTACAAATTCGTATTTTCTAGGGAGAAAGCTAGAGGAACTGCGGCAAACAAACATGATATTTCTGTTGTATAGATGACATTATATGCACTTGCCTAACGAAATGAATTTGCTTTTCTCCAAAACCATTTTTACTGTGATTTTCTCGGTCCATTGCATACGAATTCGACACCACCTTGTCCGGATATGACTGGAAAACTGGAAATATCTGGTTTTGTTTTTGCTAACTCAAACCCAGATATTGCTACAGCTTCTATGTTTGTGTTTTCCTGATATTATGCACGGACTTTATTGTTTTGAATGTTTTTTATCAGGGAACATTTAATTTTGTGCTTGGAAACACTAATTGGTTCCACATGGAGACACCAGCTCTACACATTCGTATTTTCTAGGGAGAAAGCTAGAGGAACTGCAGCAAACAAACATGATATTTCTGTTTGTATCGATGACATTTTATGCACTTGCCTAACGAAAAGACTTTGCATTTCTTCAAAAGAATTTATATGTGATTTTCTCGGTCCATTGCAGAAGAATTCCACACCAGTTTGTCCGTATATGACTGGATGAAACCAGAAATATCTGGTTGTGTTTTGGCTAACTCAATCTGACTATTGCTACAGCCGCTGTGTTTGTCTATTCCTGATATTATCCACGGATTTTACTGTTTTGAATGATTTTTTTTTCAGGAAACATTTAATTGTGTGCTTGGAAACACTTATTGGTTCCACATGGAGACACCAGCTCTACACATTCGTACTTTCTAGGGAGAACGCTAGAGAAACTGCGGCAAACAAACGTGATATTTCTGTTTGTATAGATGACATTTTATTCACTTGCCTAACAAAAAGACTTTGCTTTTCTCCAACACCATTTTTAATGTGATTTGCTCAGTCCATTGCATACGAATTCCACACCAGTTTGTCCGGATATGACTGGATGAAACCAGAAATAGCCAGTATTATTTGGCTAACTCAATCCCAGATATTGCTACAGCCTCTGTGTTTGTGCATTCCTGATATTATCCACAGACTTTATTGTTTTGAATGTTTTTTATCGGGGAACATTTTATTTTGAGCTTGGATACAGTAAATGGTTCAACATGAAGAATCCAGCTCTACATATTCGTATTTGAAAGGGAGAAATCTAGAGGAACTGTGGAAAACAATCATGATATTTCTGTTGGTATAGATGGCATTTTATGCACTTGCCTAACGAAAAGACTTTGCTTTTCTCCAAAAACTTTTGTACAGTGATTTTCTCGGTCCATTGCATACGAATTAAACACCAGTTTGTCCGTATATGACTGGATGAAACCAGAAATATCTGGTTGTGTTTTGGCTAACTCAATCTGAATATTGCTACAGCCGCTGTGTTTGTCTATTCCTGATATTATCCACGGATTTTACTGTTTTGAATGATTTTTTTTTCAGGAAACATTTAATTGTGTGCTTGGAAACAATTATTGGTTCCACATGGAGACACTAGTTCTACACATTCGTATTTTCTAGGGAGAAAGCTAGAGGAACTGCAGCAAACAAACATGATATTTCTGTTTGCATAGATTACATTTTATGCACTTGCCTAACGAAAAGCCTTTGCTTTTCTCCAAAACCATTTTTACTGTGATTCTCTCCGTCCATTGCATACGAATTCCACACCAGTCTTTCCGGATATGACTGGATGAAACCGGAAATAGCCGGTTTTATTTGGCTAACTCAATCCCAGATATTGCTACAGCCTCTGTGTTTGTGCATTCCTGATATTATCCACAGACTTTATTGTTTTGAATGCTTTTTATCGGGGAACATTTTATTTTGAGCTTGGATACAGTAAATGGTTCAATATGAAGAATCCAGCTCTACATATTCGTATTTGAAAGGGAGAAATCAGGAGGAACTGCGGCAAACAAACATGATATTTCTGTTTGTATAGACGGCATTTTATGCACTTGCCTAATGAAAAGACTTTGCTTTTCTCCAAAACCTTTTGTACTGTGATTTTCTCGGTCCATTGCATACGAATTAAACACCAGTTTGTCCGGATATGACTGGATGAAACCGGAAATAGCCGGTTTTGTTTTGGCTAACTCATTCCCAGATATTGCTACAGACTCTGTATTTGTGCATTCCTGATGTAATCCACAGACTTTATTATTTTGAATGTTTTTTATCAGGGAACATTTAATTTTGTGCTGTGAAACACTAATTGGTTCCAAATGGAGACACCAGCTCTACACATTCGTATTTTCTAGGGAGAAAGCTAGAGTTACTGCAGCAAACAAACATGGTATTTCTGTTTGTATGATGACATTTTATGCACTTGCCTAACGAAAAGACTTTGCATTTCTTCAAAAGAATTAATATGTGATTTTCTCTGTCCAATGCATACGAATTCCACACCACTTTGTCCGGATATGACTGGATGAAACCAGAAATATGTGGTTGTGTTTTGGGTAACTCAATCCGAAATAATGCTACAGCCTCGGTGTTTGTGTATTCATGATATTAACCACGGACTTTATTTTTTTCAATGTTTTTTTTCAGTGAAGATTTTACTCTGAGCTTGGATACAGTAATTGGTTCCACATGGAGACACCAGCTCTACACATTCGTACTTTCTAGGGAGAACGCTAGAGAAACTGCGGCAAACAAACATGATATTTCTGTTTGTATCTATGAGATTTTATGCACTTGCCTAACGAAAAGCCTTTGCTTTTCTCCAAAACCATTTTTACTGTGATTCTCTCGGTCCATTGCATACGAATTCCACACCAGTTTGTCCGGATATCACTGGATGAACCCTGAAATAGCCCGTATTATTTGGCTAACACAAATCCAGATATTGCTACAGCCTCTGTGTTTATGCATTCCTGATATTATCCACGGACTTTGTTGTTTTGAATGTTTTTTATCGGGGAACATTTTATTTTGAGCTTGGATAGAGTAATTGGTTCAACATGAAGACACCAGCTCTACATATTCGTATTTGAAAGGGAGAAATCTAGAGGAACTGTGGCAAACAAACATGATATTTCTGTTTGTATAGACAGCATTTTATGCACTTGCCTGACGAAAAGACTTTGATTTTCTCCAAAACCTTTTGTACAGTGATTTTCTCGGTCCATTGCATAGGAATTAAACACCAGTTTGTCCGGATATGACTGGATGAAACCGGAAATAGCCGGTTCTGTTTTGGGTAACTCATTCCCAGATATTGCTACAGACTCTGTGTTTGTGCATTCCTGATGTTATCCACAGACTTTATTATTTTGAATGTTTTTTTTACAGGGAACATTTAATTTTGTGCTGCGAAACACTAATTGGTTCCAAATGGAGACACCAGCTCTACACATTCGTATTTTCTAGGGAGAAAGCTAGAGGAACTGCAGCAAACAAACATGATATTTCTGTTTGCATAGATTACATTTTATGCACTTGCCTAACGAAAAGCCTTTGCTTTTCTCCAAAACCATTTGTACTGTGATTCTCTCCGTCCATTGCATATGAATTCCACACCAGTTTTTCCGGATATGACTGGATGAAACCGGAAATAGCCGGTATTATTTGGCTAACTCAATCCCAGATATTGCTACAGCCTCTGTGTTTGTGCATTCCTGATATTATCTACAGACTTTATTGTTTTGAATGTTTTTTATCGGGGAACATTTTATTTTGAGCTTGGATACAGTAAATGGTTCAACATGAAGAATCCAGCTCTACATATTCGTATTTGAAAGGGAGAAATCTAGAAGAACTGCGGCAAACAAACATGATATTTCTGTTTGTATAGACGGCTTTTTATGCACTTGCCTAACGAAAAGCCTTTGCTTTTCTCCAAAACCTTTTGTACTGTGATTTGCTCGGTCCATTGCATACGAATTAAACACCAGTTTGTCCGGATATGAAGGATGAAACCGGAAATAGCCGGTATTATTTGGCTAACTCAATCCCAGATATTGCTACAGACTCTGTGTCTGTGCATTCCTGATATTATCCACAGACTTTATTGTTTTGAATGTTTTTTATCGGGGAACATTTTATTTTGAGCTTGGATACAGTATTTGGTTCCACATGGAGACACCAGCTCTACACATTCGTATTTTCTATGGAGAAATCTAGAGGAACTGCGGCAAACAAACATGATATTTCTGTTTGTATCTATGAGGTTTTATGCACTTGCCTAACGAAAAGAATTTGCTTTTCTCCAAAACCATTTTTACTGTGATTTCCTCTGTCCATTGCATACGAATTACACACCAGTTTGTCAGGATATGACTGGATGAAACCGGAAATATCCGGTTATTTTGGCTAACTCAATCCGAGATATTGCTACAGCCACTGTGTTTGTGTTTTCCTGATATTATGCACGGACTTTATTGTTTTGAATGTTTTTTATCAGGGAACATTTAATTTTGTACTGTGAAACACTAATTGGTTCCACATGGAGACACCAGCTCTACACATTCATATTTTATAGGGAGAAAGCTAGAGGAACTTTGGCAAACAAACATGATATTTCTGTTTGTATCGATGAAATTTTATGCACTTGCCTAGCGAAAAGACTTTACATTTCTCAAAAAAGAATTAATATGTGATTTTCTCGGTCCATTGCATACAAATTCCACACCACTTTGTCCGGGTATGACTGGATGAAACCAGAAATATATAGTTGTGTTTTGGCTAACTCAATCCGAAATAGTGCTACAGCCTCTGTGTTTGTGTATTCATGATATTAACCACGGACTTTATTTTTTTCAATGTTTTTTTTCATTGAACATTTAATTCTGAGCTTGGATACAGTAATTGCATCCACATGGAGACACCAGCTGTACACATTTGTATTTTCTAGGGAGAAAGCTAGAGGAACTGCGGCAAACAAACATGATAGTTCTGTTTATATCTATGAGATTTTATGCACTTGCCTAACGAAAAAACTTTGCTTTCCTCCAAAACCATTTGTACTGTGATTTTCTCAGTCCATTGCATACGAATTCCACACCAGTTTGTCCGGATATGACTGGATGAAACCAGAAATAGCCGGTTATGTTTTGGTTAACTCATTCCCAGATATTGCTACAGACTCTGGTTTTGTGCATTCCTGATGTTATCCACAGACTTTATTATTTTGAATGTTTTTTTTATCAGGGAACATTTAATTTTGTCCTGCGAAACACTAATTGGTTCCACATGGAGACACCAGCTCTACACATTCGTATTTTCTAGGGAGAAAGCTAGAGGAACTGCGGCAAACAAACATGATATTTCGGTTTGCATAGATTACTTTTTATGCACTTGCCTAACGAAAAGACTTTGCTTTTCTCCAAAACCATTTTTACTGTGAATCTCTCTGTCCATTGCATACGAATTCCACACCAGTTTTTCCGGATATTACTGGATGAAACCGGAAATAGCCGGTATTATTTGGCTAATTCAATCCCATTTATTGCTACAGCCTCTGTGTTTGTGCATTCCTGATATTATCCACAGACTTTATTGTTTTGAATGTTTTTTATCGGGGAACATTTTATTTTGAGCTTGGATACAGTAACTGGTTCAACATGAAGACACCAGCTCTACATATTCGTATTTGAAAGGGAGAAAGCTAGAGGAACTACGGCAAACAAACATGATATTTCTGTTTGTATAGATGGCATTTTATGCACTTGCCTAACGAAAATACTTTGCTTTTCTCCAAAACCATTTTTTACTGTGATTCTCTCCGTCCATTGCATACGAATTAAACACCAGTTTGTCCGGATATGACTGGATGAAACCGGAAATAGCCGGTTTTGTTTTGGCTAACTGAATCCCAGATATGGATACAGACTCTGTGTTTGTGAATTCCTGATGTTATCCACAGACTTTATTGTTTTGAATGTTTTTTATCAGGGAACATTTAATTTTGTGCTGTGAAACACTAATTGGTTCCAAATGGAGACACCAGCTCTACACATTCGTATTTTCTAGGGAGAAAGCTAGAGGAACTGCAGCAAACAAACATGATATTTCTGTTTGCATAGATTACATTTTATGCACTTGCCTAACGAAAAGCCTTTGCTTTTCTCCAAAACCATTTTAACTGTGATTCTCTCCATCCATTGCATACGAATTCCACACCAGTTTGTCAGGATATGACTGGATGAAACCGGAAATAGCCAGCATTATTTGGCTAACTCAATCCCAGATATTGCTACAGCCTCTGTGTTTGTGCATTCCTGATATTATCCACAGACTTTATTGTTTTGAATGTTTTTTATCGGGGAACATTTTATTTTGAGCTTGGATACAGTAATTGGTTCCACATGGAGACACCAGCTCTACAAATTCGTATTGTCTAGGGAGAAAGCTAGAGGAACTGCGGCAAACAAACATGATATTTCTGTTTGTATCGATGACATTTTATGCACTTGCCTAACGAAATGACTCTGCTTTTCTCGAAATCCATTTATACTGTGATTTTCTCGGTCCATTGCATACGAATTCCACACCACCTTGTCCGGATATGACTGGATGAAACCAGAAATATATGGTAGTGTTTTGGCTAACTCAATCCGAAATTATGCTACAGCCTCTGTGTTTGTGTATTCATGATATTAACCACGGACTTTATTTTTTTCAATTTTTTTTTCAGTGAACATTTTACTCTGAGCTTGGATACAGTAATTGGTTCCACATGGAGACACCAGCTGTACACATTCGTATTTTCTAGGGAGAAAGCTAGAGGAACTGCGGCAAACAAACATGATATTTCTGTTTATATCTATGAGATTTTATGCACTTGCCTAACGAAAAGCCTTTGCTTTTCTCCAAAACCATTTTTACTGTGATTTTCTCGGTCCATTGCATACGAATTCCACACCAGTTTGTCCGGATATGACTGGATGAAACCGGAAATTGCCGGTTTTGTTTTGGCTAACTCAATCCCAGATATTGCTACAGACTCTGTGTTTGTGCATTCCTGATGTTATCCACAGACTTTATTATTTTGAATGTTTTTTATCAGGGAACATTTAATTTTGTGCTGTGAAACACTAATTGGTTCCACATGGAGACACCAGCTCTACACATTCGTACTTTCTAGGGAGAAAGCTAGAATAACTGCAGCAAACAAACATGATATATCTGTTTGCATAGATTACATTTTATGCACTTGCCTAACGAAAAGCCTTTGCTTTTCTCCAAAACCATTTTTACTGTGATTCTCTCCGTCCATTGCATACGAATTCCACACCAGTTTTTCCGGATATGACTGGATGAAACCGGAAATAGCCGGTATTATTTGGCTAACTCAATCCCAGATATTGCTACAGACTCTGTGTTTGTGGATTCCTGATATTATCCACAGACTTTATTGTTTTGAATGTTTTTTATCGGGGAACATTTTATTTTGAGCTTCGATACAGTAAATGGTTCAACATGAAGAATCCTGCTCTACATATTCGTATTTGAAAGGGAGAAATCTAGAAGAACTGCGGCAAACAAACATGATATTTCTGTTTGTATAGACGGCATTTTATTCACTTGCCTAACGAAAAGCCTTTGCTTTTCTCCAAAACCTTTGGTACAGTGATTTTCTCGGTCCATTGCATATGAATTAAACACCAGTTTGTCCGGATATGACTGGATGAAACTGGAAATATCTGGTTGTGTTTTGGATAACTCAATCTGAATATTGCTACAGCCCCTGTGCTTGTCTATTCCTGATATTATCCACGGATTTTACTGTTTTGAATGTTTTTTTTTCAGGAAACATTTAACTTTTTGCTTGGAAACACTTATTGGTTCCACATGGAGACACCAGCTCTACACATTCTTACTTTCTAGGGAGAACGCTAGAGAAACTGTGGCAAACAAACATGATATTTCTGTTTGTATCTATGAGATTTTATGCACTTGCCTAACGAAAAGCCTTTGCTTTTCTCCAAAACCATTTTTACTGTGATTCTCTCGGTCCATTGCATACGAATTCCACACCAGTTTGTCCGGATATGACTGGATGAAACCGGAAATAG
Organism: Lepus europaeus; assembly: GCF_033115175.1. NCBI lineage: Eukaryota > Metazoa > Chordata > Mammalia > Lagomorpha > Leporidae > Lepus > Lepus europaeus. Next base: position 122,260 of record NW_026909082.1, on the reverse strand, counting down.
CCGGTTTTGTTTTGGCTAACTCAATCCCAGATATTGCTACAGACTCTGTGTTTGTGCATTCCTGATGTTATTCACAGACTTTATTATTTTGAATGTTTTTTATCAGGGAACATTTAATTTTGTGCTGTGAAACACTAATTGGTTCCACATGGAGACACCAGCTCTACACATTCGTACTTTCTAGGGAGAAAGCTAGAGTAACTGCAGCAAACAAAAATGATATATCTGTTTGCATAGATTACATTTTATGCACTTGCCTAACGAAAAGCCTTTGCTTTTCTCCAAAACCATTTTTACTGTGATTCTCTCCATCCATTGCATACGAATTCAACACCAGTTTTTCCGGATATGACTGGATGAAACCGGAAATAGCCGGTAATATTTATCTAACTCAATCCCAGATATTGCTATAGCCTCTGTGTTTGTGCATTCCTGATATTATCCACAGACTTTATTGTTTTGAATGTTTTTTATCGGGGAACATTTTATTTTGAGCTTGGATACAGTAACTGGTTCAACATGAAGACACCAGCTCTACATATTCGTATTTGAAAGGGAGAAAGCTAGAGGAACTACGGCAAACAAACATGATATTTCTGTTTCTATAGATGGCATTTTATGCACTTGCCTAACGAAAAGACTTTGCTTTTCTCCAAAACCTTTTGTACAGTTATTTTCTCGGTCCATTGCATACGAATTAAACACCAGTTTGTCCGGATATGACTGGATGAAACCGGAAATAGCCGGTTTTGTTTTGGCTAACTCAATCCCAGATATTGATACAGACTCTGTGTTTGTGCATTCCTGATGTTATCCACAGACTTTATTATTTTGAATATTTTTTATCAGGGAACATTTAATTTTGTGCTGTGAAACACTAATTGGTTCCACATGGAGACACCAGCTCTACACATTCGTATTTTCTAGGGAGAAAGCTAGAGGAACTGCAGCAAACAAACATGATATTTCTGTTTGTATAGATTACATTTTATGCACTTGCCTAACGAAAAGCCTTTGCTTTTCTCCAAAACCATTTTTACTGTGATTCTCTCCGTCCATTGCATACGAATTCCACACCAGTTTTTCCGGATATGACTGGATGAAACCGGAAATAGCCAGCATTATTTGGCTAACTCAATCCCAGATATTGCTACAGCCTCTGTGTTTGTGCATTCCTGATATTATCCACAGACTTTATTGTTTTGAATGTTTTTTATCGGGGAACATTTTATTTTGAGCTTGGATACAGTAATTGGTTCCACATGGAGACACCAGCTCTACAAATTCGTATTTTCTAGGGAGAAAGCTAGAGGAACTACGGCAAACAAACATGATATTTCTGTTTGTATCGATGACATTTTATGCACTTGCCTAACGAAAAGACTTTGCTTTTCTCCAAAACCATTTGTACTGTGATTTTCTCGGTCCATTGCATACGAATTCCACACCACCTTGTCCGGATATGACTGGATGACACCAGAAATATATGGTTGTGTTTTGGCTAACTCAATCTGAAATAATGCTACAGCCTCTGTGTTTGTGTATTCATGATATTAACCACGGACTTTATTTGTTTCAATGTTTTTTTTCAGTGAACATTTTACTCTGAGCTTGGATACAGTAATTGGTTCCACATGGAGACACCAGCTATACACATTCGTATTTTCTAGGGAGAAAGCTAGAGGAACTGCGGCAAACAAATATGATATTTCTGTTTATATCTATGAGATTTTATGCACTTGCCTAACGAAAAGCCTTTGCATTTCTTCAAAAGTATTAATATGTGATTTTCTCGGTACATTGCATACGAATTCCACACCAGTTTGTCCGTATATGACTGGATGAAACCAGAAATATCTGGTTGTGTTTTGGCTAACTCAATCCGAAATAATGCTACAGCCTCTGTGTTTGTGTATTCATGATATTAACCACGGACTTTATTTTTTTCAATGTTTTTTTTCAGTGAACATTTTACTCTGAGCTTATATACAGTAATTGGTTCCACATGGAGACACCAGCTGTACACATTTGTATTTTCTAGGGAGAAAGCTAGAGGAACTGCGGCAAACAAACATGATATTTCTGTTTGTATAGATGGCATTTTATGCACTTGCCTAACGAAAAGACTTTGCATTTCTTCAAAAGAATTAATATGTGATTTTCTCGGTCCATTGCAGAAGAATTCCACACCATTTTGTCCGGATATGACTGGATAAAACCAGAAATATATGGTTGTGTTTTGGGTAACTCAATCCGAAATAATGCTACAGCCTCTGTGTTTGTGTATTCATGATATTAACCACGGACTTTATTTTTTCAATGTTTTTTTCAGTGAACATTTAATTCTGAGCTTGGATACAGTAAATGGTTCCACATGGAGACACCAGCTGTACACATTTGTATTTTCTAGGGAGAAAGCTAGAGAAACTGCGGCAAACAAACATGATATTTCTGTTTATATCTATGAGATTTTGTGCACTTGCCTAACGAAAAGACTTTGCTTTCCTCCAAAACCATTTGTACTGTGATTTTCTCGGTCCATTGCATACGAATTCCACACCAGTTTGTCCGGATATCACTGGATGAACCCTGAAATAGCCGGTATTATTTGGCTAACTCAAATCCAGATATTGCTACAGCCTCTGTGTTTATGCATTCCTGATATTATCCACGGACTTTGTTGCTTTGAATGTTCTTTATCGAGGAACATTTTATTTTGAGCTTGGATAGAGTAATTGGTTCAACATGAAGAAACCAGCTCTACATATTCGTATTTGAAAGGGAGAAATCTAGAGGGACTGTGGCAAACAAACATGATATTTCTGTTTGTATAGATGGCATTTTATGCACTTGCCTAACGAAAAGACTTTGCTTTTCTCCAAAACCTTTTGTACAGTGATTTTCTCGGTCCATTGCATACGAATTCCACACCAGTTTGTCCGTATATGACTGGATGAAACTGGAAATATCTGGTTGTGTTTTGGCTAACTCAATCTGAATATTGCTAGAGAAGCTGTGTTTGTCTATTCCTGATATTATCCACGGATTTTACTGTTTTGAATGTTTTTTTTTTCAGGAAACATTTAATTTTGTGCTTGGAAACACTTATTGGTTCCACATGGAGACACCAGCTCTACACATTCGTACTTTCTAGGGAGAACGCTAGAGAAACTGCAGCAAACAAACATGATATTTCTGTTTGTATCTATGAGATTTTATGCACTTGCCTAACGAAAAGCCTTTGCTTTTCTCCAAAACCATTTTTACTGTGATTTTCTCGGTCCATTGCATACGAATTCCACACCACCTTGTCCGGATATGACTGGATGAAACCAGAAATATATGGTTGTGTTTTGGCTAACTCAATCTGAAATAATGCTACAGCCTCTGTGTTTGTGTATTCATGATATTAACCACGGACTTTATATTTTAATGTTTTTTTTTCAGTGAACATTTTACTCTGAGCTTGGATACAGTAATTGGTTCCACATGGAGACACCAGCTGTACACATTCATATTTTCTAGGGAGAAAGCTAGAGGAACTGCGGCAAACAAACATGATATTTCTGTTTATATCTATGAGATTTTATGCACTTGCCTAACGAAAAGACTTTGCTTTTCTCCAAAACCATTTGTACTGTGATTTTCTCGGTCCATTGCATACGAATTCCACACCAGTTTGTCCGGATATGACTGGATGAAACCGGAAATAGCCGGTATTATTTGGCTAACTCAATCCCAGATATTGCTACAGCCTCTGTGTTTGTGCATTCCTGATATTATCCACAGACTTTATTGTTTTGAATGTTTTTTATCGGGGAACATTTTATTTTGAGCTTGGATACAGTAAATGGTTCAACATGAAGAAACCAGCTCTACATATTCGTATTTGAAAGGGAGAAATCTAGAGGAACTGCGGCAAACAAGCATGATATTTCTGTTTGTATAGTGGCATTTTATGCACTTGCCTAACGAAAAGACTTTGCTTTTCTCCAAAACCTTTTGTACTGTGATTTGCTCGGTCCATTGCATATGAATTAAACACCAGTTTGTCCGGATATGACTGGATGAAACCGGAAATAGCCGGTATTATTTTGCTAACTCAATCCCAGATATTGCTATAGCCTCTGTGTTTGTGCATTCCTGATATTATCCACAGACTTTATTGTTTTGAATGTTTATTATCGGGGAACATTTTATTTTGAGCTTGGATACAGTAAATGGTTCAACATGAAGACACCAGCTCTACATATTCGTATTTGAAAGGGAGAAATCTAGAGGAAATGCGGCAAACAAACATGATATTTCTGTTTGTATAGATGGCATTTTATGCACTTGCCTAACGAAAAGACTTTGCTTTTCTCCAAAACCTTTTGTACAGTGATTTTCTCGGTCCATTGCATACGAATTAAACTCCAGTTTGTCCGGATATTACTGGATGAAACCGGAAATAGCCGGTTTTGTTTTGGCTAACTCAATCCCAGATATTGCTACAGACTCTGTGTTTGTGCATTCCTGATGTTATCCACAGACTTTATTATTTTGAATGTTTTTTATCAGGGAACATTTAATTTTGTGCTGTGAAACATTAATTGGTTCCACATGGAGAAACCAGCTCTACACATTCGTATTTTCTAGGGAGAATGGTAGAGGAACTGCGGCAAACAAACATGATATTTCTGTTTGCATAGATTACATTTTATGCACTTGCCTAACGAAAAGCCTTTGCTTTTCTCCAAAACCATTTTTACTGTGATTCTCTCCGTCCATTGCATACGAATTCCACACCAGTTTTTCCGGATATGACTGGATGAACCCTGAAATAGCCGGTATTATTTGGCTAACTCAATCCCCGATATTGCTACAGCCTCTGTGTTTGTGCATTCCTGATGTTATCCACAGACTTTATTATTTTGAATGTTTTTTATCAGGGAACATTTAATTTTGTGCTGTGAAACACTAATTGGTTCCACATGGAGACACCAGCTGTACACATTGGTATTTTCTAGGGAGAAAGCTAGAGAAACTGTGGCAAACAAACATGATATTTCTGTTTGTATAGATGGCATTTTATGCACTTGCCTAACGAAAAGACTTTGCTTTTCTCCAAAACCTTTTGCACAGTGATTTTCTCTGTCCAATGCATACGAATTCCACACCACTTTGACCGGATATGACTGGATGAAACCAGAAATATGTGGTTGTGTTTTTGCTAACTCAATCTGAATATTGCTAGAGAAGCTGTGTTTGTCTATTCCTGATATTATCCACGGATTTTACTGTTTTGAACGTTTTTTTTTCAGGAAACATTTAATTTTGTGCTTGGAAACACTTATTGGTTCCTCATGGAGACACCAGCTCTACACATTCGTACTTTCTAGGGAGAACGCTAGAGAAACTGCAGCAAACAAACATGATATTTCTGTTTGTATCTATGAGATTTTATGCACTTGCCTAACGAAAAGCCTTTGCTTTTCTCCCAAACCATTTTTTACTGTGATTCTCTCCGTCCATTGCATACGAATTCCACACCAGTTTGTCCGGATATGACTGGATGAAACCTGAAATAGCCGGTATTATTTGGGTAACTCAATCCCAGATATTGCTACAGCCTCTGTGTTTGTGCATTCCTGATATTATCCACGGACTTTATTGTTTTGAATGTTTTTTATCGGGGAACATTTTATTTTGAGCTTGGATACAGTAAATGGTTCAACATGAAGAAACCAGCTCTACATATTCGTATTTGAAAGGGAGAAATCTAGAGGAAATGCGGCAAACAAACATGATATTTCTGTTTGTATAGATGGCATTTTATGCACTTGCCTAACGAAAAGACTTTGTGTTTATAAAAAAACCATTTTCACTGTGATTTTTTCGGTCCATTGCATATGAATTCCACACCAGTTTGTACGGATATGACTGAATGAAACCGGAAATATCCGATTTTGTTTCAGCTAACTTAATCCCAGATATTGTTACTGCCTCTGTGTTTGTGCATTCCTGATGTTATCCACAGACTTTATTATTTTGAATGTTTTTTATCAGGGAACATTTAATTTTGTGCTGTGAAACACTAATTGGTTCCACATGGAGACACCAGCTCTACACATTCGTATTTTCTAGGGATTATGCTAGAGGAACTGCGGCAAACAAACATGATATTTCTGTTTGTATAGATGGCATTTTATGCACTTGCCCAACGAAAAGACTTTGCTTTTCTCCAAAACCTTTTGTACAGTGGTTTTCTCGGTCCATTGCCTATGAATTCCACACCAGTTTGTCCGTATATGACTGGATGAAACCAGAAATATCTGGTTGTGTTTTGGCTAACTCAATCCCAATACTGCTACAGCTGCTGTGTTTCTCTATTCCTGATATTATCCACGGATTTTACTGTTTTGAACGTTTTTTTTCAGGAAACATTTAATTTTTTGCTTGGAAACACTTATTGGTTCCACATGGAGACACCAGCTCTACACATTCGTACTTTCTAGGGAGAACGCTAGAGAAACTGCGGCAAACAAACATGATATTTCTGTTTGTATCTATGAGATTTTATGCACTTGCCTAACGAAAAGCCTTTGCTTTTCTCCAAAACCATTTTTACTGTGAATCTCTCGGTCCATTGCATACGAATTCGACACCACCTTGTCCGGATATGACTGGATGAAACTGGAAATATCTGGTTTTGTTTTTGCTAACTCAAACCCAGATATTGCTTCAGCTTCTATGTTTGTGTTTTCCTGATATTATGCACGGACTTTATTGTTTTGAATGTTTTTTATCAGGGAACATTTAATTTTGTGGTTGGAAACACTAATCGTTTCCACATGGAGACACCAGCTCTACACATTCGTATTTTCTAGGGAGAAAGCTAGAGGAACTTTGGCAAACAAACATGATATTTCTGTTTGTATCGATGACATTTTATGCACTTGCCTAACGAAAAGACTTTGCATTTCTTCAAAAGAATTAATATGTGATTTTCTCGGACCATTGCATACGAATTCCACACCAGTTTGTCCGGATATGACTGGATGAAACAAGAAATATATGGTTGTGTTTTGGCTAACTCAATCTGAAATAATGCTACACCCTCTGTGTTTGTGCATTCCTGATATTATCCACAGACCTTATTGTTTTGAATGTTTATTTATCGGGGAACATTTTATTTTGAGCTTGGATACAGTAAATGGTTCAACATGAAGAAACCAGCTCTACATATTCGTATTTGAAAGGGAGAAATCTAGAGGAACTGCGGCAAACAAACATGATATTTCTGTTTGTATAGATGGCATTTTATGCACTTGCCTAACGAAAAGACTTTGCATTTCTTCAAAAGAATTAATATGTGATTTTCTCGGTCCATTGCGTACGAATTCCACACCACTTTGTCCGGATATGACTGGATGAAACCAGAAATATATGGTTGTGTTTTGGCTAACTCAATCTGAAATAATGCTACAGCATCTGTGTTTGTGTATTCATGATATTAACCACGGACTTTATTTGTTTCAATGTTTTTTTTCAGTGAACATTTTACTCTGAGCTTGGATACAGTAATTGGTTCCACATGGAGACACCAGCTGTCCACATTCGTATTTTCTAGGGAGAAAGCTAGAGGAACTGCGGCAAACAAACATGATATTTCTGTTTATATCTATGAGATTTTATGCACTTGCCTAACGAAAAGCCTTTGCTTTTCTCCAAAACCATTTTTACTGTGATTCTCTCGGTCCATTGCATACGAATTCCACACCAGTTTGTCCGGATATCACTGGATGAACCCTGAAATAGCCGTTATTATTTGGCTAACTCAAATCCTGATATTGCTACAACCTCTGTGTTTATGCATTCCTGATATTATCCACGGACTTTGTTGTTTTGAATGTTTTTTTATCGGGGAACATTTTATTTTGAGCTTGGATAGAGTAATTGGTTCAACATGAAGACACCAGCTCTACATATTCGTATTTGAAAGGGAGAAATCTAGAGGAACTGTGGCAAACAAACATGATATTTCTGTTTGTATAGATGGCATTTTATGCACTTGCCCAACGAAAAGACTTTGCTTTTCTCCAAAACCTTTTGCACAGTGATTTTCTCGGTCCATTGCATATGAATTCCACACCAGTTTGTCCGTATATGACTGGATGAAACCAGAAATATCTGGTTGTGTTTTGGCTAACTCAATCCCAATACTGCTACAGCTGCTGTGTTTCTCTATTCCTGATATTATCCACGGATTTTACTGTTTTGAACGTTTTTTTTTCAGGAAACATTTAATTTTGTGCTTGGAAACACTTATTGGTTCCACATGGAGACACCAGCTCTACACATTCGTACTTTCTAGGGAGAACGCTAGAGAAACTGCGGCAAACAAACATGATATTTCTGTTTGTATCTATGAGATTTTATGCACTTGCCTAACGAAAAGCCTTTGCTTTTCTCCAAAACCATTTTTACTGTGAATCTCTCGGTCCATTGCATACGAATTCGACACCACCTTGTCCGGATATGACTGGATGAAACTGGAAATATCTGGTTTTGTTTTTGCTAACTCAAACCCAGATATTGCTTCAGCTTCTATGTTTGTGTTTTCCTGATATTATGCACGGACTTTATTGTTTTGAATGTTTTTTATCAGGGAACATTTAATTTTGTGGTTGGAAACACTAATCGTTTCCACATGGAGACACCAGCTCTACACATTCGTATTTTCTAGGGAGAAAGCTAGAGGAACTGCGGCAAACAAACATGATATTTCTGTTTGTATCGATGACATTTTATGCACTTGCCTAACGAAAAGACTTTGCATTTCTTCAAAAGAATTAATATGTGATTTTCTCGGACCATTGCATACGAATTCCACACCAGTTTGTCCGGATATGACTGGAAGAAACAAGAAATATATGGTTGTGTTTTGGCTAACTCAATCTGAAATAATGCTACACCCTCTGTGTTTGTGCATTCCTGATATTATCCACAGACCTTATTGTTTTGAATGTTTATTTATCGGGGAACATTTTATTTTGAGCTTGGATACAGTAAATGGTTCAACATGAAGAAACCAGCTCTACATATTCGTATTTGAAAGGGAGAAATCTAGAGGAACTGCGGCAAACAAACATGATATTTCTGTTTGTATAGATGGCATTTTATGCACTTGCCTAACGAAAAGACTTTGCATTTCTTCAAAAGAATTAATATGTGATTTTCTCGGTCCATTGCATACGAATTCCACACCACTTTGTCCGGATATGACTGGATGAAACCAGAAATATATGGTTGTGTTTTGGCTAACTCAATCTGAAATAATGCTACAGCATCTGTGTTTGTGTATTCATGATATTAACCACGGACTTTATTTGTTTCAATGTTTTTTTTCAGTGAACATTTTACTCTGAGCTTGGATACAGTAATTGGTTCCACATGGAGACACCAGCTGTCCACATTCGTATTTTCTAGGGAGAAAGCTAGAGGAACTGCGGCAAACAAACATGATATTTCTGTTTATATCTATGAGATTTTATGCACTTGCCTAACGAAAAGCCTTTGCTTTTCTCCAAAACCATTTTTACTGTGATTCTCTCGGTCCATTGCATACGAATTCCACACCAGTTTGTCCGGATATCACTGGATGAACCCTGAAATAGCCGTTATTATTTGGCTAACTCAAATCCTGATATTGCTACAACCTCTGTGTTTATGCATTCCTGATATTATCCACGGACTTTGTTGTTTTGAATGTTTTTTTATCGGGGAACATTTTATTTTGAGCTTGGATAGAGTAATTGGTTCAACATGAAGACACCAGCTCTACATATTCGTATTTGAAAGGGAGAAATCTAGAGGAACTGTGGCAAACAAACATGATATTTCTGTTTGTATAGATGGCATTTTATGCACTTGCCCAACGAAAAGACTTTGCTTTTCTCCAAAACCTTTTGCACAGTGATTTTCTCAGTCCATTGCATATGAATTCCACACCAGTTTGTCCGTATATGACTGGATGAAACCAGAAATATCTGGTTGTGTTTTGGCTAACTCAATCCCAATACTGCTACAGCTGCTGTGTTTCTCTATTCCTGATATTATCCACGGATTTTACTGTTTTGAACGTTTTTTTTTCAGGAAACATTTAATTTTGTGCTTGGAAACACTTATTGGTTCCACATGGAGACACCAGCTCTACACATTCGTACTTTCTAGGGAGAACGCTAGAGAAACTGCGGCAAACAAACATGATATTTCTGTTTGTATCTATGAGATTTTATGCACTTGCCTAACGAAAAGCCTTTGCTTTTCTCCAAAACCATTTTTACTGTGAATCTCTCGGTCCATTGCATACGAATTCGACACCACCTTGTCCGGATATGACTGGATGAAACTGGAAATATCTGGTTTTGTTTTTGCTAACTCAAACCCAGATATTGCTTCAGCTTCTATGTTTGTGTTTTCCTGATATTATGCACGGACTTTATTGTTTTGAATGTTTTTTATCAGGGAACATTTAATTTTGTGGTTGGAAACACTAATCGTTTCCACATGGAGACACCAGCTCTACACATTCGTATTTTCTAGGGAGAAAGCTAGAGGAACTGCGGCAAACAAACATGATATTTCTGTTTGTATCGATGACATTTTATGCACTTGCCTAACGAAAAGACTTTGCATTTCTTCAAAAGAATTAATATGTGATTTTCTCGGACCATTGCATACGAATTCCACACCAGTTTGTCCGGATATGACTGGAAGAAACAAGAAATATATGGTTGTGTTTTGGCTAACTCAATCTGAAATAATGCTACACCCTCTGTGTTTGTGCATTCCAGATATTATCCACAGACCTTATTGTTTTGAATGTTTATTTATCGGGGAACATTTTATTTTGAGCTTGGATACAGTAAATGGTTCAACATGAAGAAACCAGCTCTACATATTCATATTTGAAAGGGAGAAATCTAGAGGAACTGCGGCAAACAAACATGATATTTCTGTTTGTATAGATGGCATTTTATGCACTTGCCTAACGAAAAGACTTTGCTTTTCTCCAAAACCTTTTGTACAGTGATTTTCTCGGTCCATTGCATACGAATTAAACACCAGTTTGTCCGGATATGACTGGATGAAACCGGAAATAGCCGGTTTTGTTTTGGTTAACTCAATCCCATATATTGGTACAGACTCTGTGTTTGTGCATTCCTGATGTTATCCACAGACTTTATTATTTTGAATGTTTTTTATCAGGGAACATTTAATTTTGTGCTGCGAAACACTAATTGGTTCCACATGGAGACACCAGCTCTACACATTCGTATTTTCTAGGGAGAATGCTAGAGGAACTGCAGCAAACAAACATGATATTTCTGTTTGCATAGATTACATTTTATGCACTTGCCTAACGAAAAGCCTTTGCTTTTCTCCAAAACCATTTTTACTGTGATTCTCTCCGTCCATTGCATACGAATTCCACACCAGTTTTTCCGGATATGACTGGATGAAACCGGAAATAGCCGGTATTATTGGCTAACTCAATCCTAGATATTGCTATAGCCTCTGTGTTTGTGCATTCCTGATATTATCCACAGACTTTATTGTTTTGAATGTTTTTTATCGGGGAACATTTTATTTTGAGCTTGGATACAGTAAATGGTTCAACATGAAGAATCCAGCTCTACATATTCGTATTTGAAAGGGAGAAATCTAGAGGAACTGCGGCAAACAAACATGATATTTCTGTTTGTATAGACTGCTTTTTATGCACTTGCCTAACGAAAAGACTTTGCTTTTCTCCAAAACCTTTTGTACTGTGATTTTCTCGGTCCATTGCATACGAATTAAACACCAGTTTGTCCGGATATGACTGGATAAAACCGGAAATAGCCGGGTTTTTTTTGGCTAACTCAATCCCAATATTGCTACAGCCGCTGTGTTTCTCTATTCCTGATATTATCCATGGATTTTACTGTTTTGAATGTTTTATTTTCAGGAAACATTTAATTTTCTGCTTGGAAACACTTATTGGTTCCACATGGAGACACCAGCTCTACACATTCGTACTTTCCAGGGAGAACGCTAGAGAAACTGTGGCAAACAAACGTGATATTTCTGTTTGTATCTATGAGATTTTATGCACTTGCCTAAAGAAAAGACTTTGCTTTTCTCCAAAACCATTTTTACTGTGATTCTCTCGGTCCATTGCATACGAATTCCACACCAGTTTGTCCAGATATGACTTGATGAAACCGAAATAGCCGGTATTATTTGGCTAACTAAATCCCAGATATGGCTACAGCCTCTGTGTTTGTGCATTCCTGATATTATCCACAGACTTTATTGTTTTGAATGTTTTTTATTGGGGAACATTTTATTTTGAGCTTGGATACAGTAAATGGTTCAACATGAAGACACCAGCTCTACATATTCGTATTTGAAAGGGAGAAATCTAGAGGAACTGCGGCAAACAAGCATGATATTTCTGTTTGTATAGTGGCATTTTATGCACTTGCCTAACGAAAAGACTTTGCTTTTCTCCAAAACCTTTTGTACTGTGATTTGCTCGGTCCATTGCATACGAATTAAACACCAGTTTGTCCGGATATGACTGGATGAAACCGGAAATAGCCGGTTTTGTTTTGGTTAACTCAATCCCAGATATTGCTACAGACTCTGTGTTTGTGCATTCCTGATGTTATCCACAGACTTTATTATTTTGAATGTTTTTTTATCGGGGAACATTTCATTTTGCACCGTAGAAACTCTAATTGGTTCTACATGGAGACACCAGCTCTACACATTCCTATTTTCTAGGGAGAAAGCTAGAGGAAGAACGAGAAACAAACATGATATTTCTGCTTGTGTGGATGACATTTTATGCACTTGCCTGACGAAAAGCCTTTGCTTTTCTCCAAAACCATTTTTACTGTGATTTTCTTGATCCATTGTATACGAATTCCACACTACTTTGTCCGGATATGACTAGATGAAACCAGAAATATCGGGTTGTGTTTTGGCTAAATCAATCCGAAATAATGCTACAGCCTCTGTTTTGGTGTATTCATGATATTACCAAGGACTTTATTGTTTTGAATGTTTTTTATCAGGGAACATTTTATTCTGAGCTTGGATAAAGTAATGGGTTCCACATGGAGACACCAGCTTTAAAAATTCGTATTTTCTAGGGAGAAAGCTAGAGGAACTGCGGCAAACAAACATGATATTTCTGTTGTATAGATGACATTATATGCACTTGCCTAACGAAATGAATTTGCTTTTCTCCAAAACCATTTTTACTGTGATTTTCTCGGTCCATTGCATACGAATTCGACACCACCTTTTCTGGATATGACTGGAAAACTGGAAATATCTGGTTTTGTTTTTGCTAACTCAAACCCAGATACTGCTACAGCTTCTATGTTTGTGTTTTCCTGAAATTATGCACGGACTTTATTGTTTTGAATGTTTTTTTATCAGGGAACATTTAATTTTGTGCTTGGAAACACTAATTGGTTCCAAATGGAGACACCAGCTCTACACATTCGTATTTTCTAGGGAGAAAGCTAGAGGAACTTTGGCAAACAAACATGATATTTCTGTTTTTATCGATGACATTTTATGCACTTGCCTAACGAAAAGCCTTTGCACATCTTCAAAAGAATTAATATGTGATTTTCTCGGTCCATTGCATACGAATTCCACACCAGTTTGTCCGTATATGACTGGATGAAACCAGAAATATCTGGTTGTGTTTTGGCTAACTCAATCCGAAATAATGCTACAGCCTCTGTGTTTGTGTATTCATGATATTAACCACGGACTTTATTTTTTTCAATGTTTTTTTTCAGTGAACATTTTACTCTGAGCTTGGATACAGTAATTGGTTCCACATGGAGACACCAGCTGTACACATTTGTATTTTCTATGGAGAAAGCTAGATGAACTGCGGCAAACAAACATGATATTTCTGTTTGTATCGATGACATTTTATGCACTTGCCTAAGGAAAAGACTTTGCTTTTCTCCAAAACCATTTGTACAGTGATTTTCTCGGTCCATTGCAGAAGAATTCCACACCACTTTGTCCGGATATGACTGGATGAAACCAGAAATATATGGTTGTGTTTTGGGTAACTCAATCCGAAATAATGCTACAGCCTCTGTGTTTGTGTATTCATGATATTAACCACGGACTTTATTTTTTTCAATGTTTTTTTTCAGTGAACATTTAATTCTGAGCTTGGATACAGTAAATGGTTCCACATGGAGACACCAGCTGTACACATTCGTATTTTCTAGGGAGAAAGATAGAGAAACTGCGGCAAACAAACATGATATTTCTGTTTATATCTATGAGATTTTATGCACTTGCCTAACGAAAAGACTTTGCTTTTCTCCAAAACCATTTGTACTGTAATTTTCTCGGTCCATTGCATACGAATTCCACACCAGTTTGTCCGGATATCACTGGATGAACCCTGAAATAGCCGGTATTATTTGGCTAACTCAAATCCAGATATTGCTACAGCATCTGTGTTTATGCATTCCTGATATTATCCACAGACTTTATTGTTTTGAATGTTTATTTATCGGGGAACATTTTATTTTGAGCTTGGATAGAGTAATTGGTTCAACATGAAGAAACGAGCTCTACATATTCGTATTTGAAAGGGAGAATTCTAGAGGAACTGTGGCAAACAAACATGATATTTCTGTTTGTATAGATGGCATTTTATGCACTTGCCTAACGAAAAGACTTTGCTTTTCTCCAAAACCTTTTGTACAGTGATTTTCTCAGTCCATTGCATATGAATTCCACACCAGTTTGTCCGTATATGACTGGATGAAACCAGAAATATCTGGTTGTGTTTTGGCTAACTCAATCTGAATACTGCTACAGTCGCTGTGTTTGTCTATTCCTGATATTATCCACGGATTTTAAAGTTTTGAATGATTTTTTTTTCAGGAAACATTTAATTGTGTGCTTGGAAACACTTATTGTTTCCACATGGAGACACCAGCTCTACACATTCGTACTTTCTAGGGAGAACGCTAGAGAAACTGCGGCAAACAAACGTAATATTTCTGTTTGTATAGATGACATTTTATGCACTTGCCTAACAAAAAGACTTTGCTTTTCTCCAAAACCTTTTTACTGTGATTTGCTCGGTCCATTGCATACGAATTCCACACCAGTTTGTCCGGATATCACTGGATGAAACCGGAAATAGCCAGTTTTATTTGGCTAACTCAATCCCAGATATTGCTACAGCCTCTGTGTTTGTGCATTCCTGATATTATCCACAGACTTTATTGTTTTGAATGTTTTTTATCGGGGAACATTTTATTTTGAGCTTGGATACAGTAAATGGTTCAACATGAAGAAACCAGCTCTACATATTCGTATTTGAAAGGGAGAAATCTAGAGGAACTGTGGCAAACAATCATGATATTTCTGTTTGTATAGATGGCATTTTATGCACTTGCCTAACGAAAAGCCTTTGCTTTTCTCCAAAACCATTTTTACTCTGATTCTCTCTGTCCATTGCATACGAATTCCACACCAGTTTGTCCGGATATGACTCGATGAAACCGGAAATAGCTGGTTTTGTTTTGGCTAACTCAATCCCAGATATTGCTACAGACTCTGTGTTTGTGCATTCCTGATGTTATCCACAGACTTTATTATTTTGAATGTTTTTTATCGGGGAACATTTTATTTTGTGCTGTGAAACACTAATTGGTTCCACATGGAGACACCAGCTCTACACATTCGTATTTTCTAGGGAGAAAGCTAGAGGAACTTTGGCAAATAAACATGATATT
Source organism: Lepus europaeus (assembly GCF_033115175.1). Classification (NCBI taxonomy): domain Eukaryota; kingdom Metazoa; phylum Chordata; class Mammalia; order Lagomorpha; family Leporidae; genus Lepus; species Lepus europaeus. The sequence continues at coordinate 106,433 of NW_026909082.1, read as the reverse complement.
TCTGTTTGTATCGATGACATTTTATGCACTTGCCTGACGAAAAGACTTTGCTTTTCTCCAAAACCATTTTTACTGTGATTTTCTCGATCCATTGCATACGAATTCCACACCACTTTGTCCAGATATGACTGGATGAAACCAGAAATATCGGGTTGTGTTTTGGCTAAATCAATCCGAAATAATGCTACAGCCTCTGTTTTTGTGTATTCATGATATTACCAAGGACTTTATTGTTTTGAATGTTTTTTATCGGGGAACATTTTATTCTGAGCTTGGATACAGTAATATGTTCCACATGGAGACACCAGCTCTACAAATTCGTATTTTCTAGGGAGAAAGCTAGAGGAACTGCGGCAAACAAACATGATATTTCTGTTTGTATAGATGACATTATATGCACTTGCCTAACGAAATTGTAAGACCCCAGAAAGGTATCTCACACTTCTACCGACCCCAGAAACACGAATTCCAGTCTAATCGCTGCAAGTGCATGAGGAAATTTATTACATCTGCGCAGATGGGCCAACTCTTAAGCACAACAGCACCCTCTAGTGCAGTGTGAGAAGAGAGGCCCCGATCATCAACCGCACAGAGTATTTAAGGATTAAAACCACAACATTAGCATATCTCCATAGCATTACAGAAAGTCACAAGATAAACCGCAGCATGACAAATTCTCATAAGATAAAGGGTTTTTCCAGAGTAAGGGAACAAAAAACCTTGAGCAAGCATAAACACGGGGTCACCATGACCAAAAACTCAACATAGCTCCTAAAATAATTATCACATGCTCCATTATCTCATAAGAGCATTAGCACAATCATCACATGTTACAAGGTCAGCTAAAGTCTAGTTATCTTAAAAAAATGCATTTTGCAAGCCAAAGCATTTTGCACAGAAGCAAAATATGCAGTTAGCTCAAGCGACTTCATTTTAAACCTAGCCGGCCTTATCTTCTCATTCCCTCCTCTTTTCATGTGCAAATTTTAATCTTAAAATTTTAAAGCATATTTGTATACACTTCTTCACTTTGGGCCTGCCTTTGATTTTGCCTTTGGTTCTTCGATTTTAAACTTTGGTGTTATAGGGTTAGCATTAAGGCATGAGTAACAGACAGTCTATCGTTAACAAACTGAAGAAGCCTATTTATTATGCAGGGTCCAATGGTTAAAATTAAGAGTATTATTACTAGGGGCCCTGCGATAGAGGAAACTAGAGTTGTGAGCCAAGGGGATGAATTAAACCAGCCCTGAAACCAAGACTGTTCTGTCTTAAAATAGCTCTCTCGCTGTTTTAGTCTTTCCCTTAATTTTGCCATATTATCTCTAACTACTCCAGTGTGTTTTACGTAGAAACAACATTCTTCTTTTAAGGCTGCACAAAGTCCCCCCTCTTTTAGAAATACTAAATCCAGTCCCCTTCTATTTTGCAATACTACCTCAGAAAGTGAGGTTAAGGATTTTTCCAAAGCACTAACAGATTCTTCTAGGGCTCGTAAATCTGAATGCATAGCTTCTTGTAGCAGGTGGAATTGATTTGTCTTATGTAACGCAGCAGTTCCGGTACCTATGCCTGCCCCAATACCCCCGATTGTGAGTCCTCCTAAGATAAGAGCTAGTGTTATGGAGACGGGTTCCCTACGGAACCGGAGATTTCCCTCATAGTGTTGGTAGACTTCTTCAGAGCTATGTAACGTGACCCGAGGCCATATTTCAACCATGACACACCATTCATGAGTTAGTTGATTATGGACTATTCCATGGACACAGAGGGTCAGGCCAGTATTACATGCCCAATATGACGCATCTGGCCCTGCTAAGTAATGGTTGCCTGGTTTAAGGGTCATGGTTTTGTTACAGAGGCCTTGGTATCGAGGGGGTACGGAACCTACACAGAGCCCTTGTCCTGTTACTTCAGTGAGAGTTAGCCGATGGGATGACAAATGAAGGCACTGGGGAGGGGCAGTAGTATGGATAGTCCAATTTCCAATGATAGCCACTCCCTCATAATAAGGGGGCGGTAGGGCAAGGCACATCCAGCAATCCTGGGTCCTATTGGGGTCAGAACTATTTAATGCCTGGTAGGCCCCATATATTAGGTTTAAGAGGCGACCGCCTGTGCCCGACCATGATGAAACCGGTCGTGGGGCAAAAGACGAATTAGGACTCACAGCTGCCCCTGTCGTCCGGGAGGGTGGAGTGGGCCTCGGCCACTGATCTACCAGTCGAATTGTAAATTGGAACCCAGGGTCGCTGCCAGCAAGATAAAACCGTAAACCCCAAGTTCTTCCCCTTTTCCAGTCAGTGAGGTTGGCCTTTTTTCCTTCATCTGTAAAGGAAATATTAAGGGGCACAGAGCAGTTGGGATCTTTTCCAGGAATAAAATTACGGTGTACAGTAATCCAATCCCAACTAGAGGAGGGTTTCCAATATGCGTGACCCGTGGTCGCACATTTCCAGGTTTTACAGTAAAAGGATTTTGGCCCCCCGCACCGCCGCCTTTCTTCCCTGGACCTGCCATTCTTAGGGCACACATAAAACTCAACTTGTCGAAGAGGGCATCTAAATCTGGGATTCTTACACCCGGTCCATAGGGCTACTTGTTTATGAGACATGTTAGGGATGTCTCGGGGGTTTAGTCCTGCAACCAAGTGAAAGACATCAGGGTGTAATGAAGGCCACCACGTCCCAGAAGGGGCCACGTGGGTAACAGACCACACGACCTTGTTAGTTCCAGATTTTACCTCCCACGTTAGTCTCCTTGAAACAGGTGGGATGCCCATGATCGGGGTAAGATAGATTAAAATTATTATAAATACTAAACAGTCTTTAAAGGTCTTATCTTGAGTGATTTTTGGGTGCGTTGTAGTTTTCATTTTGGTGTCGACTTGTCCTTGATTCTGTTTAGCTGCTGCCCTCCTGATGTGTGACGCGTGAACCCAGGCGGTGATTCCGACCACCTTTATTGCTGTTGGTGTGGTCAGTACTTCAGCGCGGTTCAGGAATCTTGATCAGATGTTTAGCTGCTTCCCTATGGACTCGTGAGTCAGCTACAAGGCACGGAAGCAATTTAACAGGGTAGGGATAGTTGCAAAAGGGTGGCAGTATAAAAATGTAGTGTTTTATATATATATATATATATATATATATATATATATATATATATATAATATGTAGCAGCAATTTGACCCAAGCTCTAGTGCCAGTCTCCATCATTAATTATACGTTTTACCCAACTATATCCCCAGTACCTTAGCTACCGCTACCACCATCTGACTTACCCTATAAACACAATGTAACTTTCTATTTCCAACACCTGTGCCACCGTCTGACTTACCCTGGAGACGAAGGCCAGCCCGGTGTTTGACCCCAGTACCTTTGGTAGTCCAAATCAGGGAAACATAGGCGCAGTTCTTCTTCCTGGTCGATAAAGCCTCTGTCCATTGTAAGTTTCCCGTGGGTAGTGGCGAAAGCGTACCAGCTGTTCTTGTGCACTGCCACCCACTCCTTTTTCTTAGCTGCACGGAGTGCGTGGTTCATAGTGATCAGCTCTGCCTGCCGAGTAGAGTCCTCGGGGGGTTGAAGGTGGAAACCCAGACCACTGACCTCGTTCGGCCGCCTCCCGCTGTTATCTCCGTTGAACTCCGGGCGCTAGGGGGATGCTGCGTGGGCCCATCCCGGACACCGCAGGAGGTGATGGAGCACTATCTACGGGAACCTGGGAAGGGCCCGCATCCCCAGCACTATTCAGACCACAAGTGTCCCAGCGAGGGAGGGGCCGATGTCGCCCGGTCTTACCACTCCGCTGCTGCCGTCTTCTCTTGCCGTCTTGCAGGGGCCGTTTTAGTCAGTTCAGTCTCGTGTGGCAGTCATACACCACTGGGTTCCTGTTGTTAGTCGGATCTTAGGCAGACTTGTCCTTTTGGGCACTTCTTTGTGCTTTTTGTCGGTCTCCAGGGTCCCTGTCTATCCTGATTCTCCCTTACTTTTGCTTTCTTTTAACTGTGGTGGCCAGGATCCTAGTTAGTTCCTCTTTCTTAGCCCATCTTAAACTTCCCTTTTTTTTAACTAAATAACTTTAACCCCTTCAGCTAAACTCCTCAGGGGAGTCTGGCAGTAGAGACTGAGTCTTTTACAAAGTTTCATTTAAGTGTAGTAAAATTAATGTTAGTAAAACAGGCCCTGCAAGTCCAGTCAGGGCTTGTGAACCCAGTTATATGGAGGAGGAGGACGGCCAGCTAGAACGGGCCGGGGGTCCTTCCTCCTCTATTTTATCGGATTCTTCCTTCTCCATTCCTTTTCTGGTCTCCCAAAAGGGCAGCGCGGGCCCTTTTGGGAAGTGGGGGATATAAGGTGCCCTCCTAAGGAGGCGGGGGGGGGGAATAAGGTGGTGGAATATCTTCCTGCTCGCCTGGAGGAGCTAAGGGTTTTTCAGGTTTGAGGGTGTCCAATTCCTGTAGGGTATTTGCCCTGGTCTGCAATTTCCGATACTAGGGGTGTTGCAGGTAAGATCGGAGGGGGTTTGGGGCTCGACGCCACCCCCAGGGCAACTGCTGACAACTCAGAACTGGGCTTCATCCTCAGAGCAGTGGTGGGTATAGTAGGATCGAGCTCTGCCACCGCCCTGTTGGAAAGGAGGAAAGGTTTTACCCAGTCTGGGAGTTTTCCGCCAGGTCCTCCCACACAAAGATGTAGGGCACTTGATTCGGGCGCCCTTCTTTACCTCCCCTGCAGACCTGGCTCTTCACCTGTAAGATAATTTGAGAGTTAAAAGTCCCATCCCGTGGCCACCCAATGGTTAAGGCTGGCCACTCGGACGTACAGAAACTTGTCCAGTTCTTCTTCTGCACTCTTATAGACAAGTTTTGGGCCCGCTCCCGGACCTCTCTCCAATGACCTAGAGTAAGACTCAAAGGTGTAGTTAATTCCTGTCCCATGTTGGAGGGGAAAGGCAAATCAGGAGAGTATATTAGAACACAGAAACAATCACAAAATTCACAAATGACAAGACTCACAAAGACACTGCGCGCAAAACCAAGACAAAACCAAAACCACAACTTCCGACGGGAGTGGCTGCTGCCACCAGCCCTTCTCCCGGGGAAGAAGACTGAGACAAAACTGAAACCAAAACTTCCGATGGGAGTGGCTGCTGCCACCAGCCCTCTTCTCCCGGGGAAGAAAACCTTTTACCTGGTGGGAGAGCGGCCTAGCCAGCCTCCCCCGAAACACCGCCACTGGAGCATCCCCCAGGGCCTGAGCCAGGGGTCGCGGACACGTCTGTCCTTTCCTACTACTGGCTCAACTCTTTCGGCGCCTAGTGCCCGGACGCCTAGCGCCCGTACAACATAAACCTCCGGTACGTCAAGCACCCCGGGAAAAAATAAAAAAATCAACAAAACACACAAAAACACTTAAAACAGCAAAAACTTACCTCCGATTGGAAAATGGAGCGTGGGTCTGGGGTCTCGAATCCCGGACGAGCCCCCAAGAATGTAGACCCCAGAAAGGTATCTCACACTTCTACCGACCCCAGAAACACGAATTCCAGTCCAATCGCTGCAAGTGCATGAGGAAGTTTATTACATCTGCGCAGATGGGCCAACTCTTAAGCACAACAGCACCCTCTAGTGCAGTGCGAGAAGAGAGGCCCCGATCATCAACTGCACAGAGTATTTAAGGATTAAAACCACAACATTAGCATATCTCCATAGCATTACAGAAAGTCACAAGATAAACCGCAGCATGACAAATTCTCATAAGATAAAGGGTTTTTCCAGAGTAAGGGAACAAAAAACCTTGAGCAAGCATAAACACGGGGTCACCATGACCAAAAACTCAACATAGCTCCTAAAATAATTATCACATGCTCCATTATCTCATAAAAGCATTAGCACAATCATCACATGTTACAAGGTCAGCTAAAGTCTAGTTATCTTAAAAAAATGCATTTTGCAAGCCAAAGCATTTTGCACAGAAGCAAAATATGCAGTTAGCTCAGGCGACTTCATTTTAAACCTAGCCGGCCTTATCTTCTCAAAATGAATTTGCTTTTCTCCAAAACCATTTTTACTGTGATTTCTCGGTCCATTGCATACGAATTGGACACCACCTTGTCCGTATATGACTGGATGAAACCGGAAATAGCTGGTTTTGTTTTGATAAATCAATCCCAATATTGCTACAGCCGCAGTGTTCTCTATTCCTGATATTATCCATGGATTTTACTGTCTTGAATGTTTTTTTTTCAGGAAACATTTAATTTTGTGCTTGGAAACACTTATTGGTTCCACATGGAGACACCAGCTCTACACATTCGTACTTTCTAGGGAGAACGCTAGAGAAACTGCGGCAAACAAACGTGATATTTCTGTTTGCATCTATGAGATTTTATGCACTTGCCTAACGAAAAGCCTTTGCTTTTCTCCAAAACCATTTTTACTGTGATTCTCTCAGTCCATTGCATACGAATTCCACACCAGTTTGTCCAGATATGACTTGATGAAACCGAAATAGCCGGTATTATTTGGCTAACTCAATCCCAGATATTGCTATAGCCTCTGTGTTTGTGCATTCCTGATATTATCCACAGACTTTATTGTTTTGAATGTTTTTTATTGGGGAACATTTTATTTTGAGCTTGGATACAGTAAATGGTTCAACATGAAGACACCAGCTCTACATATTCGTATTTGAAAGGGAGAAATCTAGAGGAACTGCGGCAAACAAGCATGATATTTCTGTTTGTATAGTGGCATTTTATGCACTTGCCTAACGAAAAGACTTTGCTTTTCTCCAAAACCTTTTGTACTGTGATTTGCTCGGTCCATTGCATACGAATTAAACACCAGTTTGTCCGGATATGACTGGATGAAACCGGAAATAGCCGGTTTTGTTTTGGTTAACTCAATCCCAGATATTGATACAGACTCTGTGTTTGTGCATTCCTGAGGTTATCCACAGACTTTATTATTTTGAATATTTTTTATCGGGGAACATTTCATTTTGCACCGTAGAAACTCTAATTGGTTCTACATGGAGACACCAGCTCTACACATTCGTATTTTCTAGGGAGAAAGCTAGAGGAAGAACGAGAAACAAACATGATATTTCTGCTTGTGTGGATGACATTTTATGCACTTGCCTGACGAAAAGACTTTGCTTTTCTCCAAAACCATTTTTACTGTGATTTTCTTGATCCATTGAATACGAATTCCACACCACTTTGTCCGGATATGACTGGATGAAACCAGAAATATCGGGTTGTGTTTTGGCTAAATCAATCCGAAATAATGCTACAGCCTCTGTTTTTGTGTATTCATGATATAACCAAGGACTTTATTGTTTTGAATGTTTTTTATCAGGGAACATTTTATTCTGAGCTTGGATAAAGTAATGGGTTCCACATGGAGACACCAGCTCTACAAATTCGTATTTTCTAGGGAGAAAGCTAGAGGAACTGCGGCAAACAAACATGATATTTCTGTTGTATAGATGACATTATATGCACTTGCCTAACGAAATGAATTTGCTTTTCTCCAAAACCATTTTTACTGTGATTTTCTCAGTCCATTGCATACGAATTCGACACCACCTTGTCCGGATATGACTGGAAAACTGGAAATATCTGGTTTTGTTTTTGCTAACTCAAACCCAGATATTGCTACAGCTTCTATGTTTGTGTTTTCCTGATATTATGCACGGACTTTATTGTTTTGAATGTTTTTTATCAGGGAACATTTAATTTTGTGCTTGGAAACACTAATTGGTTCCACATGGAGACACCAGCTCTACACATTCGTATTTTCTAGGGAGAAAGCTAGAGGAACTGCGGCAAACAAACATGATATTTCTGTTTGTATCGATGACATTTTATGCACTTGCCTAACGAAAAGACTTTGCATTTCTTCAAAAGAATTAATATTTGATTTTCTCGGTCCATTGCATACGAATTCCACACCACTTTGTCCGGATATGACTGGATGAAACCAGAAATATATGGTTGTGTTTTGGCTAACTCAATCCGAAATAATGCTACAGCCTCTGTGTTTGTGTATTCATGATATTAACCACGGACTTTATTTTTTTCAATGTTTTTTTTTCAGTGAACATTTTACTCTGAGCTTGGATACAGTAATTGGTTCCACATGGAGACACCAGCTGTACACATTTGTATTTTCTAGGGAGAAAGCTAGAGGAACTGCGGCAAACAAACATGATATTTCTGTTTGTATCGATGACATTTTATGCAATTGCCTAACGAAAAGACTTTGCATTTCTTCAAAAGAATTAATATGTGATTTTCTCAGTCCATTGCAGAAGAATTCCACACCATTTTATCCGGATATGACTGGATGAAACCAGAAATATATGGTTGTGTTTTGGGTAACTCAATCCGAAATAATGCTACAGCCTCTGTGTTTGTGTATTCCTGATATTAACCACGGACTTTATTTTTTTCAAGTTTTTTTCAGTGAACATTTAATTCTGAGCTTGGATACAGTAAATGCTTCCATATGGAGACACCAGCTGTACACATTCGTATTTTCTAGGGAGAAAGCTAGAGAAACTGCGGCAAACAAACATGATATTTCTGTTTATATCTATGAGATTTTATGCACTTGCCTAACAAAAAGACTTTGCTTTTCTCCAAAACCATTTATACTGTGATTTTCTCGGTCCATTGCATACGAATTCCACACCAGTTTGTCCGGATATCACTGGATGAACCCTGAAATAGCCGGTATTATTTGGCTAACTCAAATCCAGATATTGCTACAGCCTCTGTGTTTATGCATTCCTGATATTATCCACGGACTTTGTTGCTTTGAATGTTTTTTTATCGGGGAACATTTTATTTTGAGCTTGGATAGAGTAATTGGTTCAACATGAAGAAACCAGCTCTACATATTCGTATTTGAAAGGGAGAAATCTAGAGGAACTGTGGCAAACAAACATGATATTTCTGTTTGTATAGATGGCATTTTATGCACTTGCCTAACGAAAAGACTTTGCTTTTCTCCAAAACCTTTTGCACACTGATTTTCTCGGTCCATTGCATATGAATTCCACACCAGTTTGTCCGGATATGACTGGATGAAACCAGAAATATCTGGTTGTGTTTTGGCTAACTAAATCTGAATATTGCTACAGCCGCTGTGATTCTCTATTCCTGATATTATCCACGGATTTTACTGTTTTGAATGTTTTTTTTTAGGAAACATTTAATTTTGTGCTTGGAAACACTTATTGGTTCCACATGGAGACACCAGCTCTACACTTTCGTACTTTCCAGGGAGAACGCTAGAGAATCTGTGGCAAACAAACGTGATATTTCTGTTTGTATCTATGAGATTTTATGCACTTGCCTAACGAAAAGCCTTTGCTTTTCTCCAAAACCATTTGTACTGTGATTCTCTCGGTCCATTGCATACAAATTCCACACCAGTTTGTCCAGATATGACTTGATGAAACCGAAATAGCCGGTATTATTTGGCTAACTAAATCCCAGATATTGCTACAGCCTCTGTGTTTGTGCATTCCTGATATTATCCACAGACTTTATTGTTTTGAATGTTTTTTATTGGGGAACATTTTATTTTGAGCTTGGATACAGTAAATGGTTCAACATGATGAATCCAGCTCTACATATTCGTATTTGAAAGGGAGAAATCTAGAGGAACTGCGGCAAACAAACATGATATTTCTGTTTGTATAGATGGCATTTTATGCACTTGCCTAACGAAAAGACTTTGCTTTTCTCCAAAACCTTTTGTACTGTGATTTGCTCGGTCCATTGCATACGAATTAAACACCAGTTTGTCCGGATATGACTGGATGAAACCGGAAATAGCCGGTTTTGTTTTGGTTAACTCAATCCCAGATATTGCTACAGACTCTGTGTTTGTGCATTCCTGATGTTATCCACAGACTTTATTATTTTGAATGTTTTTTATCGGGGAACATTTTATTTTGTGCTGTGAAACACTAATTGGTTCCACATGGAGACACCAGCTCTACACATTCGTATTTTCTAGGGAGAAAACTAGAGGAACTGCGGCAAACAAACATGATATTTCTGTTTGTATCGATGACATTTTATGCACTTGCCTGAAGAAAAGACTTTGCTTTTCTCCAAAACCATTTTTACTGTGATTTTCTCGATCCATTGCATACGAATTCCACACCACTTTGTCCGGATATGACTGGATGAAACCAGAAATATCGGGTTGTGTTTTGGCTAAATCAATCCGAAATAATGCTACAGCCTCTGTTTTTGTGTATTCATGATATTACCAAGGACTTTATTGTTTTGAATGTTTTTTATCGGGGAACATTTTATTCTGAGCTTGGATACAGTAATGTGTTCCACATGGAGACACCAACTCTACAAATTCGTATTTTCTAGGGAGAAAGCTAGAGGAACTGCGGCAAACAAACATGATATTTCTGTTGTATAGATGACATTATATGCACTTGCCTAACGAAATGAATTTGCTTTTCTCCAAAACCATTTTTACTGTGATTTCTCGGTCCATTGCATACGAATTAAACACCTGTTTGTCCGGATATGACTGGATGAAACCGGAAATAGCCGGTTTTGTTTTGGCTAACTCAATCCCAATATTGCTACAGCCGCTGTGTTTCTCTATTCCTGATATTATCCACGGATTTTACTGTTTTGAATGTTTTTTTTTTCAGGAAACATTTAATTGTGTGCTTGGAAACACTTATTGGTTCCACATGGAGACACCAGCTCTACACATTCGTACTTTCTAGGGAGAACGCTAGAGAAACTGCAGCAAACAAACGTGATATTTCTGTTTGTATCTACGAGAATTTATGCACTTGCCTAACGAAAAGCCTTTGCTTTTCTCCAAAACCATTTTTACAGTGATTCTCTCGGTCCCTTGCATACGAATTCCACACCAGTTTGTCCAGATATGACTTGATGAAACCGAAATAGCCGGTATTATTTGGCTAACTTAATCCCAGATATTGCTACAGCCTCTGTGTTTGTGCATTCCTGATATTATCCACAGACTTTATTGTTTTGAATGTTTTTTATTGGGGAACATTTTATTTTGAGCTTGGATACAGTAAATGGTTCAACATGAAGACACCAGCTCTACATATTCGTATTTGAAAGGGAGAAATCTAGAGGAACTGCGGCAAACAAGCATGATATTTCTGTTTGCACAGTGGCATTTTATGCACTTGCCTAACGAAAAGACTTTGCTTTTCTCCAAAACCTTTTGTACTGTGATTTGCTCGGTCCATTGCATACGAATTAAACACCAGTTTGTCCGTATATGACTGGATGAAACCGGAAATAGCCGGTTTTGTTTTGGTTAACTCAATCCCAGATATTGCTACAGACTCTGTGTTTGTGCATTCCTGAGGTTATCCACAGACTTTATTATTTTGAATTTTTTTTACGGGGAACATTTCATTTTGCACCGTAGAAACTCTAATTGGTTCTACATGGAGACACCAGCTCTACACATTCCTATTTTCTAGGGAGAAAGCTAGAGGAAGAACGAGAAACAAACATGATATTTCTGCTTGTGTGGATGACATTTTATGCACTTGCCTGACGAAAAGACTTTGCTTTTCTCCAAAACCATTTTTACTGTGATTTTCTTGATCCATTGCATACGAATTCCACACCACTTTGTCCGGATATGACTAGATGAAACCAGAAATATCGGGTTGTGTTTTGGCTAAATCAATCCGAAATAATGCTACAGCCTCTGTTTTGGTGTATTCATGATATTACCAAGGACTTTATTGTTTTGAATGTTTTTTATCAGGGAACATTTTATTCTGAGCTTGGATAAAGTAATGGGTTCCACATGGAGACACCAGCTCTACAAATTCGTATTTTCTAGGGAGAAAGCTAGAGGAACTGCGGCAAACAAACATGATATTTCTGTTGTATAGATGACATTATATGCACTTGCCTAACGAAATGAATTTGCTTTTCTCCAAAACCATTTTTACTGTGATTTTCTCGGTCCATTGCATACGAATTCGACACCACCTTGTCCGGATATGACTGGAAAACTGGAAATATCTGGTTTTGTTTTTGCTAACTCAAACCCAGATATTGCTACAGCTTCTATGTTTGTGTTTTCCTGATATTATGCACGGACTTTATTGTTTTGAATGTTTTTTATCAGGGAACATTTAATTTTGTGCTTGGAAACACTAATTGGTTCCACATGGAGACACCAGCTCTACACATTCGTATTTTCTAGGGAGAAAGCTAGAGGAACTTTGGCAAACAAACATGATATTTCTGTTTGTATCGATGACATTTTATGCACTTGCCTAACGAAAAGACTTTGCATTTCTTCAAAAGAATTAATATGTGATTTTCTCGGTCCATTGCAGAAGAATTCCACACCAGTTTGTCCGTATATGACTGGATGAAACCAGAAATATCTGGTTGTGTTTTGGCTAACTCAATCTGACTATTGCTACAGCCGCTGTGTTTGTCTATTCCTGATATTATCCACGGATTTTACTGTTTTGAATGATTTTTTTTTCAGGAAACATTTAATTGTGTGCTTGGAAACACTTATTGGTTCCACATGGAGACACCAGCTCTACACATTCGTACTTTCTAGGGAGAACGCTAGAGAAACTGCGGCAAACAAACGTGATATTTCTGTTTGTATAGATGACATTTTATTCACTTGCCTAACGAAAAGCCTTTGCTTTTCTCCAAAACCATTTTTACTGTGATTTGCTCGGTCCATTGCATACGAATTCCACACCAGTTTGTCCGGATATGACTGGATGAAACCGGAAATAGCCAGTATTATTTGGCTAACTCAATCCCAGATATTGCTACAGCCTCTGTGTTTGTGCATTCCTGATATTATCCACAGACTTTATTGTTTTGAATGCTTTTTATCGGGGAACATTTTATTTTGAGCTTGGATAGAGTAATTGGTTCAACATGAAGAAACCAGCTCTACATATTCGTATTTGAAAGGGAGAAATCTAGAGAAACTGTGGCAAACAAACATGATATTTCTGTTTGTATAGACAGCATTTTATGCACTTGCCTGACGAAAAGACTTTGCTTTTCTCCAAAACCTTTTGTACAGTGATTTTCTCGGTCCATTGCATACGAATTAAACACCAGTTTGTCCGTATATGACTGGATGAAACAAGAAATATCTGGTTGTGTTTTGGCTAACTCAATCTGAATATTGCTACAGCCGCTGTGTTTGTCTATTCCTGATATTATCCACGGATTTTACTGTTTTGAATGATTTTTTTTTCAGGAAACATTTAATTGTGTGCTTGGAAACAATTATTGGTTCCACATGGAGACACTAGTTCTACACATTCGTATTTTCTAGGGAGAAAGCTAGAGGAACTGCAGCAAACAAACATGATATTTCTGTTTGCATAGATTACATTTTATGCACTTGCCTAACGAAAAGCCTTTGCTTTTCTCCAAAACCATTTTTACTGTGATTCTCTCCGTCCATTGCATACGAATTCCACACCAGTCTTTCCGAATATGACTGGATGAAACCGGAAATAGCCGGTATTATTTGGCTAACTCAATCCCAGATATTGCTACAGCCTCTGTGTTTGTGCATTCCTGATATTATCCACAGACTTTATTGTTTTGAATGCTTTTTATCGGGGAACATTTTATTTTGAGCTTGGATACAGTAAATGGTTCAACATGAAGAATCCAGCTCTACATATTCGTATTTGAAAGGGAGAAATCAGGAGGAACTGCGGCAAACAAACATGATATTTCTGTTTGTATAGACGGCATTTTATGCACTTGCCTAACGAAAAGACTTTGCTTTTCTCCAAAACCTTTTGTACTGTGATTTGCTCGGTCCATTGCATACGAATTAAACACCAGTTTGTCCGGATATGACAGGATGAAACCGGAAATAGCCGGTTTTGTTTTGGCTAACTCATTCCCAGATATTGCTACAGACTCTGTGTTTGTGCATTCCTGATGTAATCCACAGACTTTATTATTTTGAATGTTTTTTATCAGGGAACATTTAATTTTGTGCTGCGAAACACTAATTGGTTCCAGATGGAGACACCAGCTCTACACATTCGTATTTTCTAGGGAGAAAGCTAGAGTAACTGCAGCAAACAAACATGGTATTTCTGTTTGTATGATGACATTTTATGCACTTGCCTAACGAAAAGACTTTGCATTTCTTCAAAAGAATTAATATGTGATTTTCTCTGTCCAATGCATACGAATTCCACACCACTTTGTCCGGATATGACTGGATGAAACCAGAAATATGTGGTTGTGTTTTGGGTAACTCAATCCGAAATAATGCTACAGCCTCTGTGTTTGTGTATTCATGATATTAACCACGGACTTTATTTTTTTCAATGTTTTTTTTTCAGTGAACATTTTACTCTCAGCTTGGATACAGTAATTGGTTCCACATGGAGACACCAGCTCTACACATTCGTACTTTCTAGGGAGAAAGCGAGAGGAACTGCGGCAAACAAACATGATATTTCTGTTTCTATCTATGAGATTTTATGCACTTGCCTAACGAAAAGCCTTTGCTTTTCTCCAAAACCATTTTTACTGTGATTCTCTCGGTCCATTGCATACGAATTCCACACCAGTTTGTCCGGATATCACTGGATGAACCCTGAAATAGCCCGTATTATTTGGCTAACACAAATCCAGATATTGCTACAGCCTCTGTGTTTATGCATTCCTGATATTATCCACGGACTTTGTTGTTTTGAATGTTTTTTATCGGGGAACATTTTATTTTGAGCTTGGATAGAGTAATTGGTTCAACATGAAGACACCAGCTCTACATATTCGTATTTGAAAGGGAGAAATCTAGAGGAACTGTGGCAAACAAACATGATATTTCTGTTTGTATAGACAGCATTTTATGCACTTGCCTGACGAAAAGACTTTGCTTTTCTCCAAAACCTTTTGTACAGTGATTTTCTCGGTCCATTGCATAGGAATTAAACACCAGTTTGTCCGGATATGACTGGATGAAACCGGAAATAGCCGGTTCTGTTTTGGGTAACTCATTCCCAGTTATTGCTACAGACTCTGTGTTTGTGCATTCCTGATGTTATCCACAGACTTTATTATTTTGAATGTTTTTTATCAGGGAACATTTAATTTTGTGCTGCGAAACACTAATTGGTTCCACATGGAGACACCAGCTCTACACATTCGTATTTTCTTGGGAGAAAGCTAGAGGAACTGCAGCAAACAAACATGATATTTCTGTTTGCATAGATTACATTTTATGCACTTGCCTAACGAAAAGCCTTTGCTTTTCTCCAAAACCATTTGTACTGTGATTCTCTCCGTCCATTGCATACGAATTCCACACCAGTGTTTCCGGATATGACTGGATGAAACCGGAAATAGCCGGTATTATTTGGCTAACTCAATCCCAGATATTGCTACAGCCTCTGTGTTTGTGCATTCCTGATATTATCTACAGACTTTATTGTTTTGAATGTTTTTTATCGGGGAACATTTTATTTTGAGCTTGGATACAGTAAATGGTTCAACATGAAGAATCCAGCTCTACATATTCGTATTTGAAAGGGAGAAATCTAGAAGAACTGCGGCAAACAAACATGATATTTCTGTTTGTATAGACGGCTTTTTATGCACTTGCCTAACGAAAAGCCTTTGCTTTTCTCCAAAACCTTTTGTACTGTGATTTGCTCGGTCCATTGCATACGAATTAAACACCAGTTTGTCCGGATATGACTGGATGAAACCGGAAATAGCCGGTTTTGTTTTGGCTAACTCATTCCCAGATATTGCTACAGACTCTGTGTTTGTGCATTCCTGATGTTATCCACAGACTTTATTATTTTGAATGTTTTTTATCAGGGAACATTTAATTTTGTGCTGTGAAACACGAATTATTTCCAAATGGAGACACCAGCTCTACACATTCGTATTTTCTAGGGAGAAAGCTAGAGGAACTGCAGCAAACAAACATGATATTTCTGTTTGCATAGATTACATTTTATGCACTTGCCTAACGAAAAGCCTTTGCTTTTCTCCAAAACCATTTTTACTGTGATTCTCTCCGTCCATTGCATACGAATTCCACACCAGTCTTTCCGGATATGACTGGATGAAACCGGAAATAGCCGGTATTATTTGGCTAACTCAATCCCAGATATTGCTACAGCCTCTGTGTTTGTGCATTCCTGATATTATCCACAGACTTTATTGTTTTGAATGCTTTTTATCGGGGAACATTTTATTTTGAGCTTGGATACAGTAAATGGTTCAACATGAAGAATCCAGCTCTACATATTCGTATTTGAAAGGGAGAAATCAGGAGGAACTGCGGCAAACAAACATGATATTTCTGTTTGTATAGACGGCATTTTATGCACTTGCCTAACGAAAAGACTTTGCTTTTCTCCAAAACCTTTTGTACTGTGATTTGCTCGGTCCATTGCATACGAATTAAACACCAGTTTGTCCGGATATGACTGGATAAAACCGGAAATAGCCGGTTTTGTTTTGGCTAACTCATTCCCAGATATTGCTACAGCCTCTGTGTTTATGCATTCTGATATTATCCACGGACTTTGCTGTTTTGAATGTTTTTTTATCGGGGAACATTTTATTTTGAGCTTGGATAGAGTAATTGGTTCAACATGAAGACACCAGCTCTACATATTCGTATTTGAAAGGGAGAAAGCTAGAGGAACTGTGGCAAACAAACATGATATTTCTGTTTGTATAGACAGCATTTTATGCACTTGCCTGACGAAAAGACTTTGCTTTTCTCCAAAACCTCTTGTACAGTTATTTTCTTGGTCCATTGCATAGGAATTAAACACCAGTTTGTCCGGATATGACTGGATGAAACCGGAAATAGCCGGTTCTGTTTTGGGTAACTCATTCCCAGATATTGCTACAGACTCTGTGTTTGTGCATTCCTGATGTTATCCACAGACTTTATTATTTTGAATGTTTTTTTTACAGGGAACATTTAATTTTGTGCTGCGAAACACTAATTGGTTCCACATGGAGACACCAGCTCTACACATTCGTATTTTCTAGGGAGAAAGCTAGAGGAACTGCAGCAAACAAACATGATATTTCTGTTTGCATAGATTACATTTTATGCACTTGCCTAACGAAAAGACTTTGCTTTTCTCCAAAACCATTTGTACTGTGATTTTCTCGGTCCATTGCATACGAATTCCACACCAGTTTGTCCGGATATGACTGGATGAAACCGGAAATAGCCGGTATTATTTGGCTAACTCAATCCCAGATATTGCTACAGCCTCTGTGTTTGTGCATTCCTGATATTATCTACAGACTTTATTGTTTTGAATGTTTTTTATCGGGGAACATTTTATTTTGAGCTTGGATACAGTAAATGGTTCAACATGAAGAATCCAGCTCTACATATTCGTATTTGAAAGGGAGAAATCTAGAAGAACTGCGGCAAACAAACATGATATTTCTGTTTGTATAGACAGCTTTTTATGCACTTGCCTAACGAAAAGCCTTTGCTTTTCTCCAAAACCTTTTGTACTGTGATTTGCTCGGTCCATTGCATACGAATTAAACACCAGTTTGTCCGGATATGACTGGATGAAACCGGAAATAGCCGGTTTAGTTTTGGCTAACTCATTCCCAGATATTGCTACAGACTCTGTGTTTGTGCATTCCTGATGTTATCCACAGACTTTATTATTTTGAATGTTTTTTATCAGGGAACATTTAATTTTGTGCTGTGAAACACGATTATTTCCAAATGGAGACACCAGCTCTACATATTCGTATTTTCTAGGGAGAAAGCTAGAGGAACTGCAGCAAACAAACATGATATTTCTGTTTGCATAGATTACATTTTATGCACTTGCCTAACGAAAAGCCTTTGCTTTTCTCCAAAACCATTTTTACTGTGATTCTCTCCGTCCATTGCATACGAATTCCACACCAGTCTTTCCGGATATGACTGGATGAAACCGGAAATAGCCGGTATTATTTGGCTAACTCAATCCCAGATATTGCTACAGCCTCTGTGTTTGTGCATTCCTGATATTATCCACAGACTTTATTGTTTTGAATGCTTTTTATCGGGGAACATTTTATTTTGAGCTTGGATACAGTAAATGGTTCAACATGAAGAATCCAGCTCTACATATTCGTATTTGAAAGGGAGAAATCAGGAGGAACTGCGGCAAACAAACTTGATATTTCTGTTTGTATAGACGGCATTTTATGCACTTGCCTATCGAAAAGACTTTGCTTTTCTCCAAAACCTTTTGTACTGTGATTTGCTCGGTCCATTGCATATGAATTAAACACCAGTTTGTCCGGATATGACTGGATAAAACCGGAAATAGCCGGTTTGTTTTGGCTAACTCATTCCCAGATATTGCTACAGACTCTGTGTTTGTGCATTCCTGATGTAATCCACAGACTTTATTATTTTGAATGTTTTTTATCAGGGAACATTTAATTTTGTGCTGTGAAACACTAATTGGTTCCAGATGGAGACACCAGCTCTACACATTCGTATTTTCTAGGGAGAAAGCTAGAGTAAATGCAGCAAACAAACATGGTATTTCTGTTTGTATGATGACATTTTATGCACTTGCCTAACGAAAAGACTTTGCATTTCTTCAAAAGAATTAATATGTGATTTTCTCGGTCCATTGCATACGAATTCCACACCACTTTGTCCGGATATGACTGGATGAAGCCAGAAATATATGGTTGTGTTTTGGCTAACTCAATCCGAAATAATGCTACAACCTCTGTGTTTGTGTATTCATGATATTAAGCACGGACTTTAATTTTTTCAATGTTTTTTTTCAGTGAACATTTTACTCTGAGCTTGGATACAGTAATTGGTTCCACATGGAGACACCAGCTCTACACATTCGTATTTTCTAGGGAGAAAGCTAGAGGAACTGCGGCAAACAAACATGATATTTCTGTTTGTATCGATGACATTTTATGCACTTGCCTAACGAAAAGACTTTGCTTTTCTCCAAAACCATTTGTACTGTGATTTTCTCGGTCCATTGCATATGAATTCCACACCAGTTTGTCCGGATATCACTGGATGAACCCTGAAATAGCCGGTATTATTTGGCTAACTCAAATCCAGATATTGCTACAGCCTCTGTGTTTATGCATTCCTGATATTATCCATGGACTTTGTTGTTTTGAATGTTTTTTATCGGGGAACATTTTATTTTGAGCTTGGATAGAGTAATTGGTTCAACATGAAGACACCAGCTCTACATATTCGTATTTGAAAGGGAGAAATCTAGAGGAACTGTGGCAAACAAACATGATATTTCTGTTTGTATAGATGGCATTTTAAGCACTTGCCTAACGAAAAGACTTTGCTTTTCTCCAAAACCTTTTGTACAGTGATTTTGTCGGTCCATTGCATACGAATTAAACACCAGTTTGTCCGGATATGACTGGATGAAACCGGAAATAGCCGGTTTTGTTTTGGCTAACTGAATCCCAGATATTGCTACAGACTCTGTGTTTGTGCATTCCTGATGTTATCCACAGACTTTATTATTTTGAATATTTTTTATCAGGGAACATTTAATTTTGTGCTGCAAAACACTAATTGGTTCCACATGGAGACACCAGCTCTACACATTCGTATTTTCTAGGGAGAAAGCTAGAGGAACTGCAGCAAACAAACATGATATTTCTGTTTGTATCTATGAGATTTTATGCACTTGCCTAACGAAAAGCCTTTGCTTTTCTCCAAAACCATTTTTACTGTGATTCTCTCCGTCCATTGCATTCGAATTCCACACCAGTTTTTCCGGGTATGACTGGATGAAACCGGAAATAGCCGGTATTATTTGGCTAACTCAATCCCAGATATTGCTACGGCCTCTGTGTTTGTGCATTCCTGATATTATCCACAGCCTTTATTGTTTTGAATGTTTTTTATCGGGGAACATTTTATTTTGAGCTTGGATACAGTAAATGGTTCAACATGAAGAATCCAGCTCTACATATTCGTATTTGAAAGGGAAAAATCTAGAGGAACTGCGGCAAACAAACATGATATTTCTGTTTGTATAGACGGCATTTTATGCACTTGCCTAATGAAAAGCCTTTGCTTTTCTCCAAAACCTTTTGTACTGTGATTTGCTCGGTCCATTGCATACGAATTAAACACCAGTTTGTCCGGATATGACTGGAGAAAACCGGAAATAGCCGGTTTTGTTTTGGCTAACTCATTCCCAGATATTGCTACAGACTCTGTGTTTGTGCATTCCTGATGTTATCCACAGACTTTATTATTTTGAATGTTTTTTATCAGGGAACATTTAATTTTGTGCTGTGAAACACTAATTGGTTCCAGATGGAGACACCAGCTCTACACATTCGTATTTTCTAGGGAGAAAGCTAGAGTAACTGCAGCAAACAAACATGGTATTTCTGTTTGTATGATGACATTTTATGCACTTGCCTAACGAAAAGACTTTGCATTTCTTCAAAAGAATTAATATGTGATTTTCTCGGTCCAATGCATACGAATTCCACACCACTTTGTCCGGATATGACTGGATGAAGCCAGAAATATATGGTTGTGTTTTGGCTAACTCAATCCGAAATAATGCTACAGCCTCTGTGTTTGTGTATTCATGATATTAACCACGGACTTTAATTTTTTCAATGTTTTTTTTCAGTGAACATTTTACTCTGAGCTTGGATACAGTAATTGGTTCCACATGGAGACACCAGCTGTACACATTCGTATTTTCTAGGGAGAAAGCTAGAGGAACTGCGGCAAACAAACATGATATTTCTGTTTATATCTATGAGATTTTATGCACTTGCCTAACGAAAAGACTTTGCTTTTCTCCAAAACCATTTGTACTGTGATTCTCTCGGTCCATTGCATACGAATTCGACACCACCTTGTCCGGATATGACTGGATGAAACTGGAAATATCTGGTTTTGTTTTTGCTAACTCAAACCCAGATATTGCTTCAGCTTCTATGTTTGTGTTTTCCTGATATTATGCACGGACTTTATTGTTTTGAATGTTTTTTATCAGGGAACATTTAATTTTGTGGTTGGAAACACTCTTCGTTTCCACATGGAGACACCAGCTCTACACATTCGTATTTTCTAGGGAGAAAGCTAGAGGAACTTTGGCAAACAAACATGATATTTCTGTTTGTATCGATGACATTTTATGCACTTGCCTAACGAAAAGACTTTGCATTTCTTCAAAAGAATTAATATGTGATTTTCTCGGTCCATTGCATACGAATTCCACACCAATTTGTCCGGATATGACTGGATGAAACAAGAAATATATGGTTGTGTTTTGGCTAACTCAATCTGAAATAATGCTACACCCTCTGTGTTTGTGCATTCCTGATATTATCCACAGAATTTATTGTTTTGAATGTTTTTTTATCGGGGAACATTTTATTTTGAGCTTGGATACAGTAAATGGTTCAACATGAAGAAACCAGCTCTACATATTCGTATTTGAAAGGGAGAAATCTAGAGGAAATGCGGCAAGCAAACATGATATTTCTGTTTGTATAGATGGCATTTTATGCACTTGCCTAACGAAAAGACTTTGCTTTTCTCCAAAACCTTTTGTACAGTGATTTTGTCGGTCCATTGCATACGAATTAAACACCAGTTTGTCCGGATATGACTGGATGAAACCGGAAATAGCCGGTTTTGTTTTGGCTAACTGAATCCCAGATATTGCTACAGACTCTGTGTTTGTGCATTCCTGATGTTATCCACAGACTTTATTATTTTGAATATTTTTTATCAGGGAACATTTAATTTTGTGCTGCAAAACACTAATTGGTTCCACATGGAGACACCAGCTCTACACATTCGTATTTTCTAGGGAGAAAGCTAGAGGAACTGCAGCAAACAAACATGATATTTCTGTTTGTATCTATGAGATTTTATGCACTTGCCTAACGAAAAGCCTTTGCTTTTCTCCAAAACCATTTTTACTGTGATTCTCTCCGTCCATTGCATTCGAATTCCACACCAGTTTTTCCGGGTATGACTGGATGAAACCGGAAATAGCCGGTATTATTTGGCTAACTCAATCCCAGATATTGCTACGGCCTCTGTGTTTGTGCATTCCTGATATTATCCACAGCCTTTATTGTTTTGAATGTTTTTTATCGGGGAACATTTTATTTTGAGCTTGGATACAGTAAATGGTTCAACATGAAGAATCCAGCTCTACATATTCGTATTTGAAAGGGAAAAATCTAGAGGAACTGCGGCAAACAAACATGATATTTCTGTTTGTATAGACGGCATTTTATGCACTTGCCTAATGAAAAGCCTTTGCTTTTCTCCAAAACCTTTTGTACTGTGATTTGCTCGGTCCATTGCATACGAATTAAACACCAGTTTGTCCGGATATGACTGGAGAAAACCGGAAATAGCCGGTTTTGTTTTGGCTAACTCATTCCCAGATATTGCTACAGACTCTGTGTTTGTGCATTCCTGATGTTATCCACAGACTTTATTATTTTGAATGTTTTTTATCAGGGAACATTTAATTTTGTGCTGTGAAACACTAATTGGTTCCACATGGAGAAACCAGCTCTACACATTCGTATTTTCTAGGGAGAAAGCTAGAGGAACTGCAGCAAACAAACATGATATTTCTGTTTATATCTATGAGATTTTATGCACTTGCCTAACGAAAAGCCTTTGCTTTTCTCCAAAACCATTTTTACTGTGATTCTCTCAGTCCATTGCTTACGAATTCCACACCAGTTTGTCCAGATATGACTTGATGAAACCGAAATAGCCGGTATTATTTGGCTAACTCAATCCCAGATATTGCTATAGCCTCTGTGTTTGTGCATTCCTGATATTATCCACAGACTTTATTGTTTTGAATGTTTTTTATTGGGGAACATTTTATTTTGAGCTTGGATACAGTAAATGGTTCAACATGAAGACACCAGCTCTACATATTCGTATTTGAAAGGGAGAAATCTAGAGGAACTGCGGCAAACAAGCATGATATTTCTGTTTGTATAGTGGCATTTTATGCACTTGCCTAACGAAAAGACTTTGCTTTTCTCCAAAACCTTTTGTACTGTGATTTGCTCGGTCCATTGCATACGAATTAAACACCAGTTTGTCCGGATATGACTGGATGAAACCGGAAATAGCCGGTTTTGTTTTGGTTAACTCAATCCCAGATATTGATACAGACTCTGTGTTTGTGCATTCCTGAGGTTATCCACAGACTTTATTATTTTGAATATTTTTTATCGGGGAACATTTCATTTTGCACCGTAGAAACTCTAATTGGTTCTACATGGAGACACCAGCTCTACACATTCGTATTTTCTAGGGAGAAAGCTAGAGGAAGAACGAGAAACAAACATGATATTTCTGCTTGTGTGGATGACATTTTATGCACTTGCCTGACGAAAAGACTTTGCTTTTCTCCAAAACCATTTTTACTGTGATTTTCTTGATCCATTGAATACGAATTCCACACCACTTTGTCCGGATATGACTGGATGAAACCAGAAATATCGGGTTGTGTTTTGGCTAAATCAATCCGAAATAATGCTACAGCCTCTGTTTTTGTGTATTCATGATATAACCAAGGACTTTATTGTTTTGAATGTTTTTTATCAGGGAACATTTTATTCTGAGCTTGGATAAAGTAATGGGTTCCACATGGAGACACCAGCTCTACAAATTCGTATTTTCTAGGGAGAAAGCTAGAGGAACTGCGGCAAACAAACATGATATTTCTGTTGTATAGATGACATTATATGCACTTGCCTAACGAAATGAATTTGCTTTTCTCCAAAACCATTTTTACTGTGATTTTCTCAGTCCATTGCATACGAATTCGACACCACCTTGTCCGGATATGACTGGAAAACTGGAAATATCTGGTTTTGTTTTTGCTAACTCAAACCCAGATATTGCTACAGCTTCTATGTTTGTGTTTTCCTGATATTATGCACGGACTTTATTGTTTTGAATGTTTTTTATCAGGGAACATTTAATTTTGTGCTTGGAAACACTAATTGGTTCCACATGGAGACACCAGCTCTACACATTCGTATTTTCTAGGGAGAAAGCTAGAGGAACTGCGGCAAACAAACATGATATTTCTGTTTGTATCGATGACATTTTATGCACTTGCCTAACGAAAAGACTTTGCATTTCTTCAAAAGAATTAATATTTGATTTTCTCGGTCCATTGCATACGAATTCCACACCACTTTGTCCGGATATGACTGGATGAAACCAGAAATATATGGTTGTGTTTTGGCTAACTCAATCCGAAATAATGCTACAGCCTCTGTGTTTGTGTATTCATGATATTAACCACGGACTTTATTTTTTTCAATGTTTTTTTTTCAGTGAACATTTTACTCTGAGCTTGGATACAGTAATTGGTTCCACATGGAGACACCAGCTGTACACATTTGTATTTTCTAGGGAGAAAGCTAGAGGAACTGCGGCAAACAAACATGATATTTCTGTTTGTATCGATGACATTTTATGCAATTGCCTAACGAAAAGACTTTGCATTTCTTCAAAAGAATTAATATGTGATTTTCTCAGTCCATTGCAGAAGAATTCCACACCATTTTATCCGGATATGACTGGATGAAACCAGAAATATATGGTTGTGTTTTGGGTAACTCAATCCGAAATAATGCTACAGCCTCTGTGTTTGTGTATTCCTGATATTAACCACGGACTTTATTTTTTTCAAGTTTTTTTCAGTGAACATTTAATTCTGAGCTTGGATACAGTAAATGCTTCCATATGGAGACACCAGCTGTACACATTCGTATTTTCTAGGGAGAAAGCTAGAGAAACTGCGGCAAACAAACATGATATTTCTGTTTATATCTATGAGATTTTATGCACTTGCCTAACAAAAAGACTTTGCTTTTCTCCAAAACCATTTATACTGTGATTTTCTCGGTCCATTGCATACGAATTCCACACCAGTTTGTCCGGATATCACTGGATGAACCCTGAAATAGCCGGTATTATTTGGCTAACTCAAATCCAGATATTGCTACAGCCTCTGTGTTTATGCATTCCTGATATTATCCACGGACTTTGTTGCTTTGAATGTTTTTTTATCGGGGAACATTTTATTTTGAGCTTGGATAGAGTAATTGGTTCAACATGAAGAAACCAGCTCTACATATTCGTATTTGAAAGGGAGAAATCTAGAGGAACTGTGGCAAACAAACATGATATTTCTGTTTGTATAGATGGCATTTTATGCACTTGCCTAACGAAAAGACTTTGCTTTTCTCCAAAACCTTTTGCACACTGATTTTCTCGGTCCATTGCATATGAATTCCACACCAGTTTGTCCGGATATGACTGGATGAAACCAGAAATATCTGGTTGTGTTTTGGCTAACTAAATCTGAATATTGCTACAGCCGCTGTGATTCTCTATTCCTGATATTATCCACGGATTTTACTGTTTTGAATGTTTTTTTTTAGGAAACATTTAATTTTGTGCTTGGAAACACTTATTGGTTCCACATGGAGACACCAGCTCTACACTTTCGTACTTTCCAGGGAGAACGCTAGAGAATCTGTGGCAAACAAACGTGATATTTCTGTTTGTATCTATGAGATTTTATGCACTTGCCTAACGAAAAGCCTTTGCTTTTCTCCAAAACCATTTGTACTGTGATTCTCTCGGTCCATTGCATACAAATTCCACACCAGTTTGTCCAGATATGACTTGATGAAACCGAAATAGCCGGTATTATTTGGCTAACTAAATCCCAGATATTGCTACAGCCTCTGTGTTTGTGCATTCCTGATATTATCCACAGACTTTATTGTTTTGAATGTTTTTTATTGGGGAACATTTTATTTTGAGCTTGGATACAGTAAATGGTTCAACATGATGAATCCAGCTCTACATATTCGTATTTGAAAGGGAGAAATCTAGAGGAACTGCGGCAAACAAACATGATATTTCTGTTTGTATAGATGGCATTTTATGCACTTGCCTAACGAAAAGACTTTGCTTTTCTCCAAAACCTTTTGTACTGTGATTTGCTCGGTCCATTGCATACGAATTAAACACCAGTTTGTCCGGATATGACTGGATGAAACCGGAAATAGCCGGTTTTGTTTTGGTTAACTCAATCCCAGATATTGCTACAGACTCTGTGTTTGTGCATTCCTGATGTTATCCACAGACTTTATTATTTTGAATGTTTTTTATCGGGGAACATTTTATTTTGTGCTGTGAAACACTAATTGGTTCCACATGGAGACACCAGCTCTACACATTCGTATTTTCTAGGGAGAAAACTAGAGGAACTGCGGCAAACAAACATGATATTTCTGTTTGTATCGATGACATTTTATGCACTTGCCTGAAGAAAAGACTTTGCTTTTCTCCAAAACCATTTTTACTGTGATTTTCTCGATCCATTGCATACGAATTCCACACCACTTTGTCCGGATATGACTGGATGAAACCAGAAATATCGGGTTGTGTTTTGGCTAAATCAATCCGAAATAATGCTACAGCCTCTGTTTTTGTGTATTCATGATATTACCAAGGACTTTATTGTTTTGAATGTTTTTTATCGGGGAACATTTTATTCTGAGCTTGGATACAGTAATGTGTTCCACATGGAGACACCAACTCTACAAATTCGTATTTTCTAGGGAGAAAGCTAGAGGAACTGCGGCAAACAAACATGATATTTCTGTTGTATAGATGACATTATATGCACTTGCCTAACGAAATGAATTTGCTTTTCTCCAAAACCATTTTTACTGTGATTTCTCGGTCCATTGCATACGAATTAAACACCTGTTTGTCCGGATATGACTGGATGAAACCGGAAATAGCCGGTTTTGTTTTGGCTAACTCAATCCCAATATTGCTACAGCCGCTGTGTTTCTCTATTCCTGATATTATCCACGGATTTTACTGTTTTGAATGTTTTTTTTTTCAGGAAACATTTAATTGTGTGCTTGGAAACACTTATTGGTTCCACATGGAGACACCAGCTCTACACATTCGTACTTTCTAGGGAGAACGCTAGAGAAACTGCAGCAAACAAACGTGATATTTCTGTTTGTATCTACGAGAATTTATGCACTTGCCTAACGAAAAGCCTTTGCTTTTCTCCAAAACCATTTTTACAGTGATTCTCTCGGTCCCTTGCATACGAATTCCACACCAGTTTGTCCAGATATGACTTGATGAAACCGAAATAGCCGGTATTATTTGGCTAACTTAATCCCAGATATTGCTACAGCCTCTGTGTTTGTGCATTCCTGATATTATCCACAGACTTTATTGTTTTGAATGTTTTTTATTGGGGAACATTTTATTTTGAGCTTGGATACAGTAAATGGTTCAACATGAAGACACCAGCTCTACATATTCGTATTTGAAAGGGAGAAATCTAGAGGAACTGCGGCAAACAAGCATGATATTTCTGTTTGCACAGTGGCATTTTATGCACTTGCCTAACGAAAAGACTTTGCTTTTCTCCAAAACCTTTTGTACTGTGATTTGCTCGGTCCATTGCATACGAATTAAACACCAGTTTGTCCGTATATGACTGGATGAAACCGGAAATAGCCGGTTTTGTTTTGGTTAACTCAATCCCAGATATTGCTACAGACTCTGTGTTTGTGCATTCCTGAGGTTATCCACAGACTTTATTATTTTGAATTTTTTTTACGGGGAACATTTCATTTTGCACCGTAGAAACTCTAATTGGTTCTACATGGAGACACCAGCTCTACACATTCCTATTTTCTAGGGAGAAAGCTAGAGGAAGAACGAGAAACAAACATGATATTTCTGCTTGTGTGGATGACATTTTATGCACTTGCCTGACGAAAAGACTTTGCTTTTCTCCAAAACCATTTTTACTGTGATTTTCTTGATCCATTGCATACGAATTCCACACCACTTTGTCCGGATATGACTAGATGAAACCAGAAATATCGGGTTGTGTTTTGGCTAAATCAATCCGAAATAATGCTACAGCCTCTGTTTTGGTGTATTCATGATATTACCAAGGACTTTATTGTTTTGAATGTTTTTTATCAGGGAACATTTTATTCTGAGCTTGGATAAAGTAATGGGTTCCACATGGAGACACCAGCTCTACAAATTCGTATTTTCTAGGGAGAAAGCTAGAGGAACTGCGGCAAACAAACATGATATTTCTGTTGTATAGATGACATTATATGCACTTGCCTAACGAAATGAATTTGCTTTTCTCCAAAACCATTTTTACTGTGATTTTCTCGGTCCATTGCATACGAATTCGACACCACCTTGTCCGGATATGACTGGAAAACTGGAAATATCTGGTTTTGTTTTTGCTAACTCAAACCCAGATATTGCTACAGCTTCTATGTTTGTGTTTTCCTGATATTATGCACGGACTTTATTGTTTTGAATGTTTTTTATCAGGGAACATTTAATTTTGTGCTTGGAAACACTAATTGGTTCCACATGGAGACACCAGCTCTACACATTCGTATTTTCTAGGGAGAAAGCTAGAGGAACTTTGGCAAACAAACATGATATTTCTGTTTGTATCGATGACATTTTATGCACTTGCCTAACGAAAAGACTTTGCATTTCTTCAAAAGAATTAATATGTGATTTTCTCGGTCCATTGCAGAAGAATTCCACACCAGTTTGTCCGTATATGACTGGATGAAACCAGAAATATCTGGTTGTGTTTTGGCTAACTCAATCTGACTATTGCTACAGCCGCTGTGTTTGTCTATTCCTGATATTATCCACGGATTTTACTGTTTTGAATGATTTTTTTTTCAGGAAACATTTAATTGTGTGCTTGGAAACACTTATTGGTTCCACATGGAGACACCAGCTCTACACATTCGTACTTTCTAGGGAGAACGCTAGAGAAACTGCGGCAAACAAACGTGATATTTCTGTTTGTATAGATGACATTTTATTCACTTGCCTAACGAAAAGCCTTTGCTTTTCTCCAAAACCATTTTTACTGTGATTTGCTCGGTCCATTGCATACGAATTCCACACCAGTTTGTCCGGATATGACTGGATGAAACCGGAAATAGCCAGTATTATTTGGCTAACTCAATCCCAGATATTGCTACAGCCTCTGTGTTTGTGCATTCCTGATATTATCCACAGACTTTATTGTTTTGAATGCTTTTTATCGGGGAACATTTTATTTTGAGCTTGGATAGAGTAATTGGTTCAACATGAAGAAACCAGCTCTACATATTCGTATTTGAAAGGGAGAAATCTAGAGAAACTGTGGCAAACAAACATGATATTTCTGTTTGTATAGATGGCATTTTATGCACTTGCCTAACGAAAAGACTTTGCTTTTCTCCAAAAACTTTTGTACAGTGATTTTCTCGGTCCATTGCATACGAATTAAACACCAGTTTGTCCGTATATGACTGGATGAAACAAGAAATATCTGGTTGTGTTTTGGCTAACTCAATCTGAATATTGCTACAGCCGCTGTGTTTGTCTATTCCTGATATTATCCACGGATTTTACTGTTTTGAATGATTTTTTTTTCAGGAAACATTTAATTGTGTGCTTGGAAACAATTATTGGTTCCACATGGAGACACTAGTTCTACACATTCGTATTTTCTAGGGAGAAAGCTAGAGGAACTGCAGCAAACAAACATGATATTTCTGTTTGCATAGATTACATTTTATGCACTTGCCTAACGAAAAGCCTTTGCTTTTCTCCAAAACCATTTTTACTGTGATTCTCTCCGTCCATTGCATACGAATTCCACACCAGTCTTTCCGAATATGACTGGATGAAACCGGAAATAGCCGGTATTATTTGGCTAACTCAATCCCAGATATTGCTACAGCCTCTGTGTTTGTGCATTCCTGATATTATCTACAGACTTTATTGTTTTGAATGCTTTTTATCGGGGAACATTTTATTTTGAGCTTGGATACAGTAAATGGTTCAACATGAAGAATCCAGCTCTACATATTCGTATTTGAAAGGGAGAAATCAGGAGGAACTGCGGCAAACAAACATGATATTTCTGTTTGTATAGACGGCATTTTATGCACTTGCCTAACGAAAAGACTTTGCTTTTCTCCAAAACCTTTTGTACTGTGATTTGCTCGGTCCATTGCATACGAATTAAACACCAGTTTTTCCGGATATGACAGGATGAAACCGGAAATAGCCGGTTTTGTTTTGGCTAACTCATTCCCAGATATTGCTACAGACTCTGTGTTTGTGCATTCCTGATGTAATCCACAGACTTTATTATTTTGAATGTTTTTTATCAGGGAACATTTAATTTTGTGCTGTGAAACACTAATTGGTTCCAGATGGAGACACCAGCTCTACACATTCGTATTTTCTAGGGAGAAAGCTAGAGTAACTGCAGCAAACAAACATGGTATTTCTGTTTGTATGATGACATTTTATGCACTTGCCTAACGAAAAGACTTTGCATTTCTTCAAAAGAATTAATATGTGATTTTCTCTGTCCAATGCATACGAATTCCACACCACTTTGTCCGGATATGACTGGATGAAACCAGAAATATGTGGTTGTGTTTTGGGTAACTCAATCCGAAATAATGCTACAGCCTCTGTGTTTGTGTATTCATGATATTAACCACGGACTTTATTTTTTTCAATGTTTTTTTTCAGTGAACATTTTACTCTCAGCTTGGATACAGTAATTGGTTCCACATGGAGACACCAGCTCTACACATTCGTACTTTCTAGGGAGAACGCTAGAGAAACTGCGGCAAACAAACATGATATTTCTGTTTCTATCTATGAGATTTTATGCACTTGCCTAACGAAAAGCCTTTGCTTTTCTCCAAAACCATTTTTACTGTGATTCTCTCGGTCCATTGCATACGAATTCCACACCAGTTTGTCCGGATATCACTGGATGAACCCTGAAATAGCCCGTATTATTTGGCTAACACAAATCCAGATATTGCTACAGCCTCTGTGTTTATGCATTCCTGATATTATCCACGGACTTTGTTGTTTTGAATGTTTTTTATCGGGGAACATTTTATTTTGAGCTTGGATAGAGTAATTGGTTCAACATGAAGACACCAGCTCTACATATTCGTATTTGAAAGGGAGAAATCTAGAGGAACTGTGGCAAACAAACATGATATTTCTGTTTGTATAGACAGCATTTTATGCACTTGCCTGACGAAAAGACTTTGCTTTTCTCCAAAACCTTTTGTACAGTGATTTTCTCGGTCCATTGCATACGAATTAAACACCAGTTTGTCCGTATATGACTGGATGAAACAAGAAATATCTGGTTGTGTTTTGGCTAACTCAATCTGAATATTGCTACAGCCGCTGTGTTTGTCTATTCCTGATATTATCCACGGATTTTACTGTTTTGAATGATTTTTTTTTCAGGAAACATTTAATTGTGTGCTTGGAAACAATTATTGGTTCCACATGGAGACACTAGTTCTACACATTCGTATTTTCTAGGGAGAAAGCTAGAGGAACTGCAGCAAACAAACATGATATTTCTGTTTGCATAGATTACATTTTATGCACTTGCCTAACGAAAAGCCTTTGCTTTTCTCCAAAACCATTTTTACTGTGATTCTCTCCGTCCATTGCATACGAATTCCACACCAGTCTTTCCGAATATGACTGGATGAAACCGGAAATAGCCGGTATTATTTGGCTAACTCAATCCCAGATATTGCTACAGCCTCTGTGTTTGTGCATTCCTGATATTATCCACAGACTTTATTGTTTTGAATGCTTTTTATCGGGGAACATTTTATTTTGAGCTTGGATACAGTAAATGGTTCAACATGAAGAATCCAGCTCTACATATTCGTATTTGAAAGGGAGAAATCAGGAGGAACTGCGGCAAACAAACATGATATTTCTGTTTGTATAGACGGCATTTTATGCACTTGCCTAACGAAAAGACTTTGCTTTTCTCCAAAACCTTTTGTACTGTGATTTGCTCGGTCCATTGCATACGAATTAAACACCAGTTTGTCCGGATATGACAGGATGAAACCGGAAATAGCCGGTTTTGTTTTGGCTAACTCATTCCCAGATATTGCTACAGACTCTGTGTTTGTGCATTCCTGATGTAATCCACAGACTTTATTATTTTGAATGTTTTTTATCAGGGAACATTTAATTTTGTGCTGCGAAACACTAATTGGTTCCAGATGGAGACACCAGCTCTACACATTCGTATTTTCTAGGGAGAAAGCTAGAGTAACTGCAGCAAACAAACATGGTATTTCTGTTTGTATGATGACATTTTATGCACTTGCCTAACGAAAAGACTTTGCATTTCTTCAAAAGAATTAATATGTGATTTTCTCTGTCCAATGCATACGAATTCCACACCACTTTGTCCGGATATGACTGGATGAAACCAGAAATATGTGGTTGTGTTTTGGGTAACTCAATCCGAAATAATGCT
Organism: Lepus europaeus; assembly: GCF_033115175.1. Taxonomy (NCBI): domain Eukaryota; kingdom Metazoa; phylum Chordata; class Mammalia; order Lagomorpha; family Leporidae; genus Lepus; species Lepus europaeus. The sequence continues at coordinate 73,905 of NW_026909082.1, read as the reverse complement.
ACAGCCTCTGTGTTTGTGTATTCATGATATTAACCACGGACTTTATTTTTTTCAATGTTTTTTTTCAGTGAACATTTTACTCTCAGCTTGGATACAGTAATTGGTTCCACATGGAGACACCAGCTCTACACATTCGTACTTTCTAGGGAGAAAGCGAGAGGAACTGCGGCAAACAAACATGATATTTCTGTTTCTATCTATGAGATTTTATGCACTTGCCTAACGAAAAGCCTTTGCTTTTCTCCAAAACCATTTTTACTGTGATTCTCTCGGTCCATTGCATACGAATTCCACACCAGTTTGTCCGGATATCACTGGATGAACCCTGAAATAGCCCGTATTATTTGGCTAACACAAATCCAGATATTGCTACAGCCTCTGTGTTTATGCATTCCTGATATTATCCACGGACTTTGTTGTTTTGAATGTTTTTTATCGGGGAACATTTTATTTTGAGCTTGGATAGAGTAATTGGTTCAACATGAAGACACCAGCTCTACATATTCGTATTTGAAAGGGAGAAATCTAGAGGAACTGTGGCAAACAAACATGATATTTCTGTTTGTATAGACAGCATTTTATGCACTTGCCTGACGAAAAGACTTTGCTTTTCTCCAAAACCTTTTGTACAGTGATTTTCTCGGTCCATTGCATAGGAATTAAACACCAGTTTGTCCGGATATGACTGGATGAAACCGGAAATAGCCGGTTCTGTTTTGGGTAACTCATTCCCAGTTATTGCTACAGACTCTGTGTTTGTGCATTCCTGATGTTATCCACAGACTTTATTATTTTGAATGTTTTTTATCAGGGAACATTTAATTTTGTGCTGCGAAACACTAATTGGTTCCACATGGAGACACCAGCTCTACACATTCGTATTTTCTTGGGAGAAAGCTAGAGGAACTGCAGCAAACAAACATGATATTTCTGTTTGCATAGATTACATTTTATGCACTTGCCTAACGAAAAGCCTTTGCTTTTCTCCAAAACCATTTGTACTGTGATTCTCTCCGTCCATTGCATACGAATTCCACACCAGTGTTTCCGGATATGACTGGATGAAACCGGAAATAGCCGGTATTATTTGGCTAACTCAATCCCAGATATTGCTACAGCCTCTGTGTTTGTGCATTCCTGATATTATCTACAGACTTTATTGTTTTGAATGTTTTTTATCGGGGAACATTTTATTTTGAGCTTGGATACAGTAAATGGTTCAACATGAAGAATCCAGCTCTACATATTCGTATTTGAAAGGGAGAAATCTAGAAGAACTGCGGCAAACAAACATGATATTTCTGTTTGTATAGACGGCTTTTTATGCACTTGCCTAACGAAAAGCCTTTGCTTTTCTCCAAAACCTTTTGTACTGTGATTTGCTCGGTCCATTGCATACGAATTAAACACCAGTTTGTCCGGATATGACTGGATGAAACCGGAAATAGCCGGTTTTGTTTTGGCTAACTCATTCCCAGATATTGCTACAGACTCTGTGTTTGTGCATTCCTGATGTTATCCACAGACTTTATTATTTTGAATGTTTTTTATCAGGGAACATTTAATTTTGTGCTGTGAAACACGAATTATTTCCAAATGGAGACACCAGCTCTACACATTCGTATTTTCTAGGGAGAAAGCTAGAGGAACTGCAGCAAACAAACATGATATTTCTGTTTGCATAGATTACATTTTATGCACTTGCCTAACGAAAAGCCTTTGCTTTTCTCCAAAACCATTTTTACTGTGATTCTCTCCGTCCATTGCATACGAATTCCACACCAGTCTTTCCGGATATGACTGGATGAAACCGGAAATAGCCGGTATTATTTGGCTAACTCAATCCCAGATATTGCTACAGCCTCTGTGTTTGTGCATTCCTGATATTATCCACAGACTTTATTGTTTTGAATGCTTTTTATCGGGGAACATTTTATTTTGAGCTTGGATACAGTAAATGGTTCAACATGAAGAATCCAGCTCTACATATTCGTATTTGAAAGGGAGAAATCAGGAGGAACTGCGGCAAACAAACATGATATTTCTGTTTGTATAGACGGCATTTTATGCACTTGCCTAACGAAAAGACTTTGCTTTTCTCCAAAACCTTTTGTACTGTGATTTGCTCGGTCCATTGCATACGAATTAAACACCAGTTTGTCCGGATATGACTGGATAAAACCGGAAATAGCCGGTTTTGTTTTGGCTAACTCATTCCCAGATATTGCTACAGCCTCTGTGTTTATGCATTCTGATATTATCCACGGACTTTGCTGTTTTGAATGTTTTTTTATCGGGGAACATTTTATTTTGAGCTTGGATAGAGTAATTGGTTCAACATGAAGACACCAGCTCTACATATTCGTATTTGAAAGGGAGAAAGCTAGAGGAACTGTGGCAAACAAACATGATATTTCTGTTTGTATAGACAGCATTTTATGCACTTGCCTGACGAAAAGACTTTGCTTTTCTCCAAAACCTCTTGTACAGTTATTTTCTTGGTCCATTGCATAGGAATTAAACACCAGTTTGTCCGGATATGACTGGATGAAACCGGAAATAGCCGGTTCTGTTTTGGGTAACTCATTCCCAGATATTGCTACAGACTCTGTGTTTGTGCATTCCTGATGTTATCCACAGACTTTATTATTTTGAATGTTTTTTTTACAGGGAACATTTAATTTTGTGCTGCGAAACACTAATTGGTTCCACATGGAGACACCAGCTCTACACATTCGTATTTTCTAGGGAGAAAGCTAGAGGAACTGCAGCAAACAAACATGATATTTCTGTTTGCATAGATTACATTTTATGCACTTGCCTAACGAAAAGACTTTGCTTTTCTCCAAAACCATTTGTACTGTGATTTTCTCGGTCCATTGCATACGAATTCCACACCAGTTTGTCCGGATATGACTGGATGAAACCGGAAATAGCCGGTATTATTTGGCTAACTCAATCCCAGATATTGCTACAGCCTCTGTGTTTGTGCATTCCTGATATTATCTACAGACTTTATTGTTTTGAATGTTTTTTATCGGGGAACATTTTATTTTGAGCTTGGATACAGTAAATGGTTCAACATGAAGAATCCAGCTCTACATATTCGTATTTGAAAGGGAGAAATCTAGAAGAACTGCGGCAAACAAACATGATATTTCTGTTTGTATAGACAGCTTTTTATGCACTTGCCTAACGAAAAGCCTTTGCTTTTCTCCAAAACCTTTTGTACTGTGATTTGCTCGGTCCATTGCATACGAATTAAACACCAGTTTGTCCGGATATGACTGGATGAAACCGGAAATAGCCGGTTTAGTTTTGGCTAACTCATTCCCAGATATTGCTACAGACTCTGTGTTTGTGCATTCCTGATGTTATCCACAGACTTTATTATTTTGAATGTTTTTTATCAGGGAACATTTAATTTTGTGCTGTGAAACACGATTATTTCCAAATGGAGACACCAGCTCTACATATTCGTATTTTCTAGGGAGAAAGCTAGAGGAACTGCAGCAAACAAACATGATATTTCTGTTTGCATAGATTACATTTTATGCACTTGCCTAACGAAAAGCCTTTGCTTTTCTCCAAAACCATTTTTACTGTGATTCTCTCCGTCCATTGCATACGAATTCCACACCAGTCTTTCCGGATATGACTGGATGAAACCGGAAATAGCCGGTATTATTTGGCTAACTCAATCCCAGATATTGCTACAGCCTCTGTGTTTGTGCATTCCTGATATTATCCACAGACTTTATTGTTTTGAATGCTTTTTATCGGGGAACATTTTATTTTGAGCTTGGATACAGTAAATGGTTCAACATGAAGAATCCAGCTCTACATATTCGTATTTGAAAGGGAGAAATCAGGAGGAACTGCGGCAAACAAACTTGATATTTCTGTTTGTATAGACGGCATTTTATGCACTTGCCTATCGAAAAGACTTTGCTTTTCTCCAAAACCTTTTGTACTGTGATTTGCTCGGTCCATTGCATATGAATTAAACACCAGTTTGTCCGGATATGACTGGATAAAACCGGAAATAGCCGGTTTGTTTTGGCTAACTCATTCCCAGATATTGCTACAGACTCTGTGTTTGTGCATTCCTGATGTAATCCACAGACTTTATTATTTTGAATGTTTTTTATCAGGGAACATTTAATTTTGTGCTGTGAAACACTAATTGGTTCCAGATGGAGACACCAGCTCTACACATTCGTATTTTCTAGGGAGAAAGCTAGAGTAAATGCAGCAAACAAACATGGTATTTCTGTTTGTATGATGACATTTTATGCACTTGCCTAACGAAAAGACTTTGCATTTCTTCAAAAGAATTAATATGTGATTTTCTCGGTCCATTGCATACGAATTCCACACCACTTTGTCCGGATATGACTGGATGAAGCCAGAAATATATGGTTGTGTTTTGGCTAACTCAATCCGAAATAATGCTACAACCTCTGTGTTTGTGTATTCATGATATTAAGCACGGACTTTAATTTTTTCAATGTTTTTTTTCAGTGAACATTTTACTCTGAGCTTGGATACAGTAATTGGTTCCACATGGAGACACCAGCTCTACACATTCGTATTTTCTAGGGAGAAAGCTAGAGGAACTGCGGCAAACAAACATGATATTTCTGTTTGTATTGATGACATTTTATGCACTTGCCTAACGAAAAGACTTTGCTTTTCTCCAAAACCATTTGTACTGTGATTTTCTCGGTCCATTGCATATGAATTCCACACCAGTTTGTCCGGATATCACTGGATGAACCCTGAAATAGCCGGTATTATTTGGCTAACTCAAATCCAGATATTGCTACAGCCTCTGTGTTTATGCATTCCTGATATTATCCATGGACTTTGTTGTTTTGAATGTTTTTTATCGGGGAACATTTTATTTTGAGCTTGGATAGAGTAATTGGTTCAACATGAAGACACCAGCTCTACATATTCGTATTTGAAAGGGAGAAATCTAGAGGAACTGTGGCAAACAAACATGATATTTCTGTTTGTATAGATGGCATTTTAAGCACTTGCCTAACGAAAAGACTTTGCTTTTCTCCAAAACCTTTTGTACAGTGATTTTGTCGGTCCATTGCATACGAATTAAACACCAGTTTGTCCGGATATGACTGGATGAAACCGGAAATAGCCGGTTTTGTTTTGGCTAACTGAATCCCAGATATTGCTACAGACTCTGTGTTTGTGCATTCCTGATGTTATCCACAGACTTTATTATTTTGAATATTTTTTATCAGGGAACATTTAATTTTGTGCTGCAAAACACTAATTGGTTCCACATGGAGACACCAGCTCTACACATTCGTATTTTCTAGGGAGAAAGCTAGAGGAACTGCAGCAAACAAACATGATATTTCTGTTTGTATCTATGAGATTTTATGCACTTGCCTAACGAAAAGCCTTTGCTTTTCTCCAAAACCATTTTTACTGTGATTCTCTCCGTCCATTGCATTCGAATTCCACACCAGTTTTTCCGGGTATGACTGGATGAAACCGGAAATAGCCGGTATTATTTGGCTAACTCAATCCCAGATATTGCTACGGCCTCTGTGTTTGTGCATTCCTGATATTATCCACAGCCTTTATTGTTTTGAATGTTTTTTATCGGGGAACATTTTATTTTGAGCTTGGATACAGTAAATGGTTCAACATGAAGAATCCAGCTCTACATATTCGTATTTGAAAGGGAAAAATCTAGAGGAACTGCGGCAAACAAACATGATATTTCTGTTTGTATAGACGGCATTTTATGCACTTGCCTAATGAAAAGCCTTTGCTTTTCTCCAAAACCTTTTGTACTGTGATTTGCTCGGTCCATTGCATACGAATTAAACACCAGTTTGTCCGGATATGACTGGAGAAAACCGGAAATAGCCGGTTTTGTTTTGGCTAACTCATTCCCAGATATTGCTACAGACTCTGTGTTTGTGCATTCCTGATGTTATCCACAGACTTTATTATTTTGAATGTTTTTTATCAGGGAACATTTAATTTTGTGCTGTGAAACACTAATTGGTTCCAGATGGAGACACCAGCTCTACACATTCGTATTTTCTAGGGAGAAAGCTAGAGTAACTGCAGCAAACAAACATGGTATTTCTGTTTGTATGATGACATTTTATGCACTTGCCTAACGAAAAGACTTTGCATTTCTTCAAAAGAATTAATATGTGATTTTCTCGGTCCAATGCATACGAATTCCACACCACTTTGTCCGGATATGACTGGATGAAGCCAGAAATATATGGTTGTGTTTTGGCTAACTCAATCCGAAATAATGCTACAGCCTCTGTGTTTGTGTATTCATGATATTAACCACGGACTTTAATTTTTTCAATGTTTTTTTTCAGTGAACATTTTACTCTGAGCTTGGATACAGTAATTGGTTCCACATGGAGACACCAGCTGTACACATTCGTATTTTCTAGGGAGAAAGCTAGAGGAACTGCGGCAAACAAACATGATATTTCTGTTTATATCTATGAGATTTTATGCACTTGCCTAACGAAAAGACTTTGCTTTTCTCCAAAACCATTTGTACTGTGATTTTCTCGGTCCATTGCATACGAATTCCACACCAGTTTGTCCGGATATCACTAGATGAACCCTGAAATAGCCGGTATTATTTGGCTAACTCAAATCCAGATATTGCTACAGCCTCTGTGTTTATGCATTCCTGATGTTATCCACAGACTTTATTATTTTGAATGTTTTTTATCAGGGAACATTTAATTTTGTGCTGCGAAACACTAATTGGTTCCACATGGAGACACCAGCTCTACACATTCGTATTTTCTAGGGAGAACGCTAGAGAAACTGTGGCAAACAAAGTGATATTTCTGTTTGTATCTATGAGATTTTATGCACTTGCCTAACGAAAAGCCTCTGCTTTTCTCCAAAACCATTTTTACTGTGATTCTCTCGGTCCATCGCATATGAATTCCACACCAGTTTTCCAGATATGACTTGATGAAACCGAAATAGCCGGTATTATTTGGCTAACTAAATCCCAGATATTGCTACAGCCTCTGTGTTTGTGCATTCCTGATATTATCCACAGACTTTATTGTTTTGAATGTTTTTTATTGGGGAATATTTTATATTGAGCTTGGATACAGTAAATGGTTCAACATGATGACACCAGCTCTACATATTCGTATTTGAAAGGGAGAAATCTAGAGGGACTGCGGCAAACAAACATGATATTTCTGTTTGTATAGATGGCATTTTATGCACTTGCCTAACGAAAAGCCTTTTCTTTTCTCCAAAACCATTTTTACTGTGATTCTCTCCATCCATTGCATACGAATTCCACACCAGTTTGTCCGGATATGACTGGATGAAACCGGAAATAGCCGGTATTATTTGGCTAACTCAATCCCAGATATTGCTACAGCCTCTGTGTTTGTGCATTCCTGATATTATCCACAGCCTTTATTGTTTTGAATGTTTTTTATCGGGGAACATTTTATTTTGAGCTTGGATACAGTAAATGGTTCAACATGAAGAATCCAGCTCTACATATTCGTATTTGAAAGGGAGAAATCTAGAGGAACTGCGGCAAACAAACATGATATTTCTGTTTGTATAGACGGCATTTTATGCACTTGCCTAACGAAAAGCCTTTGCTTTTCACCAAAACCTTTTGTACTGTGATTTGCTCGGTCCATTGCATACGAATTAAACACCAGTTTGTCCGGATATGACTGGATGAAACCGGAAAGAGCCGGTTTTGTTTTGGCTAACTCATATTCCCAGATATTGCTACAGACTCTGTGTTTGTGCATTCCTGATGTTATCCACAGACTTTATTATTTTGAATATTTTTTATCAGGGAACATTTAATTTTGTGCTGTGAAACACTAATTGGTTCCAAATGGAGACACCAGCTCTACACATTCGTATTTTCTAGGGAGAAAGCTAGAGTAACTGCAGCAAACAAACATGGTATTTCTGTTTGTATCGATGACATTTTATGCACTTGCCTAACGAAAAGACTTTGCATTTCTTCAAAAGAATTAATATGTGATTTTCTCGGTCCATTGCATACGAATTCCACACAACTTTGTCCGGATATGACTGGATGAAACCAGAAATATATCGTTGTGTTTTGGCTAACTCAATCCGAAATAATGCTACAGCCTCTGTGTTTGTGTATTCATGATATTAACCACGGACTTTAATTTTTTCAATGTTTTTTTTCAGTGAACATTTTACTCTGAGCTTGGATACAGTAATTGGTTCCACATGGAGACACCAGCTGTACACATTCGTATTTTCTAGGGAGAAAGCTAGAGGAACTGCGGCAAACAAACATGATATTTCTGTTTATATCTATGAGATTTTATGCACTTGCCTAACGAAAAGACTTTGCTTTTCTCCAAAACCATTTGTACTGTGATTCTCTCGGTCCATTGCATACGAATTCGACACCACCTTGTCCGGATATGACTGGATGAAACTGGAAATATCTGGTTTTGTTTTTGCTAACTCAAACCCAGATATTGCTTCAGCTTCTATGTTTGTGTTTTCCTGATATTATGCACGGACTTTATTGTTTTGAATGTTTTTTATCAGGGAACATTTAATTTTGTGGTTGGAAACACTCTTCGTTTCCACATGGAGACACCAGCTCTACACATTCGTATTTTCTAGGGAGAAAGCTAGAGGAACTTTGGCAAACAAACATGATATTTCTGTTTGTATCGATGACATTTTATGCACTTGCCTAACGAAAAGACTTTGCATTTCTTCAAAAGAATTAATATGTGATTTTCTCGGTCCATTGCATACGAATTCCACACCAATTTGTCCGGATATGACTGGATGAAACAAGAAATATATGGTTGTGTTTTGGCTAACTCAATCTGAAATAATGCTACACCCTCTGTGTTTGTGCATTCCTGATATTATCCACAGAATTTATTGTTTTGAATGTTTTTTTATCGGGGAACATTTTATTTTGAGCTTGGATACAGTAAATGGTTCAACATGAAGAAACCAGCTCTACATATTCGTATTTGAAAGGGAGAAATCTAGAGGAAATGCGGCAAGCAAACATGATATTTCTGTTTGTATAGATGGCATTTTATGCACTTGCCTAACGAAAAGACTTTGCTTTTCTCCAAAACCTTTTGTACAGTGATTTTGTCGGTCCATTGCATACGAATTAAACACCAGTTTGTCCGGATATGACTGGATGAAACCGGAAATAGCCGGTTTTGTTTTGGCTAACTGAATCCCAGATATTGCTACAGACTCTGTGTTTGTGCATTCCTGATGTTATCCACAGACTTTATTATTTTGAATATTTTTTATCAGGGAACATTTAATTTTGTGCTGCAAAACACTAATTGGTTCCACATGGAGACACCAGCTCTACACATTCGTATTTTCTAGGGAGAAAGCTAGAGGAACTGCAGCAAACAAACATGATATTTCTGTTTGTATCTATGAGATTTTATGCACTTGCCTAACGAAAAGCCTTTGCTTTTCTCCAAAACCATTTTTACTGTGATTCTCTCCGTCCATTGCATTCGAATTCCACACCAGTTTTTCCGGGTATGACTGGATGAAACCGGAAATAGCCGGTATTATTTGGCTAACTCAATCCCAGATATTGCTACGGCCTCTGTGTTTGTGCATTCCTGATATTATCCACAGCCTTTATTGTTTTGAATGTTTTTTATCGGGGAACATTTTATTTTGAGCTTGGATACAGTAAATGGTTCAACATGAAGAATCCAGCTCTACATATTCGTATTTGAAAGGGAAAAATCTAGAGGAACTGCGGCAAACAAACATGATATTTCTGTTTGTATAGACGGCATTTTATGCACTTGCCTAATGAAAAGCCTTTGCTTTTCTCCAAAACCTTTTGTACTGTGATTTGCTCGGTCCATTGCATACGAATTAAACACCAGTTTGTCCGGATATGACTGGAGAAAACCGGAAATAGCCGGTTTTGTTTTGGCTAACTCATTCCCAGATATTGCTACAGACTCTGTGTTTGTGCATTCCTGATGTTATCCACAGACTTTATTATTTTGAATGTTTTTTATCAGGGAACATTTAATTTTGTGCTGTGAAACACTAATTGGTTCCAGATGGAGACACCAGCTCTACACATTCGTATTTTCTAGGGAGAAAGCTAGAGTAACTGCAGCAAACAAACATGGTATTTCTGTTTGTATGATGACATTTTATGCACTTGCCTAACGAAAAGACTTTGCATTTCTTCAAAAGAATTAATATGTGATTTTCTCGGTCCAATGCATACGAATTCCACACCACTTTGTCCGGATATGACTGGATGAAGCCAGAAATATATGGTTGTGTTTTGGCTAACTCAATCCGAAATAATGCTACAGCCTCTGTGTTTGTGTATTCATGATATTAACCACGGACTTTAATTTTTTCAATGTTTTTTTTCAGTGAACATTTTACTCTGAGCTTGGATACAGTAATTGGTTCCACATGGAGACACCAGCTGTACACATTCGTATTTTCTAGGGAGAAAGCTAGAGGAACTGCGGCAAACAAACATGATATTTCTGTTTATATCTATGAGATTTTATGCACTTGCCTAACGAAAAGACTTTGCTTTTCTCCAAAACCATTTGTACTGTGATTTTCTCGGTCCATTGCATACGAATTCCACACCAGTTTGTCCGGATATCACTAGATGAACCCTGAAATAGCCGGTATTATTTGGCTAACTCAAATCCAGATATTGCTACAGCCTCTGTGTTTATGCATTCCTGATGTTATCCACAGACTTTATTATTTTGAATGTTTTTTATCAGGGAACATTTAATTTTGTGCTGCGAAACACTAATTGGTTCCACATGGAGACACCAGCTCTACACATTCGTATTTTCTAGGGAGAACGCTAGAGAAACTGTGGCAAACAAAGTGATATTTCTGTTTGTATCTATGAGATTTTATGCACTTGCCTAACGAAAAGCCTCTGCTTTTCTCCAAAACCATTTTTACTGTGATTCTCTCGGTCCATCGCATATGAATTCCACACCAGTTTTCCAGATATGACTTGATGAAACCGAAATAGCCGGTATTATTTGGCTAACTAAATCCCAGATATTGCTACAGCCTCTGTGTTTGTGCATTCCTGATATTATCCACAGACTTTATTGTTTTGAATGTTTTTTATTGGGGAATATTTTATATTGAGCTTGGATACAGTAAATGGTTCAACATGATGACACCAGCTCTACATATTCGTATTTGAAAGGGAGAAATCTAGAGGGACTGCGGCAAACAAACATGATATTTCTGTTTGTATAGATGGCATTTTATGCACTTGCCTAACGAAAAGCCTTTTCTTTTCTCCAAAACCATTTTTACTGTGATTCTCTCCATCCATTGCATACGAATTCCACACCAGTTTGTCCGGATATGACTGGATGAAACCGGAAATAGCCGGTATTATTTGGCTAACTCAATCCCAGATATTGCTACAGCCTCTGTGTTTGTGCATTCCTGATATTATCCACAGCCTTTATTGTTTTGAATGTTTTTTATCGGGGAACATTTTATTTTGAGCTTGGATACAGTAAATGGTTCAACATGAAGAATCCAGCTCTACATATTCGTATTTGAAAGGGAGAAATCTAGAGGAACTGCGGCAAACAAACATGATATTTCTGTTTGTATAGACGGCATTTTATGCACTTGCCTAACGAAAAGCCTTTGCTTTTCACCAAAACCTTTTGTACTGTGATTTGCTCGGTCCATTGCATACGAATTAAACACCAGTTTGTCCGGATATGACTGGATGAAACCGGAAAGAGCCGGTTTTGTTTTGGCTAACTCATATTCCCAGATATTGCTACAGAGTCTGTGTTTGTGCATTCCTGATGTTATCCACAGACTTTATTATTTTGAATATTTTTTATCAGGGAACATTTAATTTTGTGCTGTGAAACACTAATTGGTTCCAAATGGAGACACCAGCTCTACACATTCGTATTTTCTAGGGAGAAAGCTAGAGTAACTGCAGCAAACAAACATGGTATTTCTGTTTGTATCGATGACATTTTATGCACTTGCCTAACGAAAAGACTTTGCATTTCTTCAAAAGAATTAATATGTGATTTTCTCGGTCCATTGCATACGAATTCCACACAACTTTGTCCGGATATGACTGGATGAAACCAGAAATATATCGTTGTGTTTTGGCTAACTCAATCCGAAATAATGCTACAGCCTCTGTGTTTGTGTATTCATGATATTAACCACGGACTTAATTTTTTCAATGTTTTTTTTCAGTGAACATTTTACTCTGAGCTTGGATACAGTAATTGGTTCCACATGGAGACACCAGCTGTACACATTCGTATTTTCTAGGGAGAAAGCTAGAGGAACTGCGGCAAACAAACATGATATTTCTGTTTATATCTATGAGATTTTATGCACTTGCCTAACGAAAAGACTTTGCTTTTCTCCAAAACCATTTGTACTGTGATTCTCTCGGTCCATTGCATACGAATTCGACACCACCTTGTCCGGATATGACTGGATGAAACTGGAAATATCTGGTTTTGTTTTTGCTAACTCAAACCCAGATATTGCTTCAGCTTCTATGTTTGTGTTTTCCTGATATTATGCACGGACTTTATTGTTTTGAATGTTTTTTATCAGGGAACATTTAATTTTGTGGTTGGAAACACTCTTCGTTTCCACATGGAGACACCAGCTCTACACATTCGTATTTTCTAGGGAGAAAGCTATAGGAACTGCGGCAAACAAACATGATATTTCTGTTTGTCTAGATGACATTTTATGCACTTGCCTAAAGAAAAGACTTTGCTTTTCTCCAATACCATTTTAACTGTGATTTTCTCTGTCCACTGCATACGAATTCCACACCAGTTTGTCCGGAAATGACTGGATGAAACCGGAATTATCCGGTTATGTGTTGGCTAACTCAATCCCAGATATTGCTACAGCCTCTGTGTTTGTGTATTCCTGATATTATCCACAGACTTTATTGTTTTTTATGCTTTTTATCAGGGAACATTTAATTGTGTACCGTTGAAACACTAATTCGTTCATCATGGGGACACCAGTTCTACACATTCGTATTCTCTAGGGAGAGAGCTAGAGGAACTGTGGCAAACAAACATGATATTTCTGTTTGTATAGATGACATTTTATGCACTTTCTAATGAAAGACTTTGCTTTTCTCCAAAACCATTTGTACTGTGATTTTCTTGGAACATTGCGTACGAATTACACACCAGTTTGTCCGGATATGACTGGATGAAACCGGAAATATCCGGTTTTATGTTGGCTAACACAATCCCAGATATTGCTACAGCCTCTGTGTTTGTGTTTTCAGGATATTATCGATGGACTTTAGTGTTTTGAATGTTTTTTATCAGGGAACATTTAATTTGGTACCGTAGAAACACTAATTTGTTCCACATGGGGACACCAGCTCCACACATTCATGTTTTCTAGGGAGAAAGCAATGGGAACTGCGGAAAACAAACATGATATTTATATTTGTATAGATTACATTTTATGCACTTGCCTAACGAAAAGACTTTGCTTTTCTCCAAAACCATTTTTAATGTGATTTTCTCGGTCCATTGCATACGAATTCCACACCAGTTTGTCCATTTATGACTGGTTGAAACCAGAAATATCTGGTTGTCCTTTGCCTAACTCAATCTGAAATATTGTGAAAGCCTCTGTGTTTGTGTATTCCTGATATTGCCCCAGGACTTTATTTTTTTGAATGGTCTTTTTCAGGGAAAATTTAATTTTCTGCTGTGAAACACTAATTGTTTCCACATGGAGACACCAGCTCTACACATTCATATTTTCTAGGGAGAAAGCTAGAAGAACTGCGACAAACAAACATGATATTTCTGTTTGTATTGATGACATTTTATGCACTTGCCGAATAAAAAGACTTTTCTTTTCTCCAAAACCATTTTTACTGTGATTTTCTTGGTCCATTGCATACGAATTCCACACCAGTGTCCGGATATGACTGCATAAAACCAGAAATATCTGGTTGTGATTTGGCTAACTCAATCCCAGATATTGATACAGCCTCTGTGTTTGTGTATTCCTGATATTATCCACGGACTTTATTTTTTTGAATGTTTTTTTTTATGGGAACATTTAATTTTGTGCTTTGAAACACTAATTGGTTCCACAAGGAGACACCAGCTCTACACATTCGTATTTTCTACAGAGAAAGCTAGAGGAACTGCGGCAAACAAACATGATGTTTCTGTTTATAGATGACATTTTATGCACTTGCCTAACAAAAAGAAATGCTTTTCTCCAAAACAATTTTTACTGTGATTTTCTCCGTCCATTGCCTACAAATTCCACACCAGTTTGTCCGGATATAACTGGATGAAACCAGAAATATCCGATTTTATTTGGGCTAACTCAATCCTAGAGATTACTACAGTCTCTGTGTTTCTGTATTTCTGATATTATCCACGGACTTTATTGTTTTGAAGGTTTTTTATCAGGGAACATTTAATTTTCTACCGTAGAAACACTAATTGGTTCCACATGGAATCACCAGCTCTACACATTCATATATTCTAGGTAGAAAGCTAGAGGAATTGCGACAAACAAACATGATATTTCTGTTTGTATAGATGACATTTTATGAAATTGTCTTATGAAAAGGCTTTGCTGTTCTCCTAAACCATTTATACTGTGATTTTCTCGGTCCATTGGATATGTATTCCACATCACTTTGTCTGGATATGACTGCATGAAACCAGAAATATCGGGTTGTGTTTCAGCTAACTGAATCCGAAATATTGTGAAAGCCCCTGTGTTTGTGTTTTCTGGATATTATCGATGGACTTTATTGTTTTGAATGTTTTTTATCAGGGAACATTTAATTTTGTACCGTAGAAACACATATTGGTTCATCATGTGGACACCAGCTCTACACATTCATATTTTCTACGGAGAATTCTAGAGAAACTGTGGTAAACAAGCATGATATTTCTGTTTGTATAGATGACATTTTATGCAGTTGCCTAATGAAAAGATTTTCTTTTCTCCAAAACAAATTGTACTGTGATTTTCGCGGACCATTGCATACCAATTCTACTCCAGTTTGTCCTGATATGACTGGATGAAACCGGAAATATCTGGTTTTCTTTTAGCTAACTCAATCCCAGATATTGCTACAGCCTCTGTGTTTGTGTGTTCTGGATATTATCCACGGACTTTACTGTTTTGGATGTTTTGTTTCAGGGAACATTTAATTTTGAATTGGAAACCCTAATTGGTTCCACATGGAGACACCAGCTCTACATATTTGTATTTTCTAGGGAGAAAGGTAGAGGAACTGTGGAAAACAAACATGATGTTTCTGTTTGTGTCGATGATATTTTATCTACTGGCCTAATGAAAAGACTTTGCTGTTCTCCAAAACCATTTGTACTGTGATTTTCTCGGTCCATTGCATACAAATTCGACACCAGTTTGTTCAGATATGATGGGAAGAAAGCAGAAATATCTGGTTGTGCTTTGGCTAACTCAATCCCAGATATTGCTACAGCCTCTGTGTTTTGTTTTCTGGATATTATCGATTGACTTATTGTTTTGAATGTTTTTATCAGGGAACATTTATTTTTGTACCGTAGAAACACTAATTGGTTCATCATGGAGACACCAGCTCTACACATTCGTATTTTCTAGGTAGAAAGCTAGAGGAACTGTGGCAAACAAACATGATATTTCTGTTTGTATCGATGACATTTTAGGCACTAGCCTAACGAAAAGACTTTGCTTTTCACCAGAACCAGTTTTACTGTGATTTTCTCCGTCCACTGCATACGAATTCCACACCAGTTTCTCCGGATATGACTGGATGAAAACGGAAATATCCGGGTTTGTTCTGGCTAACTCAATCCCAGATATTGCTACAGACTCTTTGTTTGTGTTTTCTGGATATTATCGATGGACTTCATTTTTTTGAATGTTTTTTTATCAGGGAACATTTAGTTTTGTCCTTGGAAACATTAATTAGTTCCACATGGAGACACCAGCTCTACACATTCGTATTTTCTAGGGAGAAAGCTAGAGGAACTGGGGCAAATAAGCATGATATTTCTGTTTGTCTAGATGACATTTTATGCACTTGCCTAACGAAAAGACTTTACTTTTCTCCAAAACCATTTTTACTGTAATTTTCTCGGTCCGTTGCATACGAATTCCACACCACTTTCTCCGGATATGACTGGATGAAAGCAGAAACATATGGTTGTGTTTTGGCTAACTCAATCCCAGATATTGCTACAGGCTCTGTGTTTGTGTATTCCTGATATTATCCATGGACTTTATGGTTTTGAATGTTTTTTTTCAGGGAACATTTAATTTTGTGCTTGCAAACTCTAACTGGTTCCACATGGAGACACCAGCTGTACACATTTGTATTTTCTAGGGAGACAGCTAGAATAACTGTGAGAAACAAACATGATATTTCTGTTTGTATAGATGACATTTTATGCACTTGCCTCACGAAAAGACTTTGCTTTTCTCCAAAACCATTTTTACTGTGATTTTCTCGGTCCATTGCATATGAATTCCACACCAGTTTGTCTGGATATAACTGGGTGAAACAAGAAATGTCTGGTTTAGTTTTTGCTAACTCATTCCGAAGAATTGCTACAGCCTCTGTGTTGTGTTTTGTGGATATTATCGATGGATTTATTGTTTTGAATGTTTTTTTATCGGGGAACATTTTATTTTGCACCGTTGAAACACAAATTGGTTCATCATGGATACAACAGCTCTACACATTCGTATTTTCAAGAGAGAAACTGGAGGAACTGCGGCAAACAAACATGATATTTCTGTTTGTATAGATGGCAATTTATGCACTTTCTAATGAAAGACTTTGCTTTTCTCCAAAACCATTTGTACTGTGATTTTCTTGGAACATTGCGTACGAATTACACACCAGTTTGTCCGGATATGACTGGATGAAACCGGAAATATCCGGTTTTATGTTGGCTAACACAATCCCAGATATTGCTACAGCCTCTGTGTTTGTGTTTTCAGGATATTATCGATGGACTTTAGTGTTTTGAATGTTTTTTATCAGGGAACATTTAATTTGGTACCGTAGAAACACTAATTTGTTCCACATGGGGACACCAGCTCCACACATTCATGTTTTCTAGGGAGAAAGCAATGGGAACTGCGGAAAACAAACATGATATTTATATTTGTATAGATTACATTTTATGCACTTGCCTAACGAAAAGACTTTGCTTTTCTCCAAAACCATTTTTAATGTGATTTTCTCGGTCCATTGCATACGAATTCCACACCAGTTTGTCCATTTATGACTGGTTGAAACCAGAAATATCTGGTTGTCCTTTGCCTAACTCAATCTGAAATATTGTGAAAGCCTCTGTGTTTGTGTATTCCTGATATTGCCCCAGGACTTTATTTTTTTGAATGGTCTTTTTCAGGGAAAATTTAATTTTCTGCTGTGAAACACTAATTGTTTCCACATGGAGACACCAGCTCTACACATTCATATTTTCTAGGGAGAAAGCTAGAAGAACTGCGACAAACAAACATGATATTTCTGTTTGTATTGATGACATTTTATGCACTTGCCGAATAAAAAGACTTTTCTTTTCTCCAAAACCATTTTTACTGTGATTTTCTTGGTCCATTGCATACGAATTCCACACCAGTGTCCGGATATGACTGCATAAAACCAGAAATATCTGGTTGTGATTTGGCTAACTCAATCCCAGATATTGATACAGCCTCTGTGTTTGTGTATTCCTGATATTATCCACGGACTTTATTTTTTTGAATGTTTTTTTTTATGGGAACATTTAATTTTGTGCTTTGAAACACTAATTGGTTCCACAAGGAGACACCAGCTCTACACATTCGTATTTTCTACAGAGAAAGCTAGAGGAACTGCGGCAAACAAACATGATGTTTCTGTTTATAGATGACATTTTATGCACTTGCCTAACAAAAAGAAATGCTTTTCTCCAAAACAATTTTTACTGTGATTTTCTCCGTCCATTGCCTACATATTCCACACCAGTTTGTCCGGATATAACTGGATGAAACCAGAAATATCCGATTTTATTTGGGCTAACTCAATCCTAGAGATTACTACAGTCTCTGTGTTTCTGTATTTCTGATATTATCCACGGACTTTATTGTTTTGAAGGTTTTTTATCAGGGAACATTTAATTTTCTACCGTAGAAACACTAATTGGTTCCACATGGAATCACCAGCTCTACACATTCATATATTCTAGGTAGAAAGCTAGAGGAATTGCGACAAACAAACATGATATTTCTGTTTGTATAGATGACATTTTATGAAATTGTCTTATGAAAAGGCTTTGCTGTTCTCCTAAACCATTTATACTGTGATTTTCTCGGTCCATTGGATATGTATTCCACATCACTTTGTCTGGATATGACTGCATGAAACCAGAAATATCGGGTTGTGTTTCAGCTAACTGAATCCGAAATATTGTGAAAGCCCCTGTGTTTGTGTTTTCTGGATATTATCGATGGACTTTATTGTTTTGAATGTTTTTTATCAGGGAACATTTAATTTTGTACCGTAGAAACACATATTGGTTCATCATGTGGACACCAGCTCTACACATTCATATTTTCTACGGAGAATTCTAGAGAAACTGTGGTAAACAAGCATGATATTTCTGTTTGTATAGATGACATTTTATGCAGTTGCCTAATGAAAAGATTTTCTTTTCTCCAAAACAAATTGTACTGTGATTTTCGCGGACCATTGCATACCAATTCTACTCCAGTTTGTCCTGATATGACTGGATGAAACCGGAAATATCTGGTTTTCTTTTAGCTAACTCAATCCCAGATATTGCTACAGCCTCTGTGTTTGTGTGTTCTGGATATTATCCACGGACTTTACTGTTTTGGATGTTTTGTTTCAGGGAACATTTAATTTTGAATTGGAAACCCTAATTGGTTCCACATGGAGACACCAGCTCTACATATTTGTATTTTCTAGGGAGAAAGGTAGAGGAACTGTGGAAAACAAACATGATGTTTCTGTTTGTGTCGATGATATTTTATCTACTGGCCTAATGAAAAGACTTTGCTGTTCTCCAAAACCATTTGTACTGTGATTTTCTCGGTCCATTGCATACAAATTCGACACCAGTTTGTTCAGATATGATGGGAAGAAAGCAGAAATATCTGGTTGTGCTTTGGCTAACTCAATCCCAGATATTGCTACAGCCTCTGTGTTTTGTTTTCTGGATATTATCGATTGACTTATTGTTTTGAATGTTTTTATCAGGGAACATTTATTTTTGTACCGTAGAAACACTAATTGGTTCATCATGGAGACACCAGCTCTACACATTCGTATTTTCTAGGTAGAAAGCTAGAGGAACTGTGGCAAACAAACATGATATTTCTGTTTGTATCGATGACATTTTAGGCACTAGCCTAACGAAAAGACTTTGCTTTTCACCAGAACCAGTTTTACTGTGATTTTCTCCGTCCACTGCATACGAATTCCACACCAGTTTCTCCGGATATGACTGGATGAAAACGGAAATATCCGGGTTTGTTCTGGCTAACTCAATCCCAGATATTGCTACAGACTCTTTGTTTGTGTTTTCTGGATATTATCGATGGACTTCATTTTTTTGAATGTTTTTTTATCAGGGAACATTTAGTTTTGTCCTTGGAAACATTAATTAGTTCCACATGGAGACACCAGCTCTACACATTCGTATTTTCTAGGGAGAAAGCTAGAGGAACTGGGGCAAATAAGCATGATATTTCTGTTTGTCTAGATGACATTTTATGCACTTGCCTAACGAAAAGACTTTACTTTTCTCCAAAACCATTTTTACTGTAATTTTCTCGGTCCGTTGCATACGAATTCCACACCACTTTCTCCGGATATGACTGGATGAAAGCAGAAACATATGGTTGTGTTTTGGCTAACTCAATCCCAGATATTGCTACAGGCTCTGTGTTTGTGTATTCCTGATATTATCCATGGACTTTATGGTTTTGAATGTTTTTTTTCAGGGAACATTTAATTTTGTGCTTGCAAACTCTAACTGGTTCCACATGGAGACACCAGCTGTACACATTTGTATTTTCTAGGGAGACAGCTAGAATAACTGTGAGAAACAAACATGATATTTCTGTTTGTATAGATGACATTTTATGCACTTGCCTCACGAAAAGACTTTGCTTTTCTCCAAAACCATTTTTACTGTGATTTTCTCGGTCCATTGCATATGAATTCCACACCAGTTTGTCTGGATATAACTGGGTGAAACAAGAAATGTCTGGTTTAGTTTTTGCTAACTCATTCCGAAGAATTGCTACAGCCTCTGTGTTGTGTTTTGTGGATATTATCGATGGATTTATTGTTTTGAATGTTTTTTTATCGGGGAACATTTTATTTTGCACCGTTGAAACACAAATTGGTTCATCATGGATACAACAGCTCTACACATTCGTATTTTCAAGAGAGAAACTGGAGGAACTGCGGCAAACAAACATGATATTTCTGTTTGTATAGATGGCAATTTATGCACTTGCCTAACAAAAAGATTTTGCTTTTCTCCAAAACCATTTTTACTGTGATTTTCTCGGTACACTTCATACGAATTCCAAACCACTTTGTCCGGATATGACTGGATTGAACCCGAAACATCCGGTTGTGTTTTGGCGAACTCAATCCGAAATATTGCTACAGCCTCTGTGTTGTGTTTTGTGGATATTATCAATGGATTTATTTTTTTGAATGTTTTTTTGGGAGAACATTTTATTTTGAGCTTGGATACAGTAATTGGTTCCACATGGAGACACCAGCTCAAATATATTCGTATTTTCTAGGGAGAAAGCTAGAGGAACAAACATGATATTTCTGTTTGTATAGATGACATTTTATCTACTTGCCTAATGAAAAGACTTTGCTTTTCTCCAAAGCCATTTGTACTGTGATTTTCTCGGTGCATTGCATATGAATTCCACACCAGTTTGTCCGGATATGACTGGATGAAACCGGAAATATCCGGTTGTGTTTTGGCTAACTGAATCCCTGATATTGCTACAGCCTCTGTGTTTGGGTATCCCTGATATTATCCACAGACTTTATTGTTTTGAATGTCTTTTATAAGGGAACATTTAATTTGTCCTGCGAAACAGTAATTGTTTCCACATGGAGACACCAGCTCTACACATTCACATTTTCTAGGGAGAAATCTATTATCGCGGGACTTTATTGTTTTGAATGTTTTAATCAGGGAACATTTCATTATGCACCGTAGAAACACGAATTGGTTCATCATGGTGACACCAGCTCTACACATTCGTATTTTCTAGGGAGAAAGCTAGAGGAACTGTGACAAACAAACATGATATTTCTGTTTGTATAGATGACATTTTATGCAATTGCCTAACGAAAAGACTTTGCTTTTCTCCAAAACCATTTTTACTGTGATTTTCTCGGTCCATTGCATACAAATTCCACACGAGTTTGTCCGGAAGTGACTGGAGGACAACAGATATATCCGGTTGTGTTTTGGCTAACTCAATCCCAAATATTGTGAAAGCATCTGTGTTTGTGTTTTCCGGATATTATCCACGGACTTTATTTTTATGAAAATTTTTTATCGGGGAACATTTTATTTTCAGCTTGGATACAATAATTGGTTCCACATGGAGACACCACCTGTACATATTTGTATTTTCTAGGTAGAAAGCTAGAGGAACTGCGGCAAACAAACATGATATTTCTGTTTTTCTCCATAACCATTTCTACTTCGATTTTCTCGCTCCATTGCATACGAATTCCACACCAGTTTGTCCAGATATGACTGGATGAATCCGGAAATATCCGGTTTTGTTTTAGCTAACTCAATCCCAGATATTGCTACAGCCTCTGTGTTTGTGTATTCCTGATATTATCCATGGACTTTATTGTTATGAATGTTTTTTTTTTTTAGGGAACATTTAATTTTGTGCTTGGAAACACTAATTGTTTCCACACGAAGAAACCAGCTCTAAATATTTATATTTTCTAGGATAAAAGCTAGAGGAACTACGCAAACAAACATGATATTTCTGTTTGTATAGATGAGATTTTATCTACTTGCCTAATTAAAAGACTTTACTTTTCTCCAAAACCATTTTTACTGTGATTTTCTGGGTCGACTGCATACGAATTCCAAATGACTTTGTCCGGATATCACTGGATGAAACCAGAAATATCCGGTTGTGTTTTGGCTAGCTCAATCCCAGTTATTGCTACAGCCTCTGTGTTTCTGTTTTCTAGATATTATCGATGGACTTTATTGTTTTGAATGTTTTTATCAGGGAACATTTAATTTTGTACCGTTGAAACATGAATTGTTTCATAATGGGAACACCAGCTCTACACATTTGTATTTTCCAAGGAGAAACCTAGAGGAACTGTGGCAAACAAACATGATATTTCTGTTTGTATAGATGACATTTTATGCACTTGCCTAACGAAAAAGACTTTGCTTTTCTCCAAAACCATTTTTACTATGAATATTTCGGTCCATTGCATACGAATTCCATACCAGTGTGTCCGGATATGACAGGATGAAACCGGAAATCTCCCGTTTTGTTTTCGCTAACTCAATCCCAGATATTGTGACAGCCTCTGTGTTTGTGTATTCCTGATATTATCCATGGAATATATTGTTCTGAATGTTTTTTTTCAGGGAACATTTAATTTAGTTCTTGGAAAAACTACTTGGTTCCACAAGGAGACACCAGCTCTACACATTCGTAATTTCTAGGGAGAAAGCTAGAGGAACTGCGGCAAAAAAACATGACATTTCTGTTTGTCTAGATGACATTTTATGCACTTCCCCAACGAAAAGACTTTGCTTTTCTCCAAATCCATTTGTACTGTGATTTTCTCAGTCCACTGCATATGAATTCCACACCACCACTTTGTCCAGATATGACTGGATGAAACCAGAAATATCCGGTTGGGTTTTAGCTAACTCAATCCAAAATATTGCTACAGCCTCTGTGTTTTTGTTTTCTGTATATTATCGATGGAATTATTGTTTTGAATGTTTTTATCAGGGAACATTTAGTTTTGAACGATTGAAACACTAATTGGTTCACCATGGAGACACCAGCTCTACACATTCGTATTTTCTAGGGAGAAAGCTAGAGGAACTGCGGCAAAAAACATGATATTTCTGCTTGTATAGATGACATTTTATGCACTTGCTAACGAAAAGACTTTGCTTTTCTGCAAAACCATTTATACTGTGTTTTTCTTGGTCCATTGCATAGGAATTCTTCACCAGTTTGTGCGGATATGAATGGATGAAACCGGAAATATCTGGTTTTGTTTTGGCTAACTAAATACCAGATATTGCTACAGCCACTGTGTTTGTGTATTCCTGATATTATCCACAGACTTTGCGATTTTGAATGTTTTTTATCAGGGAACATTTAAATTTTTCCTGCGAAACACTAATTGTTGCTACATGGAGACACCAGCTCTACACATTCGTATTTTCTAGGGAGAAAGCTAGAGGAACTGCGGCAAACAAACATGATATTTCTGTTTGTATAGATGACATTTTATGCACTTGCCTAACGAAAAGACTTTGCTTTTCTCCAAAACCATTTGTACTATGATTCTCTCGGTCCATTGCATATGAATTCCACACCAGTTTTTCTGGATATGACTGGAAGAAAACATAAATATCCTGTTTTGTTTTGGCTAACTCAATCAGAAATACTGTTAAAGCCTCTGTGTCTGTGTTTTCCGCATATTATCCATGGACTTTATTGTTTTCAATGTTTTTTTTCAGGGAACATTTAAATTTATTCTTGGAAACACTAATTGGTTCCACATGGGGACACCAGCTCTACACATTCATATTTTCTACGGAGAATGTTAGAGAAACTGTGGCAAACAAACATGATATTTCTGTTTGTATAGATGACATTTTATGCTTTTGCCTAACGAAAAGACTTTTCATTTCTCCAAAACAATTTGTACTGTGATTTTCGTGGTCCATAGCATACCAATTCTACTCCAGTTTGTCCTGTTATGACTGGATGAAACCGGAAATATCTGGTTTTCTTTTAGCTAACTCAATCCCAGATATTGCTACAGCCTCTGTGTTTGTGTGTTCTGGATATTATCCATGGACTTTACTGTTTTGGATGTTTTGTTTCAGGGAACATTTAATTTTGCGCTTGGAAACCCTAATTGGTTCCACATGGAGACACCAGCTCTACATATTTGTATTTTCTAGGGAGAAAGGTAGAGGAACTGCGGAAAACAAACATGATGTTTCTGTTTGTATCGATGATATTTTATCTACTGGCCTAATGAAAAGACTTTGCTTTTCTCCAAAACCATTTGTAATGTGATTTTCTTGGTCCATTACATACAAATTCGACACCAGTTTGTCCGGATATGACTGGATGAAAGCAGAAATATCTGGTTGTGTTTTGGCTAACTCAATCCCAGATATTGCTACTGCCTCTGTGTTTGTGTATTCCTGATATTATCCACGGACTTTATTGTTTTGAATGTTTTTTTTCAGGGAACATTCAATTTTGTGCTTGGAAACTCTAATTGGTTGCACATGGAGACACCAGCTCTACACATTTGTATTTTCTAGGGAGAAAGCTAGAGGAACTGCGGCAAACAAACATGATATTTCTGTTTGTATCGATGACATGTTATGCACTTGCCTAACGAAAAGACTTTCCTTTTCTCCAAAACCATTTTTACTGTGATTTTCTCGGTCCATTGCATACGAATTCCACACCACTTTGTACAGATATGACCTGATGAAACCGGAAATATCCGATTTTGTTCTGGCTAACTCAATCCCAGATATTGCTACAGCCTCTATGTTTGTTTTTTCTAGATATTATCAACGGACTTTATTGTTTTGAATGCTTTTTATCGGGGAACATTATATTTTGAGCTTGGATACAGTAATTGGTTCCACATGGAGACACCAGCTCCAGATATTCGTATTTTCTAGGGAGAAAGCTAGAGGAACTGCGGCAAACAAACATGATATTTCTGTTTGCATCGATGACATTTTATGCACTTGGTTAATGAAAAGACTTTGCTTTTCTCCAAAACCATTTGTACTGTGACTTTCTCGGTCCATTGCACACGAATTCCACACCACTTTGTCCAGATATGACTGCAGGAAACCAGAAATATCCAGTTTTGTTTTGGCTAACTCAATCCCAGATATTGCTACAGCCTCTGTGTTTGTGTATTCCTGATATTATCCATAGACTTTATTGTTTTGAATGCTTTTTATCAGGGAACATTTAATTTTGTACCATTGAAACACTAATTGTTTCCACATGGAGACACCAGCTCTACACATTCGTAATTTCTTTTTTTTTATGAAACTTTTATTTCATGAATATAAATTTCCAAAGTACAGCTCATGGGTTATAATGGGTTCCCTCTCCCAAAACTTCCCTCCCACCCACAACCCTCCCCTTTTCCGCTCCCTCTCCCATTCCAATCACATCATGATTCATTTTCAATTCTCTTTATATACAAAAGATCCTTTTAGTATAAATTAGGTAACGATTTCAACAGTTTGCCCCCATATAGCAACACAAAGTGAAAAAAAAATATTGTTGGAGTGCTAGTTATAGCATTAAATAAGAGTGTACAGCACATTAAAGGCAGAGATCCTACATAATATTTTTTTAAAAATTAATCAATTTTCTATGCCATCTGCAATTTAACACCAGTTTTTTTTTTCATTTCCAATTATCTTTATATACAGAAGATTGATTCAGTATATAATTAGTAAAGATCTCATCAATTTGTACCCATGCAGAAACACAGAGTTTAATAATACTGTTTCAGTACTAGTTATAGCATCACTGCACATTAGACAACACATTAAGGACAGATCCCACATGGGATGTAAGTACACAGTGACTCCTGTTGCTGCCTTAACAATTTGACACTCTTGTTCATGGCGTCAGTAATTACATTGGTAATTTCTACGGAGAAACCTATAGGAATTGCGGCAAACAAACATGATATTTCTGATTGTGTAGATGACATTTTATGCATTTGCCTAACGAAAATCCTTGCAATTCTCCAAAACAATTTTTACTGTGATTTTCTCGGTCCATTGCATACGAATACCCCACCGCTTTGTCCGGATATGACTGGATGAAACGAGAAATATCTGGTTGTGTTTTGGCTAACTCAATCCCAGATATTGCTACAGACTCTGTGTTTGCGTATTCCTGATATTATCCACGGACTTTATTGTTCTGAATGTTTTTTATCAAGGAACATTTAATTTTGTGCTTGGAAACACTAATTGGTTCCACATGGGGACACCAGCACTACACATTCGTATTTTCTAGGGAGATAGCGATGGGAACTGCGGCAAACAAACATGATATTGCTGTTTGTATGGATGACATTTTATGCACTTGCCTAACAAAAGGACTTTGCTTTTCTCCAAAACCATTTGTACTGTGATTTTCTTGGTCCATTGCATATGAATTCCACACCAGTTTGTACGGATATGACTGGATGAAACCGGAAATATCCGTTTTTTTTTTTTTTGCTAACTCAATCCCAGATATTGCTGCAGCCTCTGTGTTTGTTTTTTCTGGATATTATCCACAGACTTTATTGTTTTGAATGATTTTTATCGGGGAACATTTTATTTTCAGCTTGGATACAGTAATGGTTACACATGGAGACTCCAGCTCTACATATTCGTATTTTATACGGAGAAAGCTAGAGGAACTGCGGCAAACAAACATGATATTTCTGTTTCTATCGATGACATTTTATGCACTTGTCTAACAAAAAGACTTTGCTTTTCTCCAAAACCATATTTACAGTGATATTCTCGGTCCATTGCATATGAATTCCACACCAGTTGTCCAGATATGACTGGATGAAACCAGAAATATCTGGATGTGTTTTGTCTAGCTCAATCCCTGATATTGCTACAGCCTCTATGTTTGTGTTTTCTCGATGTTATCAACATACTTTATTGTTTTGAATGTCTTTTATCAGGGAACATTTAATTTTGAACCATTGAAACACTAATTGTTTCATAATATGAACACCAGCTCTACAGATTCGTATTTTCTTGGGAGAAAGCTAGAGGAATTGCGGCAAACAATCATGATGTTTCTGTTTGTATAGATGTCATTTTATGCACTTGCCTAACGAAAAGACTTTGCTTTTCTCCAAAGTCATTTTTACTGTGATTTTTTTCCATCAATTGCATACGAATTCCACACCAATTTGTACGGAAATGACAGGACGAAACCAGAAATATCTGCTTGTGTTTTGATTAATTCAATCCCAGATATTGCTACAGCCTCTATGTTTGTGTATTCCTGATATTATCCACGGAATTTATTGTTTTGAAGGTTTTTTATCAGGGGACATTTAATTTTGTGCTTGGAAACATTAATTGGTTCAACATGGAGACACCAACTATAAACATTCGTATTTTCTAGGAAGAAAGCTAGAGAAACTGCGGAAAACAAACCTGATATTTCTGTTTGTATAGATGACATTTTATACACTTGCCTAACGAAAAGACGTTGCTTTTCTCCAAAAGCACTTTTACTGAGATTTTCTCGGTGCATTGCATACGAATTCCAAACCACTTTCTCCAGATATGACTGGATGAAACCAGAAATATCCGGTTGTGTTTTGGCTAACTCAATCCGAAATATTGCTACAGCCTCTGTGTTTGTGTTTTCTGGATATATTTGAGGGACTAATTGTTTTGAATGTTCTTATCAGGGTACATTTAATTATGTATCTTATAAACACTAATTGGTTCATCATGGGGACACCAGCTCTAAACATTCGTATTTGCTAGGGAGAAAGCTAGAGGAACTGTGGCAAACAAACATGATATTTCTGTTTGTATCGATGACATTTTATGCACTTGCCTAACAAAAAGACTTTGCTTTTCTCCAAAACCATTCTTACTGTGATTTTCTCGGTCCATTGCATACGAATTCTAAAACACTTTGTCCAGATATGACTGGATGAAACCAGAAATATCCGGTTTTGTTTCGGCTAACTCAATCCGAAATAATTTGAAAGGCTCTGTGTTACTTTTTTTGGATATTATCGATGGATTTCATTGTTTTGAATGTTTTTTTATCAGGGAACATTTTATTTTCAGCTTGGATACAGTAAATGGTTGCACATGGAAACACCAGCTCTACACATTCTTATTTTCTAGGGAGAAAGCAGGAATACCTGCGGAAAACAAACATGATATTTCTTTTTGTATAGATGACATTTTATGCCCTTGCCTAACGAAAACACTCTCCCAAAACTTCCCTCCCACCCACAACCCTCCCCTTTTCCGCTCCCTCTCCCATTCCAATCACATCATGATTCATTTTCAATTCTCTTTATATACAAAAGATCATTTTAGTATAAATTAGGTAACGATTTCAACAGTTTGCCCCCATATAGCAACACAAAGTGAAAAAAAAATACTGTTGGAGTACTAGTTATAGCATTAAATAAGAGTGTACAGCACATTAAAGGCAGAGATCCTACATAATATTTTTTTAAATATTAATTAATTTTCTATGCCATCTGCAATTTAACACCAGTTTTTTTTTTCATTTCCAGTTATCTTTATATACAGAAGATTGATTCAGTATATAATTAGTAAAGATCTCATCAGTTTGTACCCATGCAGAAACACAAAGTGTAAAAATACTGTTTCAGTACTAGTTATAGCATCACTGCACATTAGACAACACATTAAGGACAGATCCCACATGGGATGTAAGTACACAGTGACTCCTGTTGCTGCCTTAACAATTTGACACTCTTGTTCATGGCGTCAGTAATTACATTGGTAATTTCTACGGAGAAACCTATAGGAATTGCGGCAAACAAACATGATATTTCTGATTGTGTAGATGACATTTTATGCATTTGCCTAACGAAAATCCTTGCAATTCTCCAAAACAATTTTTACTGTGATTTTCTCGGTCCATTGCATACGAATACCCCACCGCTTTGTCCGGATATGACTGGATGAAACGAGAAATATCTGGTTGTGTTTTGGCTAACTCAATCCCAGATATTGCTACAGACTCTGTGTTTGCGTATTCCTGATATTATCCACGGACTTTATTGTTCTGAATGTTTTTTATCAAGGAACATTTAATTTTGTGCTTGGAAACACTAATTGGTTCCACATGGGGACACCAGCACTACACATTCGTATTTTCTAGGGAGATAGCGATGGGAACTGCGGCAAACAAACATGATATTGCTGTTTGTATGGATGACATTTTATGCACTTGCCTAACAAAAGGACTTTGCTTTTCTCCAAAACCATTTGTACTGTGATTTTCTTGGTCCATTGCATATGAATTCCACACCAGTTTGTACGGATATGACTGGATGAAACCGGAAATATCCGTTTTTTTTTTTTTTTTTTTTTGCTAACTCAATCCCAGATATTGCTGCAGCCTCTGTGTTTGTTTTTTCTGGATATTATCCACAGACTTTATTGTTTTGAATGATTTTTATCGGGGAACATTTTATTTTCAGCTTGGATACAGTAATGGTTACACATGGAGACACCAGCTGAACATATTCGTATTTTATACGGAGAAAGCTAGAGGAACTGCGGCAAACAAACATGATATTTCTGTTTCTATCGATGACATTTTATGCACTTGTCTAACAAAAAGACTTTGCTTTTCTCCAAAACCATATTTACAGTGATATTCTCGGTCCATTGCATATGAATTCCACACCAGTTGTCCAGATATGACTGGATGAAACCAGAAATATCTGGATGTGTTTTGTCTAGCTCAATCCCTGATATTGCTACAGCCTCTATGTTTGTGTTTTCTCGATGTTATCAACATACTTTATTGTTTTGAATGTCTTTTATCAGGGAACATTTAATTTTGAACCATTGAAACACTAATTGTTTCATAATATGAACACCAGCTCTACAGATTCGTATTTTCTTGGGAGAAAGCTAGAGGAATTGCGGCAAACAATCATGATGTTTCTGTTTGTATAGATGTCATTTTATGCACTTGCCTAACGAAAAGACTTTGCTTTTCTCCAAAGTCATTTTTACTGTGATTTTTTTCCATCAATTGCATACGAATTCCACACCAATTTGTACGGAAATGACAGGACGAAACCAGAAATATCTGCTTGTGTTTTGATTAATTCAATCCCAGATATTGCTACAGCCTCTATGTTTGTGTATTCCTGATATTATCCACGGAATTTATTGTTTTGAAGGTTTTTTATCAGGGGACATTTAATTTTGTGCTTGGAAACATTAATTGGTTCAACATGGAGACACCAACTATAAACATTCGTATTTTCTAGGAAGAAAGCTAGAGAAACTGCGGAAAACAAACCTGATATTTCTGTTTGTATAGATGACATTTTATACACTTGCCTAACGAAAAGACGTTGCTTTTCTCCAAAAGCACTTTTACTGAGATTTTCTCGGTGCATTGCATACGAATTCCAAACCACTTTCTCCAGATATGACTGGATGAAACCAGAAATATCCGGTTGTGTTTTGGCTAACTCAATCCGAAATATTGCTACAGCCTCTGTGTTTGTGTTTTCTGGATATATTTGAGGGACTAATTGTTTTGAATGTTCTTATCAGGGTACATTTAATTATGTATCTTATAAACACTAATTGGTTCATCATGGGGACACCAGCTCTAAACATTCGTATTTGCTAGGGAGAAAGCTAGAGGAACTGTGGCAAACAAACATGATATTTCTGTTTGTATCGATGACATTTTATGCACTTGCCTAACAAAAAGACTTTGCTTTTCTCCAAAACCATTCTTACTGTGATTTTCTCGGTCCATTGCATACGAATTCTAAAACACTTTGTCCAGATATGACTGGATGAAACCAGAAATATCCGGTTTTGTTTCGGCTAACTCAATCCGAAATAATTTGAAAGGCTCTGTGTTACTTTTTTTGGATATTATCGATGGATTTCATTGTTTTGAATGTTTTTTTATCAGGGAACATTTTATTTTCAGCTTGGATACAGTAAATGGTTGCACATGGAAACACCAGCTCTACACATTCTTATTTTCTAGGGAGAAAGCAGGAATACCTGCGGAAAACAAACATGATATTTCTTTTTGTATAGATGACATTTTATGCCCTTGCCTAACGAAAACACTCTCCCAAAACTTCCCTCCCACCCACAACCCTCCCCTTTTCCGCTCCCTCTCCCATTCCAATCACATCATGATTCATTTTCAATTCTCTTTATATACAAAAGATCATTTTAGTATAAATTAGGTAACGATTTCAACAGTTTGCCCCCATATAGCAACACAAAGTGAAAAAAAAATACTGTTGGAGTACTAGTTATAGCATTAAATAAGAGTGTACAGCACATTAAAGGCAGAGATCCTACATAATATTTTTTTAAATATTAATTAATTTTCTATGCCATCTGCAATTTAACACCAGTTTTTTTTTTTCATTTCCAGTTATC
The DNA here is from genome assembly GCF_033115175.1 of Lepus europaeus. NCBI lineage: Eukaryota > Metazoa > Chordata > Mammalia > Lagomorpha > Leporidae > Lepus > Lepus europaeus. The sequence goes on along the minus strand of NW_026909082.1, from coordinate 42,277 downwards.
TTTATATACAGAAGATTGATTCAGTATATAATTAGTAAAGATCTCATCAGTTTGTACCCATGCAGAAACACAAAGTGTAAAAATACTGTTTCAGTACTAGTTATAGCATCACTGCACATTAGACAACACATTAAGGACAGATCCCACATGGGATGTAAGTACACAGTGACTCCTGTTGCTGCCTTAACAATTTGACACTCTTGTTCATGGCGTCAGTAATTACATTGGTAATTTCTACGGAGAAACCTATAGGAATTGCGGCAAACAAACATGATATTTCTGATTGTGTAGATGACATTTTATGCATTTGCCTAACGAAAATCCTTGCAATTCTCCAAAACAATTTTTACTGTGATTTTCTCGGTCCATTGCATACGAATACCCCACCGCTTTGTCCGGATATGACTGGATGAAACGAGAAATATCTGGTTGTGTTTTGGCTAACTCAATCCCAGATATTGCTACAGACTCTGTGTTTGCGTATTCCTGATATTATCCACGGACTTTATTGTTCTGAATGTTTTTTATCAAGGAACATTTAATTTTGTGCTTGGAAACACTAATTGGTTCCACATGGGGACACCAGCACTACACATTCGTATTTTCTAGGGAGATAGCGATGGGAACTGCGGCAAACAAACATGATATTGCTGTTTGTATGGATGACATTTTATGCACTTGCCTAACAAAAGGACTTTGCTTTTCTCCAAAACCATTTGTACTGTGATTTTCTTGGTCCATTGCATATGAATTCCACACCAGTTTGTACGGATATGACTGGATGAAACCGGAAATATCCGTTTTTTTTTTTTTTTTTTTTTTTTGCTAACTCAATCCCAGATATTGCTGCAGCCTCTGTGTTTGTTTTTTCTGGATATTATCCACAGACTTTATTGTTTTGAATGATTTTTATCGGGGAACATTTTATTTTCAGCTTGGATACAGTAATGGTTACACATGGAGACACCAGCTGAACATATTCGTATTTTATACGGAGAAAGCTAGAGGAACTGCGGCAAACAAACATGATATTTCTGTTTCTATCGATGACATTTTATGCACTTGTCTAACAAAAAGACTTTGCTTTTCTCCAAAACCATATTTACAGTGATATTCTCGGTCCATTGCATATGAATTCCACACCAGTTGTCCAGATATGACTGGATGAAACCAGAAATATCTGGATGTGTTTTGTCTAGCTCAATCCCTGATATTGCTACAGCCTCTATGTTTGTGTTTTCTCGATGTTATCAACATACTTTATTGTTTTGAATGTCTTTTATCAGGGAACATTTAATTTTGAACCATTGAAACACTAATTGTTTCATAATATGAACACCAGCTCTACAGATTCGTATTTTCTTGGGAGAAAGCTAGAGGAATTGCGGCAAACAATCATGATGTTTCTGTTTGTATAGATGTCATTTTATGCACTTGCCTAACGAAAAGACTTTGCTTTTCTCCAAAGTCATTTTTACTGTGATTTTTTTCCATCAATTGCATACGAATTCCACACCAATTTGTACGGAAATGACAGGACGAAACCAGAAATATCTGCTTGTGTTTTGATTAATTCAATCCCAGATATTGCTACAGCCTCTATGTTTGTGTATTCCTGATATTATCCACGGAATTTATTGTTTTGAAGGTTTTTTATCAGGGGACATTTAATTTTGTGCTTGGAAACATTAATTGGTTCAACATGGAGACACCAACTATAAACATTCGTATTTTCTAGGAAGAAAGCTAGAGAAACTGCGGAAAACAAACCTGATATTTCTGTTTGTATAGATGACATTTTATACACTTGCCTAACGAAAAGACGTTGCTTTTCTCCAAAAGCACTTTTACTGAGATTTTCTCGGTGCATTGCATACGAATTCCAAACCACTTTCTCCAGATATGACTGGATGAAACCAGAAATATCCGGTTGTGTTTTGGCTAACTCAATCCGAAATATTGCTACAGCCTCTGTGTTTGTGTTTTCTGGATATATTTGAGGGACTAATTGTTTTGAATGTTCTTATCAGGGTACATTTAATTATGTATCTTATAAACACTAATTGGTTCATCATGGGGACACCAGCTCTAAACATTCGTATTTGCTAGGGAGAAAGCTAGAGGAACTGTGGCAAACAAACATGATATTTCTGTTTGTATCGATGACATTTTATGCACTTGCCTAACAAAAAGACTTTGCTTTTCTCCAAAACCATTCTTACTGTGATTTTCTCGGTCCATTGCATACGAATTCTAAAACACTTTGTCCAGATATGACTGGATGAAACCAGAAATATCCGGTTTTGTTTCGGCTAACTCAATCCGAAATAATTTGAAAGGCTCTGTGTTACTTTTTTTGGATATTATCGATGGATTTCATTGTTTTGAATGTTTTTTTATCAGGGAACATTTTATTTTCAGCTTGGATACAGTAAATGGTTGCACATGGAAACACCAGCTCTACACATTCTTATTTTCTAGGGAGAAAGCAGGAATACCTGCGGAAAACGAACATGATATTTCTGTTTGTATAGATGACATTTTATGCCCTTGCCTAACGAAAACACTCTCCCAAAACTTCCCTCCCACCCACAACCCTCCCCTTTTCCGCTCCCTCTCCCATTCCAATCACATCATGATTCATTTTCAATTCTCTTTATATACAAAAGATCATTTTAGTATAAATTAGGTAACGATTTCAACAGTTTGCCCCCATATAGCAACACAAAGTGAAAAAAAAAATACTGTTGGAGTACTAGTTATAGCATTAAATAAGAGTGTACAGCACATTAAAGGCAGAGATCCTACATAATATTTTTTTAAATATTAATTAATTTTCTATGCCATCTGCAATTTAACACCAGTTTTTTTTTTCATTTCCAGTTATCTTTATATACAGAAGATTGATTCAGTATATAATTAGTAAAGATCTCATCAGTTTGTACCCATGCAGAAACACAAAGTGTAAAAATACTGTTTCAGTACTAGTTATAGCATCACTGCACATTAGACAACACATTAAGGACAGATCCCACATGGGATGTAAGTACACAGTGACTCCTGTTGCTGCCTTAACAATTTGACACTCTTGTTCATGGCGTCAGTAATTACATTGGTAATTTCTACGGAGAAACCTATAGGAATTGCGGCAAACAAACATGATATTTCTGATTGTGTAGATGACATTTTATGCATTTGCCTAACGAAAATCCTTGCAATTCTCCAAAACAATTTTTACTGTGATTTTCTCGGTCCATTGCATACGAATACCCCACCGCTTTGTCCGGATATGACTGGATGAAACGAGAAATATCTGGTTGTGTTTTGGCTAACTCAATCCCAGATATTGCTACAGACTCTGTGTTTGCGTATTCCTGATATTATCCACGGACTTTATTGTTCTGAATGTTTTTTATCAAGGAACATTTAATTTTGTGCTTGGAAACACTAATTGGTTCCACATGGGGACACCAGCACTACACATTCGTATTTTCTAGGGAGATAGCGATGGGAACTGCGGCAAACAAACATGATATTGCTGTTTGTATGGATGACATTTTATGCACTTGCCTAACAAAAGGACTTTGCTTTTCTCCAAAACCATTTGTACTGTGATTTTCTTGGTCCATTGCATATGAATTCCACACCAGTTTGTACGGATATGACTGGATGAAACCGGAAATATCCGTTTTTTTTTTTTTTTTTTTTTTTGCTAACTCAATCCCAGATATTGCTGCAGCCTCTGTGTTTGTTTTTTCTGGATATTATCCACAGACTTTATTGTTTTGAATGATTTTTATCGGGGAACATTTTATTTTCAGCTTGGATACAGTAATGGTTACACATGGAGACACCAGCTGAACATATTCGTATTTTATACGGAGAAAGCTAGAGGAACTGCGGCAAACAAACATGATATTTCTGTTTCTATCGATGACATTTTATGCACTTGTCTAACAAAAAGACTTTGCTTTTCTCCAAAACCATATTTACAGTGATATTCTCGGTCCATTGCATATGAATTCCACACCAGTTGTCCAGATATGACTGGATGAAACCAGAAATATCTGGATGTGTTTTGTCTAGCTCAATCCCTGATATTGCTACAGCCTCTATGTTTGTGTTTTCTCGATGTTATCAACATACTTTATTGTTTTGAATGTCTTTTATCAGGGAACATTTAATTTTGAACCATTGAAACACTAATTGTTTCATAATATGAACACCAGCTCTACAGATTCGTATTTTCTTGGGAGAAAGCTAGAGGAATTGCGGCAAACAATCATGATGTTTCTGTTTGTATAGATGTCATTTTATGCACTTGCCTAACGAAAAGACTTTGCTTTTCTCCAAAGTCATTTTTACTGTGATTTTTTTCCATCAATTGCATACGAATTCCACACCAATTTGTACGGAAATGACAGGACGAAACCAGAAATATCTGCTTGTGTTTTGATTAATTCAATCCCAGATATTGCTACAGCCTCTATGTTTGTGTATTCCTGATATTATCCACGGAATTTATTGTTTTGAAGGTTTTTTATCAGGGGACATTTAATTTTGTGCTTGGAAACATTAATTGGTTCAACATGGAGACACCAACTATAAACATTCGTATTTTCTAGGAAGAAAGCTAGAGAAACTGCGGAAAACAAACCTGATATTTCTGTTTGTATAGATGACATTTTATACACTTGCCTAACGAAAAGACGTTGCTTTTCTCCAAAAGCACTTTTACTGAGATTTTCTCGGTGCATTGCATACGAATTCCAAACCACTTTCTCCAGATATGACTGGATGAAACCAGAAATATCCGGTTGTGTTTTGGCTAACTCAATCCGAAATATTGCTACAGCCTCTGTGTTTGTGTTTTCTGGATATATTTGAGGGACTAATTGTTTTGAATGTTCTTATCAGGGTACATTTAATTATGTATCTTATAAACACTAATTGGTTCATCATGGGGACACCAGCTCTAAACATTCGTATTTGCTAGGGAGAAAGCTAGAGGAACTGTGGCAAACAAACATGATATTTCTGTTTGTATCGATGACATTTTATGCACTTGCCTAACAAAAAGACTTTGCTTTTCTCCAAAACCATTCTTACTGTGATTTTCTCGGTCCATTGCATACGAATTCTAAAACACTTTGTCCAGATATGACTGGATGAAACCAGAAATATCCGGTTTTGTTTCGGCTAACTCAATCCGAAATAATTTGAAAGGCTCTGTGTTACTTTTTTTGGATATTATCGATGGATTTCATTGTTTTGAATGTTTTTTTATCAGGGAACATTTTATTTTCAGCTTGGATACAGTAAATGGTTGCACATGGAAACACCAGCTCTACACATTCTTATTTTCTAGGGAGAAAGCAGGAATACCTGCGGAAAACGAACATGATATTTCTGTTTGTATAGATGACATTTTATGCCCTTGCCTAACGAAAACACTCTCCCAAAACTTCCCTCCCACCCACAACCCTCCCCTTTTCCGCTCCCTCTCCCATTCCAATCACATCATGATTCATTTTCAATTCTCTTTATATACAAAAGATCATTTTAGTATAAATTAGGTAACGATTTCAACAGTTTGCCCCCATATAGCAACACAAAGTGAAAAAAAAAATACTGTTGGAGTACTAGTTATAGCATTAAATAAGAGTGTACAGCACATTAAAGGCAGAGATCCTACATAATATTTTTTTAAATATTAATTAATTTTCTATGCCATCTGCAATTTAACACCAGTTTTTTTTTTTCATTTCCAGTTATCTTTATATACAGAAGATTGATTCAGTATATAATTAGTAAAGATCTCATCAGTTTGTACCCATGCAGAAACACAAAGTGTAAAAATACTGTTTCAGTACTAGTTATAGCATCACTGCACATTAGACAACACATTAAGGACAGATCCCACATGGGATGTAAGTACACAGTGACTCCTGTTGCTGCCTTAACAATTTGACACTCTTGTTCATGGCGTCAGTAATTACATTGGTAATTTCTACGGAGAAACCTATAGGAATTGCGGCAAACAAACATGATATTTCTGATTGTGTAGATGACATTTTATGCATTTGCCTAACGAAAATCCTTGCAATTCTCCAAAACAATTTTTACTGTGATTTTCTCGGTCCATTGCATACGAATACCCCACCGCTTTGTCCGGATATGACTGGATGAAACGAGAAATATCTGGTTGTGTTTTGGCTAACTCAATCCCAGATATTGCTACAGACTCTGTGTTTGCGTATTCCTGATATTATCCACGGACTTTATTGTTCTGAATGTTTTTTATCAAGGAACATTTAATTTTGTGCTTGGAAACACTAATTGGTTCCACATGGGGACACCAGCACTACACATTCGTATTTTCTAGGGAGATAGCGATGGGAACTGCGGCAAACAAACATGATATTGCTGTTTGTATGGATGACATTTTATGCACTTGCCTAACAAAAGGACTTTGCTTTTCTCCAAAACCATTTGTACTGTGATTTTCTTGGTCCATTGCATATGAATTCCACACCAGTTTGTACGGATATGACTGGATGAAACCGGAAATATCCGTTTTTTTTTTTTTTTTTTTTGCTAACTCAATCCCAGATATTGCTGCAGCCTCTGTGTTTGTTTTTTCTGGATATTATCCACAGACTTTATTGTTTTGAATGATTTTTATCGGGGAACATTTTATTTTCAGCTTGGATACAGTAATGGTTACACATGGAGACTCCAGCTCTACATATTCGTATTTTATACGGAGAAAGCTAGAGGAACTGCGGCAAACAAACATGATATTTCTGTTTCTATCGATGACATTTTATGCACTTGTCTAACAAAAAGACTTTGCTTTTCTCCAAAACCATATTTACAGTGATATTCTCGGTCCATTGCATATGAATTCCACACCAGTTGTCCAGATATGACTGGATGAAACCAGAAATATCTGGATGTGTTTTGTCTAGCTCAATCCCTGATATTGCTACAGCCTCTATGTTTGTGTTTTCTCGATGTTATCAACATACTTTATTGTTTTGAATGTCTTTTATCAGGGAACATTTAATTTTGAACCATTGAAACACTAATTGTTTCATAATATGAACACCAGCTCTACAGATTCGTATTTTCTTGGGAGAAAGCTAGAGGAATTGCGGCAAACAATCATGATGTTTCTGTTTGTATAGATGTCATTTTATGCACTTGCCTAACGAAAAGACTTTGCTTTTCTCCAAAGTCATTTTTACTGTGATTTTTTTCCATCAATTGCATACGAATTCCACACCAATTTGTACGGAAATGACAGGACGAAACCAGAAATATCTGCTTGTGTTTTGATTAATTCAATCCCAGATATTGCTACAGCCTCTATGTTTGTGTATTCCTGATATTATCCACGGAATTTATTGTTTTGAAGGTTTTTTATCAGGGGACATTTAATTTTGTGCTTGGAAACATTAATTGGTTCAACATGGAGACACCAACTATAAACATTCGTATTTTCTAGGAAGAAAGCTAGAGAAACTGCGGAAAACAAACCTGATATTTCTGTTTGTATAGATGACATTTTATACACTTGCCTAACGAAAAGACGTTGCTTTTCTCCAAAAGCACTTTTACTGAGATTTTCTCGGTGCATTGCATACGAATTCCAAACCACTTTCTCCAGATATGACTGGATGAAACCAGAAATATCCGGTTGTGTTTTGGCTAACTCAATCCGAAATATTGCTACAGCCTCTGTGTTTGTGTTTTCTGGATATATTTGAGGGACTAATTGTTTTGAATGTTCTTATCAGGGTACATTTAATTATGTATCTTATAAACACTAATTGGTTCATCATGGGGACACCAGCTCTAAACATTCGTATTTGCTAGGGAGAAAGCTAGAGGAACTGTGGCAAACAAACATGATATTTCTGTTTGTATCGATGACATTTTATGCACTTGCCTAACAAAAAGACTTTGCTTTTCTCCAAAACCATTCTTACTGTGATTTTCTCGGTCCATTGCATACGAATTCTAAAACACTTTGTCCAGATATGACTGGATGAAACCAGAAATATCCGGTTTTGTTTCGGCTAACTCAATCCGAAATAATTTGAAAGGCTCTGTGTTACTTTTTTTGGATATTATCGATGGATTTCATTGTTTTGAATGTTTTTTTATCAGGGAACATTTTATTTTCAGCTTGGATACAGTAAATGGTTGCACATGGAAACACCAGCTCTACACATTCTTATTTTCTAGGGAGAAAGCAGGAATACCTGCGGAAAACAAACATGATATTTCTTTTTGTATAGATGACATTTTATGCCCTTGCCTAACGAAAACACTCTCCCAAAACTTCCCTCCCACCCACAACCCTCCCCTTTTCCGCTCCCTCTCCCATTCCAATCACATCATGATTCATTTTCAATTCTCTTTATATACAAAAGATCATTTTAGTATAAATTAGGTAACGATTTCAACAGTTTGCCCCCATATAGCAACACAAAGTGAAAAAAAAAATACTGTTGGAGTACTAGTTATAGCATTAAATAAGAGTGTACAGCACATTAAAGGCAGAGATCCTACATAATATTTTTTTAAATATTAATTAATTTTCTATGCCATCTGCAATTTAACACCAGTTTTTTTTTTCATTTCCAGTTATCTTTATATACAGAAGATTGATTCAGTATATAATTAGTAAAGATCTCATCAGTTTGTACCCATGCAGAAACACAAAGTGTAAAAATACTGTTTCAGTACTAGTTATAGCATCACTGCACATTAGACAACACATTAAGGACAGATCCCACATGGGATGTAAGTACACAGTGACTCCTGTTGCTGCCTTAACAATTTGACACTCTTGTTCATGGCGTCAGTAATTACATTGGTAATTTCTACGGAGAAACCTATAGGAATTGCGGCAAACAAACATGATATTTCTGATTGTGTAGATGACATTTTATGCATTTGCCTAACGAAAATCCTTGCAATTCTCCAAAACAATTTTTACTGTGATTTTCTCGGTCCATTGCATACGAATACCCCACCGCTTTGTCCGGATATGACTGGATGAAACGAGAAATATCTGGTTGTGTTTTGGCTAACTCAATCCCAGATATTGCTACAGACTCTGTGTTTGCGTATTCCTGATATTATCCACGGACTTTATTGTTCTGAATGTTTTTTATCAAGGAACATTTAATTTTGTGCTTGGAAACACTAATTGGTTCCACATGGGGACACCAGCACTACACATTCGTATTTTCTAGGGAGATAGCGATGGGAACTGCGGCAAACAAACATGATATTGCTGTTTGTATGGATGACATTTTATGCACTTGCCTAACAAAAGGACTTTGCTTTTCTCCAAAACCATTTGTACTGTGATTTTCTTGGTCCATTGCATATGAATTCCACACCAGTTTGTACGGATATGACTGGATGAAACCGGAAATATCCGTTTTTTTTTTTTTTTTTTTTGCTAACTCAATCCCAGATATTGCTGCAGCCTCTGTGTTTGTTTTTTCTGGATATTATCCACAGACTTTATTGTTTTGAATGATTTTTATCGGGGAACATTTTATTTTCAGCTTGGATACAGTAATGGTTACACATGGAGACTCCAGCTCTACATATTCGTATTTTATACGGAGAAAGCTAGAGGAACTGCGGCAAACAAACATGATATTTCTGTTTCTATCGATGACATTTTATGCACTTGTCTAACAAAAAGACTTTGCTTTTCTCCAAAACCATATTTACAGTGATATTCTCGGTCCATTGCATATGAATTCCACACCAGTTGTCCAGATATGACTGGATGAAACCAGAAATATCTGGATGTGTTTTGTCTAGCTCAATCCCTGATATTGCTACAGCCTCTATGTTTGTGTTTTCTCGATGTTATCAACATACTTTATTGTTTTGAATGTCTTTTATCAGGGAACATTTAATTTTGAACCATTGAAACACTAATTGTTTCATAATATGAACACCAGCTCTACAGATTCGTATTTTCTTGGGAGAAAGCTAGAGGAATTGCGGCAAACAATCATGATGTTTCTGTTTGTATAGATGTCATTTTATGCACTTGCCTAACGAAAAGACTTTGCTTTTCTCCAAAGTCATTTTTACTGTGATTTTTTTCCATCAATTGCATACGAATTCCACACCAATTTGTACGGAAATGACAGGACGAAACCAGAAATATCTGCTTGTGTTTTGATTAATTCAATCCCAGATATTGCTACAGCCTCTATGTTTGTGTATTCCTGATATTATCCACGGAATTTATTGTTTTGAAGGTTTTTTATCAGGGGACATTTAATTTTGTGCTTGGAAACATTAATTGGTTCAACATGGAGACACCAACTATAAACATTCGTATTTTCTAGGAAGAAAGCTAGAGAAACTGCGGAAAACAAACCTGATATTTCTGTTTGTATAGATGACATTTTATACACTTGCCTAACGAAAAGACGTTGCTTTTCTCCAAAAGCACTTTTACTGAGATTTTCTCGGTGCATTGCATACGAATTCCAAACCACTTTCTCCAGATATGACTGGATGAAACCAGAAATATCCGGTTGTGTTTTGGCTAACTCAATCCGAAATATTGCTACAGCCTCTGTGTTTGTGTTTTCTGGATATATTTGAGGGACTAATTGTTTTGAATGTTCTTATCAGGGTACATTTAATTATGTATCTTATAAACACTAATTGGTTCATCATGGGGACACCAGCTCTAAACATTCGTATTTGCTAGGGAGAAAGCTAGAGGAACTGTGGCAAACAAACATGATATTTCTGTTTGTATCGATGACATTTTATGCACTTGCCTAACAAAAAGACTTTGCTTTTCTCCAAAACCATTCTTACTGTGATTTTCTCGGTCCATTGCATACGAATTCTAAAACACTTTGTCCAGATATGACTGGATGAAACCAGAAATATCCGGTTTTGTTTCGGCTAACTCAATCCGAAATAATTTGAAAGGCTCTGTGTTACTTTTTTTGGATATTATCGATGGATTTCATTGTTTTGAATGTTTTTTTATCAGGGAACATTTTATTTTCAGCTTGGATACAGTAAATGGTTGCACATGGAAACACCAGCTCTACACATTCTTATTTTCTAGGGAGAAAGCAGGAATACCTGCGGAAAACAAACATGATATTTCTGTTTGTATAGATGACATTTTATGCCCTTGCCTAACGAAAACACTCTCCCAAAACTTCCCTCCCACCCACAACCCTCCCCTTTTCCGCTCCCTCTCCCATTCCAATCACATCATGATTCATTTTCAATTCTCTTTATATACAAAAGATCATTTTAGTATAAATTAGGTAACGATTTCAACAGTTTGCCCCCATATAGCAACACAAAGTGAAAAAAAAATACTGTTGGAGTACTAGTTATAGCATTAAATAAGAGTGTACAGCACATTAAAGGCAGAGATCCTACATAATATTTTTTTAAATATTAATTAATTTTCTATGCCATCTGCAATTTAACACCAGTTTTTTTTTCATTTCCAGTTATCTTTATATACAGAAGATTGATTCAGTATATAATTAGTAAAGATCTCATCAGTTTGTACCCATGCAGAAACACAAAGTGTAAAAATACTGTTTCAGTACTAGTTATAGCATCACTGCACATTAGACAACACATTAAGGACAGATCCCACATGGGATGTAAGTACACAGTGACTCCTGTTGCTGCCTTAACAATTTGACACTCTTGTTCATGGCGTCAGTAATTACATTGGTAATTTCTACGGAGAAACCTATAGGAATTGCGGCAAACAAACATGATATTTCTGATTGTGTAGATGACATTTTATGCATTTGCCTAACGAAAATCCTTGCAATTCTCCAAAACAATTTTTACTGTGATTTTCTCGGTCCATTGCATACGAATACCCCACCGCTTTGTCCGGATATGACTGGATGAAACGAGAAATATCTGGTTGTGTTTTGGCTAACTCAATCCCAGATATTGCTACAGACTCTGTGTTTGCGTATTCCTGATATTATCCACGGACTTTATTGTTCTGAATGTTTTTTATCAAGGAACATTTAATTTTGTGCTTGGAAACACTAATTGGTTCCACATGGGGACACCAGCACTACACATTCGTATTTTCTAGGGAGATAGCGATGGGAACTGCGGCAAACAAACATGATATTGCTGTTTGTATGGATGACATTTTATGCACTTGCCTAACAAAAGGACTTTGCTTTTCTCCAAAACCATTTGTACTGTGATTTTCTTGGTCCATTGCATATGAATTCCACACCAGTTTGTACGGATATGACTGGATGAAACCGGAAATATCCGGTTTTTTTTTTTTTTTTTGCTAACTCAATCCCAGATATTGCTGCAGCCTCTGTGTTTGTTTTTTCTGGATATTATCCACAGACTTTATTGTTTTGAATGATTTTTATCGGGGAACATTTTATTTTCAGCTTGGATACAGTAATGGTTACACATGGAGACTCCAGCTCTACATATTCGTATTTTATACGGAGAAAGCTAGAGGAACTGCGGCAAACAAACATGATATTTCTGTTTCTATCGATGACATTTTATGCACTTGTCTAACAAAAAGACTTTGCTTTTCTCCAAAACCATATTTACAGTGATATTCTCGGTCCATTGCATATGAATTCCACACCAGTTGTCCAGATATGACTGGATGAAACCAGAAATATCTGGATGTGTTTTGTCTAGCTCAATCCCTGATATTGCTACAGCCTCTATGTTTGTGTTTTCTCGATGTTATCAACATACTTTATTGTTTTGAATGTCTTTTATCAGGGAACATTTAATTTTGAACCATTGAAACACTAATTGTTTCATAATATGAACACCAGCTCTACAGATTCGTATTTTCTTGGGAGAAAGCTAGAGGAATTGCGGCAAACAATCATGATGTTTCTGTTTGTATAGATGTCATTTTATGCACTTGCCTAACGAAAAGACTTTGCTTTTCTCCAAAGTCATTTTTACTGTGATTTTTTTCCATCAATTGCATACGAATTCCACACCAATTTGTACGGAAATGACAGGACGAAACCAGAAATATCTGCTTGTGTTTTGATTAATTCAATCCCAGATATTGCTACAGCCTCTATGTTTGTGTATTCCTGATATTATCCACGGAATTTATTGTTTTGAAGGTTTTTTATCAGGGGACATTTAATTTTGTGCTTGGAAACATTAATTGGTTCAACATGGAGACACCAACTATAAACATTCGTATTTTCTAGGAAGAAAGCTAGAGAAACTGCGGAAAACAAACCTGATATTTCTGTTTGTATAGATGACATTTTATACACTTGCCTAACGAAAAGACGTTGCTTTTCTCCAAAAGCACTTTTACTGAGATTTTCTCGGTGCATTGCATACGAATTCCAAACCACTTTCTCCAGATATGACTGGATGAAACCAGAAATATCCGGTTGTGTTTTGGCTAACTCAATCCGAAATATTGCTACAGCCTCTGTGTTTGTGTTTTCTGGATATATTTGAGGGACTAATTGTTTTGAATGTTCTTATCAGGGTACATTTAATTATGTATCTTATAAACACTAATTGGTTCATCATGGGGACACCAGCTCTAAACATTCGTATTTGCTAGGGAGAAAGCTAGAGGAACTGTGGCAAACAAACATGATATTTCTGTTTGTATAGATGACATTTTATACACTTGCCTAACGAAAAGACTTTGCTTTTCTCCAAAACCATTCTTACTGTGATTTTCTCGGTCCATTGCATACGAATTCTAAAACACTTTGTCCAGATATGACTGGATGAAACCAGAAATATCCGGTTTTGTTTTGGCTAACTCAATCCGAAATAATTTGAAAGGCTCTGTGTTACTTTTTTTGGATATTATCGATGGATTTAATTGTTTTGAATGTTTTTTTATCAGGGAACATTTTATTTTCAGCTTGGATACAGTAAATGGTTGCACATGGAAACACCAGCTCTACACATTCTTATTTTCTAGGGAGAAAGCAGGAATACCTGCGGAAAACAAACATGATATTTCTGTTTGTATAGATGACATTTTATGCCCTTGCCTAACGAAAACACTCTCCCAAAACTTCCCTCCCACCCACAACCCTCCCCTTTTCCGCTCCCTCTCCCATTCCAATCACATCATGATTCATTTTCAATTCTCTTTATATACAAAAGATCATTTTAGTATAAATTAGGTAACGATTTCAACAGTTTGCCCCCATATAGCAACACAAAGTGAAAAAAAATACTGTTGGAGTACTAGTTATAGCATTAAATAAGAGTGTACAGCACATTAAAGGCAGAGATCCTACATAATATTTTTTTAAATATTAATTAATTTTCTATGCCATCTGCAATTTAACACCAGTTTTTTTTTTCATTTCCAGTTATCTTTATATACAGAAGATTGATTCAGTATATAATTAGTAAAGATCTCATCAGTTTGTACCCATGCAGAAACACAAAGTGTAAAAATACTGTTTCAGTACTAGTTATAGCATCACTGCACATTAGACAACACATTAAGGACAGATCCCACATGGGATGTAAGTACACAGTGACTCCTGTTGCTGCCTTAACAATTTGACACTCTTGTTCATGGCGTCAGTAATTACATTGGTAATTTCTACGGAGAAACCTATAGGAATTGCGGCAAACAAACATGATATTTCTGATTGTGTAGATGACATTTTATGCATTTGCCTAATGAAAATCCTTGCAATTCTCCAAAACAATTTTTACTGTGATTTTCTCGGTCCATTGCATACGAATACCCCACCGCTTTGTCCGGATATGACTGGATGAAACGAGAAATATCTGGTTGTGTTTTGGCTAACTCAATCCCAGATATTGCTACAGACTCTGTGTTTGCGTATTCCTGATATTATCCACGGACTTTATTGTTCTGAATGTTTTTTTATCAAGGAACATTTAATTTTGTGCTTGGAAACACTAATTGGTTCCACATGGGGACACCAGCACTACACATTCGTATTTTCTAGGGAGATAGCGATGGGAACTGCGGCAAACAAACATGATATTGCTGTTTGTATGGATGACATTTTATGCACTTGCCTAACAAAAGGACTTTGCTTTTCTCCAAAACCATTTGTACTGTGATTTTCTTGGTCCATTGCATATGAATTCCACACCAGTTTGTACGGATATGACTGGATGAAACCGGAAATATCCGTTTTTTTTTTTTTTTTTTTTTTTTGCTAACTCAATCCCAGATATTGCTGCAGCCTCTGTGTTTGTTTTTTCTGGATATTATCCACAGACTTTATTGTTTTGAATGATTTTTATCGGGGAACATTTTATTTTCAGCTTGGATACAGTAATGGTTACACATGGAGACTCCAGCTCTACATATTCGTATTTTATACGGAGAAAGCTAGAGGAACTGCGGCAAACAAACATGATATTTCTGTTTCTATCGATGACATTTTATGCACTTGTCTAACAAAAAGACTTTGCTTTTCTCCAAAACCATATTTACAGTGATATTCTCGGTCCATTGCATATGAATTCCACACCAGTTGTCCAGATATGACTGGATGAAACCAGAAATATCTGGATGTGTTTTGTCTAGCTCAATCCCTGATATTGCTACAGCCTCTATGTTTGTGTTTTCTCGATGTTATCAACATACTTTATTGTTTTGAATGTCTTTTATCAGGGAACATTTAATTTTGAACCATTGAAACACTAATTGTTTCATAATATGAACACCAGCTCTACAGATTCGTATTTTCTTGGGAGAAAGCTAGAGGAATTGCGGCAAACAATCATGATGTTTCTGTTTGTATAGATGTCATTTTATGCACTTGCCTAACGAAAAGACTTTGCTTTTCTCCAAAGTCATTTTTACTGTGATTTTTTTCCATCAATTGCATACGAATTCCACACCAATTTGTACGGAAATGACAGGACGAAACCAGAAATATCTGCTTGTGTTTTGATTAATTCAATCCCAGATATTGCTACAGCCTCTATGTTTGTGTATTCCTGATATTATCCACGGAATTTATTGTTTTGAAGGTTTTTTATCAGGGGACATTTAATTTTGTGCTTGGAAACATTAATTGGTTCAACATGGAGACACCAACTATAAACATTCGTATTTTCTAGGAAGAAAGCTAGAGAAACTGCGGAAAACAAACCTGATATTTCTGTTTGTATAGATGACATTTTATACACTTGCCTAACGAAAAGACGTTGCTTTTCTCCAAAAGCACTTTTACTGAGATTTTCTCGGTGCATTGCATACGAATTCCAAACCACTTTCTCCAGATATGACTGGATGAAACCAGAAATATCCGGTTGTGTTTTGGCTAACTCAATCCGAAATATTGCTACAGCCTCTGTGTTTGTGTTTTCTGGATATATTTGAGGGACTAATTGTTTTGAATGTTCTTATCAGGGTACATTTAATTATGTATCTTATAAACACTAATTGGTTCATCATGGGGACACCAGCTCTAAACATTCGTATTTGCTAGGGAGAAAGCTAGAGGAACTGTGGCAAACAAACATGATATTTCTGTTTGTATCGATGACATTTTATACACTTGCCTAACGAAAAGACTTTGCTTTCTCCAAAACCATTCTTACTGTGATTTTCTCGGTCCATTGCATACGAATTCTAAAACACTTTGTCCAGATATGACTGGATGAAACCAGAAATATCCGGTTTTGTTTCGGCTAACTCAATCCGAAATAATTTGAAAGGCTCTGTGTTACTTTTTTTGGATATTATCGATGGATTTCATTGTTTTGAATGTTTTTTTATCAGGGAACATTTTATTTTCAGCTTGGATACAGTAAATGGTTGCACATGGAAACACCAGCTCTACACATTCTTATTTTCTAGGGAGAAAGCAGGAATACCTGCGGAAAACAAACATGATATTTCTGTTTGTATAGATGACATTTTATGCCCTTGCCTAACGAAAACACTCTCCCAAAACTTCCCTCCCACCCACAACCCTCCCCTTTTCCGCTCCCTCTCCCATTCCAATCACATCATGATTCATTTTCAATTCTCTTTATATACAAAAGATCATTTTAGTATAAATTAGGTAACGATTTCAACAGTTTGCCCCCATATAGCAACACAAAGTGAAAAAAAATACTGTTGGAGTACTAGTTATAGCATTAAATAAGAGTGTACAGCACATTAAAGGCAGAGATCCTACATAATATTTTTTTAAATATTAATTAATTTTCTATGCCATCTGCAATTTAACACCAGTTTTTTTTTTTCATTTCCAGTTATCTTTATATACAGAAGATTGATTCAGTATATAATTAGTAAAGATCTCATCAGTTTGTACCCATGCAGAAACACAAAGTGTAAAAATACTGTTTCAGTACTAGTTATAGCATCACTGCACATTAGACAACACATTAAGGACAGATCCCACATGGGATGTAAGTACACAGTGACTCCTGTTGCTGCCTTAACAATTTGACACTCTTGTTCATGGCGTCAGTAATTACATTGGTAATTTCTACGGAGAAACCTATAGGAATTGCGGCAAACAAACATGATATTTCTGATTGTGTAGATGACATTTTATGCATTTGCCTAACGAAAATCCTTGCAATTCTCCAAAACAATTTTTACTGTGATTTTCTCGGTCCATTGCATACGAATACCCCACCGCTTTGTCCGGATATGACTGGATGAAACGAGAAATATCTGGTTGTGTTTTGGCTAACTCAATCCCAGATATTGCTACAGACTCTGTGTTTGCGTATTCCTGATATTATCCACGGACTTTATTGTTCTGAATGTTTTTTATCAAGGAACATTTAATTTTGTGCTTGGAAACACTAATTGGTTCCACATGGGGACACCAGCACTACACATTCGTATTTTCTAGGGAGATAGCGATGGGAACTGCGGCAAACAAACATGATATTGCTGTTTGTATGGATGACATTTTATGCACTTGCCTAACAAAAGGACTTTGCTTTTCTCCAAAACCATTTGTACTGTGATTTTCTTGGTCCATTGCATATGAATTCCACACCAGTTTGTACGGATATGACTGGATGAAACCGGAAATATCCGTTTTTTTTTTTTTGCTAACTCAATCCCAGATATTGCTGCAGCCTCTGTGTTTGTTTTTTCTGGATATTATCCACAGACTTTATTGTTTTGAATGATTTTTATCGGGGAACATTTTATTTTCAGCTTGGATACAGTAATGGTTACACATGGAGACTCCAGCTCTACATATTCGTATTTTATACGGAGAAAGCTAGAGGAACTGCGGCAAACAAACATGATATTTCTGTTTCTATCGATGACATTTTATGCACTTGTCTAACAAAAAGACTTTGCTTTTCTCCAAAACCATATTTACAGTGATATTCTCGGTCCATTGCATATGAATTCCACACCAGTTGTCCAGATATGACTGGATGAAACCAGAAATATCTGGATGTGTTTTGTCTAGCTCAATCCCTGATATTGCTACAGCCTCTATGTTTGTGTTTTCTCGATGTTATCAACATACTTTATTGTTTTGAATGTCTTTTATCAGGGAACATTTAATTTTGAACCATTGAAACACTAATTGTTTCATAATATGAACACCAGCTCTACAGATTCGTATTTTCTTGGGAGAAAGCTAGAGGAATTGCGGCAAACAATCATGATGTTTCTGTTTGTATAGATGTCATTTTATGCACTTGCCTAACGAAAAGACTTTGCTTTTCTCCAAAGTCATTTTTACTGTGATTTTTTTCCATCAATTGCATACGAATTCCACACCAATTTGTACGGAAATGACAGGACGAAACCAGAAATATCTGCTTGTGTTTTGATTAATTCAATCCCAGATATTGCTACAGCCTCTATGTTTGTGTATTCCTGATATTATCCACGGAATTTATTGTTTTGAAGGTTTTTTATCAGGGGACATTTAATTTTGTGCTTGGAAACATTAATTGGTTCAACATGGAGACACCAACTATAAACATTCGTATTTTCTAGGAAGAAAGCTAGAGAAACTGCGGAAAACAAACCTGATATTTCTGTTTGTATAGATGACATTTTATACACTTGCCTAACGAAAAGACGTTGCTTTTCTCCAAAAGCACTTTTACTGAGATTTTCTCGGTGCATTGCATACGAATTCCAAACCACTTTCTCCAGATATGACTGGATGAAACCAGAAATATCCGGTTGTGTTTTGGCTAACTCAATCCGAAATATTGCTACAGCCTCTGTGTTTGTGTTTTCTGGATATATTTGAGGGACTAATTGTTTTGAATGTTCTTATCAGGGTACATTTAATTATGTATCTTATAAACACTAATTGGTTCATCATGGGGACACCAGCTCTAAACATTCGTATTTGCTAGGGAGAAAGCTAGAGGAACTGTGGCAAACAAACATGATATTTCTGTTTGTATCGATGACATTTTATGCACTTGCCTAACAAAAAGACTTTGCTTTTCTCCAAAACCATTCTTACTGTGATTTTCTCGGTCCATTGCATACGAATTCTAAAACACTTTGTCCAGATATGACTGGATGAAACCAGAAATATCCGGTTTTGTTTCGGCTAACTCAATCCGAAATAATTTGAAAGGCTCTGTGTTACTTTTTTTGGATATTATCGATGGATTTCATTGTTTTGAATGTTTTTTTATCAGGGAACATTTTATTTTCAGCTTGGATACAGTAAATGGTTGCACATGGAAACACCAGCTCTACACATTCTTATTTTCTAGGGAGAAAGCAGGAATACCTGCGGAAAACAAACATGATATTTCTGTTTGTATAGATGACATTTTATGCCCTTGCCTAACGAAAACACTCTCCCAAAACTTCCCTCCCACCCACAACCCTCCCCTTTTCCGCTCCCTCTCCCATTCCAATCACATCATGATTCATTTTCAATTCTCTTTATATACAAAAGATCATTTTAGTATAAATTAGGTAACGATTTCAACAGTTTGCCCCCATATAGCAACACAAAGTGAAAAAAAAATACTGTTGGAGTACTAGTTATAGCATTAAATAAGAGTGTACAGCACATTAAAGGCAGAGATCCTACATAATATTTTTTTAAATATTAATTAATTTTCTATGCCATCTGCAATTTAACACCAGTTTTTTTTTTCATTTCCAGTTATCTTTATATACAGAAGATTGATTCAGTATATAATTAGTAAAGATCTCATCAGTTTGTACCCATGCAGAAACACAAAGTGTAAAAATACTGTTTCAGTACTAGTTATAGCATCACTGCACATTAGACAACACATTAAGGACAGATCCCACATGGGATGTAAGTACACAGTGACTCCTGTTGCTGCCTTAACAATTTGACACTCTTGTTCATGGCGTCAGTAATTACATTGGTAATTTCTACGGAGAAACCTATAGGAATTGCGGCAAACAAACATGATATTTCTGATTGTGTAGATGACATTTTATGCATTTGCCTAATGAAAATCCTTGCAATTCTCCAAAACAATTTTTACTGTGATTTTCTCGGTCCATTGCATACGAATACCCCACCGCTTTGTCCGGATATGACTGGATGAAACGAGAAATATCTGGTTGTGTTTTGGCTAACTCAATCCCAGATATTGCTACAGACTCTGTGTTTGCGTATTCCTGATATTATCCACGGACTTTATTGTTCTGAATGTTTTTTTATCAAGGAACATTTAATTTTGTGCTTGGAAACACTAATTGGTTCCACATGGGGACACCAGCACTACACATTCGTATTTTCTAGGGAGATAGCGATGGGAACTGCGGCAAACAAACATGATATTGCTGTTTGTATGGATGACATTTTATGCACTTGCCTAACAAAAGGACTTTGCTTTTCTCCAAAACCATTTGTACTGTGATTTTCTTGGTCCATTGCATATGAATTCCACACCAGTTTGTACGGATATGACTGGATGAAACCGGAAATATCCGTTTTTTTTTTTTTTTGCTAACTCAATCCCAGATATTGCTGCAGCCTCTGTGTTTGTTTTTTCTGGATATTATCCACAGACTTTATTGTTTTGAATGATTTTTATCGGGGAACATTTTATTTTCAGCTTGGATACAGTAATGGTTACACATGGAGACTCCAGCTCTACATATTCGTATTTTATACGGAGAAAGCTAGAGGAACTGCGGCAAACAAACATGATATTTCTGTTTCTATCGATGACATTTTATGCACTTGTCTAACAAAAAGACTTTGCTTTTCTCCAAAACCATATTTACAGTGATATTCTCGGTCCATTGCATATGAATTCCACACCAGTTGTCCAGATATGACTGGATGAAACCAGAAATATCTGGATGTGTTTTGTCTAGCTCAATCCCTGATATTGCTACAGCCTCTATGTTTGTGTTTTCTCGATGTTATCAACATACTTTATTGTTTTGAATGTCTTTTATCAGGGAACATTTAATTTTGAACCATTGAAACACTAATTGTTTCATAATATGAACACCAGCTCTACAGATTCGTATTTTCTTGGGAGAAAGCTAGAGGAATTGCGGCAAACAATCATGATGTTTCTGTTTGTATAGATGTCATTTTATGCACTTGCCTAACGAAAAGACTTTGCTTTTCTCCAAAGTCATTTTTACTGTGATTTTTTTCCATCAATTGCATACGAATTCCACACCAATTTGTACGGAAATGACAGGACGAAACCAGAAATATCTGCTTGTGTTTTGATTAATTCAATCCCAGATATTGCTACAGCCTCTATGTTTGTGTATTCCTGATATTATCCACGGAATTTATTGTTTTGAAGGTTTTTTATCAGGGAACATTTAATTTTGTGCTTGGAAACATTAATTGGTTCAACATGGAGACACCAACTATAAACATTCGTATTTTCTAGGAAGAAAGCTAGAGAAACTGCGGAAAACAAACCTGATATTTCTGTTTGTATAGATGACATTTTATACACTTGCCTAACGAAAAGACGTTGCTTTTCTCCAAAAGCACTTTTACTGAGATTTTCTCGGTGCATTGCATACGAATTCCAAACCACTTTCTCCAGATATGACTGGATGAAACCAGAAATATCCGGTTGTGTTTTGGCTAACTCAATCCGAAATATTGCTACAGCCTCTGTGTTTGTGTTTTCTGGATATATTTGAGGGACTAATTGTTTTGAATGTTCTTATCAGGGTACATTTAATTATGTATCTTATAAACACTAATTGGTTCATCATGGGGACACCAGCTCTAAACATTCGTATTTGCTAGGGAGAAAGCTAGAGGAACTGTGGCAAACAAACATGATATTTCTGTTTGTATAGATGACATTTTATACACTTGCCTAACGAAAAGACTTTGCTTTTCTCCAAAACCATTTGTACTGTGATTTTCTCCTTCCATTGCATACAAATTCCAAACGACTTTTTCCGGATATGACTGGATAAAACCGGAAATATCTGGTTTTGTTTTGGCTAACTCAATCCCAGATATTGCTACTGATTCTGTGTTTGTGTATTCCTGATTTTATCCACAAACTATATTTCTTGAATGTTTTTTTTTTTCAAGGAACATTTAATTTTGTACTTGGATACACTAACTGGTTCCACATGGAGACACCTGCTCTACACATTCGTATTTTCTAGGAAGAAAGCTAGAATTACTGGGGCAAACAAACATGGTATTTCTGTTTCTAGAGATGACATTTTATGTGCTTGCCTAAAGAAAATACGTTGATTTTCTCCAAAACCATTTGTACTGTGATTTTCTCAGTCCATTGAATATGAATTCCACACCAGTTTGTCTGGATATGACCGGATGAATCCAGAAATATCCGATTTTGTTTTGGCTAACTCAATCCCAGATATTGCTACAGCCTCTGTTTTGTGTATTCCTGATATTATCTACAGACTTTATTGTTTTGAATGTTTTTATCATGGAACATTTAATTTTGTACCGTAGAAACACTAATTGGTTCCACATGGAGACACCATCTCTACACATTCTTATTTTCTAGGGAGAAAGCTAGAGCAACTGCGACAAACAAACATGATATTTCTGTTTGTATACATGACATTTTATGCACTTGCCTAGCGTATAGACTTTGCTTTTCTCCAAAACCATTTTTCTTTTGCTTTTCTGGGTCGACTGCATATGAATTCCAAACCACTTTTTCCGGATATGACTGGATGAAACCAGAAATATTCGGTTGTAATTTGGCTAACTCAATCCAAAATATTGCTACAGCCTCTGTGTTTGTGTTTTCTGGATATTATTGAGGGACTTTATTGTTTTCAATATTTTTATCAGGGAAAATTTCATGTTGTACCGCAGAAACACTAATTGGTTCCACATGGAGACACCAGCTCTGCACATTCATATTTTCTAGGGAGAAAGCTAGAGGAACTGCGGCAAACAAACATGATATTTCTATTTCTATAGATGACATTTTATGCACTTGCCTAACGAAAACACTTTGCTTTTCTCCATAACCATTTTACTGTGATTTTCTCGGTCCATTGCATACAAATTCCACACCACTTTGTCCAGACATGACTGGATGTAACCAGAAATATCTGGTTGTGTTTTCGCTAACTCAATCCGAAATATTGTGAAAACCTCTGTGTTTGTGTTTTCTGGATATTATCGATGGACTAATTTTTGTGAATGTTTTTATCAGGGAACATTTAATTTTGTTCTTGGAAACACTAATTGTTTCCACATGGAGACTCCAGCTCTACACATTCGTATTTTCTAGGGAGAAAGCTAGAGGAACTGCAGCAAAGAAACATGATATTTCTGTTTCTCTAGATGACATTTTATGCACTTGCCTAACGAAAAGACTTTGCTTTTCCCCAAAACCATTTGTACTGTGATTTTTTCAGTCCATTGCATACGAATTCCAAACCACTTTGTCCGAATATTACAGGATGTAATCAGAAATATGTGGTTCTATTTTGGCTAACTCAATCCCAGATATTGCTACAGCCTCTTTGTTAGTGTTTTCTGGATACTATCGAGGGACTTTATTGTTTTGTATGTTTTTATGAGGGAACATTTAATTTTGTACTGTTGAAACACTAATTGGTTCATCATGGCGACACCAGCTCTACACATTCGTATTTTCTAGGGAGAAAGCTAGAGTAACTGTGGCAAACAAACATGATATTTCTGTTTGTCTAGATGACATTTTATGCACTTGCCCAGCGAAAAGACTTTGCTTTTCTCCAAAACCATTTTTACTGTGATTTTCTCGGTCCATTGCATACAAATTCCGAAAAACTTTGTGTGGATATGACTGGATGAAACCAGAAATATCCAGTTGTGTTTTGATTCACTCAATCCCAGATATTGCTACAGACTCTGTGTTTGTATTTTGCTGATATTATCCACAGACTTTATTGTTTTGAATGTTTGTGTTCAGGGAACATTTAATTTTGTTCTTGAAAACCCTAATTGGTTACACATGGAGACACAAGCTCTACACATTCATATTTTCTAGGGAGAAAACTAGAGGAACTGTGGTAAACAAACATGATATTTCCGTTTGTATAGATGACATTTTATGTGCTTGCCTAACGAAAATACCTTGCTTTTCTCCAAAACCATTTTACTGTGATTTTCTCAGTCCATTGCATACGAATTCCACACCAGTTTGTCTGGATATGACTGGATGAAACTGGGAATATCCGGTTGTGTTTTGGCTAACTTAATCCGAAATATTGTGAAAGCCTCTATGTTTGTGTATTTTGGATATTATTGAGGGACTTATTGTTTTGAATGTTTTTATCAGGGAAAATTTAATTTTGTACCATTGAAACACGAATTGGTTCATAATGGGAACACCAGTGATTTTCTCGGTCCATTGCATAGGAATTCCACACCAGTTTGTCTAGATATGACCGTATGAAATATGGAAATATCCGGTTTTGTTTTGGCTAACTCAATCCCAGATATTGTTACCGCATCTGTGTTTGAATATTCCTGTTATTATCCACAGACATTATTGTTTTGAATGTTTTTTATCGGATAACATTTTATTTGGTGCTGCAAACACTAATAGTTTCCACATGGAGACACCAGCTCTACACATTCATATTTTCTAGGTAGAAAGCTAGAGGAACTGCGGCAAAGAATCATGATATTTCTGTTTCTATAGATGACATTTTATGCACTTGCCTAACGAAAAGACTTTGGTTTTCCCCAAAACCACTTGTACTGTGATTTTCTCAGTCCATTGCATACGAATCCCACACCACTTTGTCCGCATATGACTGGAGGAAACCAGAAATATCTGGTTGTGTTTTGGCTAACTCAATCCGAAATATGGCTACAGCATATGTTTTTGTGTATTCCTGACATTATTCACAGACTTTATTTTTTTGAATTTTTTTTCAGGGGTCATTTAATATTGTTCTTGGAAACACTAATTGGTTCCACTGAGACACCAGCCCTAAATGTTTGTATTTTCTGCGGAGAATTCTAGAGGAAATGCAGCAAACAAACATGATATTTCTGTTTGTATAGATGACATTTTATGCACTTGCTAACAAAAAGACTTTGCTTTTCTCCAAAACCATTTTTACTGTGATTTTCTCGTTCCATTGCATTCGAATTCCACACCACTTTGTCTGGATATGACTGGATGAAACCAGAAATACCTTGTTGTGTTTTGGCTAACTCAATCAGAAATATTGCTACTGCCTCTGTGTTTGTGTATTCCTGATATTATCCAAGGACATTATTTTTTGAATTTTTTTTTCACGGATCATTTAATTTTGTGCTGCAAAACACTAATTTGTTCCAATTGGGAACACCAGCTCTACACATTTGTATTTTCTAGGGAGAAAGCTAGAGTAACTGCGGCAAACAACCATGATATTTCTGTTTGTATAGATGACATTTTATGCACTTGCCTAACGAAAAGACTTTGCTTTTCTCCAAAACCTTTTGTACTGTGATTTTCTCGATCCATTGCATACGAATTCCACACCAGTTTGTCCGGATATGACTGGGTAAAATTGTAACATCTGGTTGTGTTTTGGCTAACTGAATCCGAAATATTGCTACATCCTCTGTGTTTGTCTTTTTTGGATATTAACGATGGACTTATTGTTTTCAATGTTTTAATCAGGGAACATTTAATTTTGTACCGTTAAAACACTAATTGTTTCATAATGGGAACAACAGCTCTACACATTCGTATTTTCTAGGGGGAAAGCTAAAGCAACTGCGGCAAACAAACATGATATTTATGATCCTATACATGACATTTTATGCACTTGCCTAACAAAAAGACTTTGCTTTTCCCCAAAACCACATTTACTGTGTTTTTCTCAGTCCATTGCATACGAATTCCACACCAGTTTGTCCGGATATATCTGGATGAACCCGGAAATATCTGGTTGTGTTTTTGCTAACTCAATCCCAGATATTGCTACAGCCTCTATGTTTGTTTTTTATGGATATTATCCACAGTCGTTATTGATTTAATATTTTTTATCGGGGAACATTTTATTTGAGCTTGGATGCAGTAATTGGTTCCACATGGAGACACCAGCTCTACATGTTCTATTTTCTAGGGAGAAAGCTAGAGGAACAGCGGCAAACAAACATGATACTTCTGTTTGTATAGATGACATTTTATGCACTTGCCTAACGAAAGACTTTGGTTTTCCCCAAAACCACTTGTACTGTGATTTTCTAGGTCCATTGCATACGAATTCCACACCACTTTCTCCGGATATGACTGGATGAAACCAGAAATATCTGGTTGTGTTTTGGCTAACTCAATCTGAAATATTGCTACAGCCTCTGTGTTTGTGTATTCCTGATATTATCCACAGACTTTATTATTTTGAATGTTTTTTATCAGGGAACATTTAATTTTGTGCTTGGAAACACTAATTGGTTCCACATGGCGATACCAGCTCTACACATTCGTATTTTCTATTGAGAAACCTAGAGGACCTGCGGCAAACAAACATGATATTTCTGTTTGTATAGATGACATTTTATGTACGTGCCTAATGAAAAGACTTTGCTTTTCTCCAAAACCATTTTTGCTGTGATTTTCTCGGTCCATTGCACACGAATTCCACACCAGTTTGTCCGGATATGACTGGATGAAACCGGAAATACCCGTTTTTTTTTTGGCTAACTCAATCCCAGATATTTTTACCGCTTCTGTGTTTGTATTTTCTAGATATTATCGAGGGACTTTATTTTTTTGAATGTTTTCATCAGGGAACATTTAATTTTGTACCGTTGAAACACTAATTGGTTCATCATGGGGTAACCAGCCCTACACATTCGTATTTTCTAGGGAGAAAGCTAGAGGAACAGCGACAAACAAACATGATATTTCTATTTCTATAGATGACATTTTATGCACTTGCCTAATGAAAACACTTTGCTTTTCTCCAAAACCATTTTTACTGTGATTTTCTCGGTCCATTACATACAAATTGCACACCACTTTGTCCAGACATGACTGGATGTAACCAGAAATATCTGGCTGTGTTTTCGCTAACTCAATCCGAATATTGTGAAAACCTCTGTGTTTGTGTTTTCTGCATATTATCGATGGACTAATTTTTTGAATGTTTTTATCAGGGAGCATTTAATTTTGTTCTTGGAAACACTAATTGTTTCCACATGGAGACTCCAGCTCTACACATTCGTATTTTCTAGAGAGAAAACTAGGGGAAATGGTGCAAACAAACATGATATTTCTCTTTGTCTAGATGACATTTTATGCACTTGCCTAACGAAAAGACTTTGCTATATTCAAAAACCATTTTTACTGTGATTTTCTCGGTCCATTACATACGAATTCCACACCAAGTTTTCCGGATATGACTGGTTGAAACCGGAAATATCTGGTTTTATTTTGGCTAACTCAATCCCAGATATAGCAACAGCCTCTGTGTTTCTGTATTCCAAATATTATCAACGGACTTCATTGTTTTGAATGTTTTTTTATCAGGGAACATTTAATTTTGATCTTGGAAACACTACTTGGTTCCACATGGAGACACCAGCTCTACACATTCGTATTTTCTAGTGAGAAATCTAGAGGAACTGCGGTAAACAAATATGATATTTCTCTTTTAATAGATGACGTTTTATGAACTTACCTAACAAAAAGACTTTGCTTTTCTCCAAAACCATTTGTACTGTGATTTTCTCAGTCCATTGCATATGAATTCCACACCAGTTTACCGGATATGACTGGATGAAACCGGAAATATCCGGTTGTGTTTTCGCTAACCCAATCGCAGATATTCCTACAGCCTCTGTGTTTGTGTAATCCTGATATTATCCACGGACTTTATTGTTTTGAATGCTTTTTATCAGGGAACATTTAATTTTTTGCGTGAAATCACTAAGTTGTTCCACATGGAGACACCATCTACACATTCGTATTTTCTAGGGAGAGAGCTAAAGGAACTGCAGCAAAGAAACATGATATTTCTGTTTGTATAGATGACATTTTATGCACTTGCCTAACGAAAAGACTTTGCTTTTCTCCAGAACCATTTTTACTGTGATTTTTTGGTTCATTGCATACGAATTCCACACCATTTTGTCCGGATACGACTGGATGAAAACAGAAATATCTGGTTGTGTTTTGCCTAACTCCATGCGAAATATTGTGAAAGCCTCTGTGTTTGTGTTTTCTGAATATTATCAAAGGACTTTATTTTTTTGAATTTTTTTTTATCAGGGAACATTTTATTTTGAGCTTGGATACAGTAACTGGTTCCAAATGGAGACACCAGTTGAACATATTCGTAATTTATAGGGAGAAAGCTATAGGAACTGCGGCAAACAAACATGATATTTCTGTTTGTATAGATGACATTTTATGCACTTGCCTAACGAAAAGACTTTGCAATTCTCCAAAACCATTTTTACTGTGATTTTCTCGGTCCATTTCTTACGAATAACACACCACCTTGTCCGGATATGACTGGATGTAACGGGAAATATCCACTTTTATTATGGCTAACTCAATCCCAGATATTGCTACAGCCTCTGTGTTTGTGTATTCCTGATATTATCAATGGACTTTATTGTTTTGAATGTTTTTTACCAGGGAACAGTCAATTTTGATCTTGGACACACTAATTGGTTCCACATGCAGACACCAGCTCTACACATTCGTATTTTCTAGGTGGAAAGCTAGAGGTATTGTGGCAAAGAAACATGATATATCTGTATGTATCGATGATATTTTATGCACTTGGCTAACGAACAGAGTTTGCTTTTCTCCAAAACCATTTGTACTGTGATTTTCTCCGTCCATTGCATTTGAATTCCACACCAGTTTACCTGATACAACTGGATGAAACCGGAAATACCCGGTTTTGTTTTGGCTAACTCAATCCCAGTATGGCTACAGCCTCTGTATTTGTGTTTTCTGGATATTATCCATGCACTTTATTGTTTGAATGTTTTTTATCAGGGAACATTTCATTTTGTGCTTGTAATCACTAATTGGTTCCACATGGAGTAACCAGCTCTACACATTCTTATTTTCCAGGGAGAAAGCTAGAGGAACTGTGGCAAACAAACATGATATTTCTGTTTGTATAGATGACATTTTATGCACTTGCCTAATGAAAAGACTTTGCTTTTCTCCAGAACCATTTTTACTATGATTTTCTACGTCCACTGCATAGGATTTCCATACCAGTTTGACCGGATATCACTGGATGAAAATAGAAATATCCAGTTTTCTTTTGGCTAACTCAATCCCAGATATTGCTACAGCCTCTGTGTTTCTGTTTTCTTGATATTATCCATGGAATTATTGTTTTGAATGTTTTTATCAGGGAACATTTAATTTTGTGCTTGGAAACACTAATTGGTTCCAAATGGAGACGCCAGATCTACCCATTCGTATTTTCTAGGGAGAAAGCTAGAAGAACTGCGACAAACAAACATGATATTTCTGTTTGCATCGATGATATTTTATAAACTTCACTTACGAAAAGACTTTGCTTTTCTCCAAAACCATTTGTACGTTGATTTTCTCAGTCCATTGCATACGAATTCCACACCAGTTTGTCCGGATATGACTGGATGAAAACAGAAATATCGGATTGTATTTTGGCTAAGTCAATACAAAATATTGCTACAGTCTCTGTGTTTGTGTTTTCTGGATATTATCGATGGACTTTATTGTTTTGAATGTTTTTATCAGGGAACATTTAATTTTGTACCATTGAAACACTAATTGTTTCTTTCCTCCAAAGGATTTGTACTGTGATTTTCTCGGTCAATTGCATACGAATTCGAAAGCACTTTGTCCGGATATGACTGGATGAAACCGGAAATATCCGGGTTTCTTTTGGCTAACTCAATCCGAAATATTGTGAAAGCCTCTGTGTTTGTGTATTCCTGATATTATGCGTGGACTTTATATTTTTCAATGTTTTTTTTTTTCAGGGAACATTTAATTTTGTGGTTGGAAACACTTATTGGTTCCACATGGGGACACCAGCTCTACACATTCGTATTTTCTAGGGAGAATGCTACAGGAACTGCGGCAAACAAACATGATATTTCTGTTTGTATAGATGACATTTTCTGCACTTGCCTAACAAAAAGACTTTGGCTTTCACCAAAACCATTTGTAGTGTGATTTTCTCGATCCATTGCATATGAATTCCACACCAGTTTCTCCGGATATAACTGGATGAAACCGGAAAAATCCGGTTTTGTTTTGGCTAACTCAATCCCAGATATTTCTACAGCCTCTGTGTTTGTGTTTTCCTGATATTATCAACGGACTTTAATGTTTTCAATGTTTTTTAACAGGGAACATTTAATTTTGTACCGTTGAAACAATAATTGTTTCCACATGGAGACACCAGCTCCACAAATTCGTATTTTCTACTGAGAAAGCTAGAGGAACTGTGGCAAACAATCATGATATTTCTGTTTCTATATTTGACATATTATGCACTTGCCTAACGAAAAGACTTTGCTTTTTTCCAAAACCATTTTTACTGTGATTTTCTCGGTCCATTGGATACGAATTCCAAATCACTTTGTCCAGATATGACTGGATGAACCCAGAAATATCTGGTTGCGTTTTGGCTAACTCAATCCGAAATATTGCTACAGCTACTGTCTTTGTGTATTCCTGATATCATCAAAGGACTTTATTTTTTTGAATGTTTTTTTAAGGTAACATTTAATTTTGTGCTTGCAAACACTAATTGGTTCCACATGGAGACACCACCTCTACACATTTGTATTTTCTAGGGAGAAAGCTAGAGGAATTGGGACAAACGAACATGATATTTCTGTTTGTATAGATGACATTTTATGCAGTTGCCTAATGAAATGACTTTGCTTTTCTCCAAAACCATTTTTACTGTGATTTTCTCGGTCCATTGCATACGAATTCCACTCCAGTTTGTCCGTATATGACTGGATGAAACCAGAAAATCCGGTTTTGTTTTGTCTAACTCAATCCCAGATAATGCTACATAGTCTATGTTTGTGTATTCCTGATATTATCCATGCACTTTATTTTTTGAATGTTTTTTTTCAGGGAACATTTAATTTTGTGTTTGGAAACACTAATTGATTCCACATGGAGACACCAGCTCTACAGATTCGTATTTTCTAAGGAGAAAGCTAGAAGAACTGCGGCAAACAAACATGATATTTCTGTTTGTATAGATGACATTTTAGGCACTTGCTTAACAAAAAAACTTTGCTTTTCTCCAAAAGCATTTTTACTGTGATTTTCTCCGTCCATTGCATATGAATTCCACACCACTTTGTCCGGATATGACTGGATGAAACTGGAAATATCTGGTTGTGTTTTGGCTAACTGAATCCGAAATATTGTGAAAGCCTCTCTGTTTGTGTTTTCCGGCTACTATCCTCAGACTATATTGTTTTGAATGTTTTTATCAGGGAACATTTAATTTTGTACCGTTGAAACACTAGTTGGTTCATCATGGGGACACCA
The DNA here is from genome assembly GCF_033115175.1 of Lepus europaeus. Classification (NCBI taxonomy): domain Eukaryota; kingdom Metazoa; phylum Chordata; class Mammalia; order Lagomorpha; family Leporidae; genus Lepus; species Lepus europaeus. The sequence goes on along the minus strand of NW_026909082.1, from coordinate 10,267 downwards.
GCTCTACACATTCATATTTTCTAGGGAGAAAGCTAGAGGAACCGTTGCAAACAAACATGATATTTCTGTTTGTATAGATGACATTTTATGCAATAGCCTAACGAAAAGACTTTGCTTTTCTCCAAAGCCATTTGTACTGCGATTTCCTCGGTCCATTGCATACGAATTCCACACCACTTTCTCCGGATATGACTGGCTGAAACCAGAAATATTCTGTTGTCTTTTGGATTACTCAATCCGAAATATTTCTACAGCCTCTGTGTTTGTGTTTTCTGAATATTATCGATGGACTTTATTGTTTTGAATATTTTTATCAGGGAAAATTTCATTTTGTACCATTGAAACACTAATTGGTTCATCATGGGAACACCAGCTCCACACATTCGTATTTTCTAGGGAGAAAGCTAGAGGAACTGCGGCAAACAAACATGATATTTCTGTTTGTATCGATGACATTTTATGCACTTGCCTAACGTAAAAACTTTGCTCTTCTCCAAAGCCATTTTTACTGTGATTTTCTCATTCCATTGCATACGAATTCCACACCAGTTTGTCCGGATATTACTGGATGAAAGCAGAAATATCCGGTTGTGTTTTCGCTAACTCAATCCGAAATATTTCTACAGCCTCTGTGTTTCTGTTTTGGGAAATTGTAGATGGAATTTATTGTTCTGTATATTTTTATCAGGGAACACTTAATTTTGTACCATTGAAACACTAATTGGTTCCACATGGGGACAAGCTCAACACTTTCACATTTTCTAAGGAAAAAGCTAGAGGAACTGCGGCAAACAAACATGATATTTTTGTTTGTATAGATTACATTTTATGCATTGCCTCACGAAAATACGATGCTTTTCTCCAAAACCATTTGTACTGTGAATTTCTCGGTCCATTGCATATGAATTCCACACCAGGTGGCCGAATATGATTGGATGAAACCAGAAATATCCGGTTTCGTTTTGGCTAACTCAATCCCAGATATTACTACAGCCTCTGTGTTTGTGTATTTCTGATATTATTCATGGACTACATTGTTTTTAATGTTTTTCATCAGGGAACATTTAATTTCGTGCTTGGAAACACTAATTAGTTGCACATGCAGACACCAGCTCTACATATTTGTATTTTCTAGGGAGAATGCTACAGGAACTGCGACAAACCAGCATGATATTTCTGTTTGTATAGATGACATCTTATGCACTTGCATAACAAAAAGAATTTGCTTTTCTCCAAAACCATTTGTACTGTGAATTTCTCTGTCCATTGCATATGAATTCCACACCACTTTGTCCGGATATGACTGGATGAAACCGGAAATATCCGGGTTTTTTTTGGCTAACTCAATCCGAAATATAGTGAAAGTCTCTGTGTTTGTGTATTCCTGTTATTAGTCATGGACTTTATATTTTTCATTTTTTTTTTCAGGGAACATTTAATTTTGTGCTTGAAAACACTAATTGGTTCCACATGGAGACACCAGCTCTACACAATAGTATTTTCCAGGGACAAAGCTAGAATAACTGCGGCAAACAAACATGGTATTTCTGTTTGTATAGATGACATTTTATGCACTTGCCTAACAAAAAGACTTTGCTTTTCTCTAAAACCATTTTTATGGGATTTTCTCAGTCCATTGCATACGAATTCCACACATATTGTCCAGATATAACTGCATGAACCTGGAAATATCTGGGTTTTTTTTGCATAACTCAATCCTAGATATTGCTACAGCCTCTGTGTTGTGTATTCCTGATATTATCCACAGACTTTATCGTTTTGAATGTTTTTTATCAGGGAAGATTTAATTTTCTACCATAGAAACACTAATTGATTCATCATGGGGACACCAGCTCTACACATTCAAATATTCTAGGGAGAAAGCTAGAGGAACTGCGGCAAACAAACATGATATTTCTGTTTGTATAGATGATATTTTATGCACTTGCCTAATGGAAGACTTTGCTTTTCTCCAAAACCATTTGTACGTTGATTTTCTCAGTCCATTGCATACGAATTCCACACCAGTTTGTCCGGATATGACTGGATGAAAACAGAAATATCTGGTTGTGTTTTGGCTAACTCAATCCGAAATATTGTGAAAGCCTCTGTGTTTGTGTATTCCTTATATTATGCATGGATTTATATTTTTCAATGTTTTTTTTTTCAGGGAACTTTTAATTTTGTGCTTGGAAACACTAATTGGTTGCACATGGAGACACCAGCTCTACGTATTTGTATTTTCTAGGGAGAATGCTAGAGGAACTGCAACAAACAAGCAGGATATTTATGTTTGTATAGATGACATTTTATCTACTTTCCTAATGAAAAGTGTTTGCTTTTCTCTAAAACCATTTTCACTGTGATTTTCTCGGTCCATTGCATACGAATTGCACACCACTTTTTCCATATATGACTGGATGAAACCAGAAATATCCAGTTGTGTTTTGGCTAACTCAATCCGAAATATTGTGAAAGCCTCTCTGTTTGTGTTTCTAGATATTATCGATGGAATTTATTGTTTTGTATATTTTTATCAGGAAACATTTAATTTTGTACCATTGAAACACTAATTTGTTCCACATGGGGACAATCTCAACACATTCATATTTTCTAAGGAGAAAGCTAGAGGAACTGCGGGAAACACAAATGATATTTCTGTTAGTATAGATGACAGTTGATGCACTTGCCTAACGAAAATATGTTGCTTTTCTCCAAAACCATTTTTACTGTTATTTTCTCGGTCCATTGCATACGAATTCCACACCAGTTTGGCCGGATGTGACTGGATGAAACCGGAAATATCCGGTTGTGTTTTGGCTAACTCAATCCCAGATATTACTACAGCTTCTGTGTTTGTGTATTTCTGCTATTTTCCATGGACTTTATTGTTTTAAATTTTTTTTACCAGGGAACATTTAAATTTGTGCTTGGAAACACTAATTGGTTGCACATGGAGACACCCGCTCTACATATTTGTATTTTCTAGGGAGAATGCTAGAGGAACTGCGACAAATAAGCAGGATATTTATGTTTGTATATATGACATTTTATCTACTTGCCTAATGAAAAGTCTTTGCTTTTCTCCAAAACTATTTTTACTGTGATATTCTCGGTCCATTACATATGAATTGCACACCACTTTGTCTCGATATGACTGGATGAAACCAGAAATATCCGGTTGTATTTTGGCTAACTCAATCCGAAATATTGTGAATGCCTCTGTGTTTGTGTATTCATGATATTATGCATGGACTTTATATTTTTCAATGTTTTTTTTCGGAGAACATTTAATTTTATTCTTGGAAACAATAATTGGTTCCACATGGGACACCAGCTCCACACATTCATATTTTCCAGGGGGAAACCTAGAAGAACTGCGGCAAACAAACATGATATTTCTGTTTGTCTAGATGACATTTTATGCAATTGCCTAACGAAAAGACTTTGCTTTTCTCCAAAACCATTTGTGCTGTGATTTTCTCAGACCACTGCATACGAATTCCACACCAGTTTGTCCGGATATGACTGGATGAAACCTGAATTATCCGGTTATGTGTTGGCTAACTGAATCCCAGTTATTGCTACAGCCTCTGTGTTTGTGTATTCCTGATATTATCCACAGACTTTATTGTTTTGAATGTCTTTTATCAGGAAACATATAATTTTGTTTTTGGAAACACTAATTGGCTCCTCATGGAGACACCAGCTCTACACATCCGTATTTTCTAGGGAGAAAGCTAGAGGAACTGCGGCAAAGAAACATTATATTTCTGTTTGTATCGATTACATTTTATGTACTTGCCTAATGAAAAGACTTTGCTTTTCTCCAAAACCATTTTTACTGTGATTTTCTCAGTCCATTGCATACGAATTCCACACCAGTTTGTCCAGATATGACTGGATGAAACCAGAAATATCCGGTTTTGTTTTGGCTAACTCAATCCCAGACATTGTTATCGCCTCTGTGTTTGTATTCCTGATATTATCCACAGACTTTATTGTTTTTTATGCTTTTTATCAGGGAGCATTTAATTGTGTACCGTTGAAACACTAATTCGTTCATCATGGGGACACCAGCTCTACACATTCGTATTTTCTAGGGAGAAAGCTATAGGAACTGCGGCAAACAAACATGATATTTCTGTTTGTCTAGATGACATTTTATGCACTTGCCTAAAGAAAAGACTTTGCTTTTCTCCAATACCATTTTAACTGTGATTTTCTCTGTCCACTGCATACGAATTCCACACCAGTTTGTCCGGAAATGACTGGATGAAACCGGAATTATCCGGTTATGTGTTGGCTAACTCAATCCCAGATATTGCTACAGCCTCTGTGTTTGTGTATTCCTGATATTATCCACAGACTTTATTGTTTTTTATGCATTTTATCAGGGAACATTTAATTGTGTACCGTTGAAACACTAATTCGTTCATCATGGGGACACCAGTTCTACACATTCGTATTCTCTAGGGAGAAAGCTAGAGGAACTGTGGCAAACAAACATGATATTTCTGTTTGTATAGATGACATTTTATGCACTTTCTAATGAAAGACTTTGCTTTTCTCCAAAACCATTTGTACTGTGATTTTCTTGGAACATTGCGTACGAATTACACACCAGTTTGTCCGGATATGACTGGATGAAACCGGAAATATCCGGTTTTATGTTGGCTAACACAATCCCAGATATTGCTACAGCCTCTGTGTTTGTGTTTTCAGGATATTATCGATGGACTTTAGTGTTTTGAATGTTTTTTATCAGGGAACATTTAATTTGGTACCGTAGAAACACTAATTTGTTCCACATGGGGACACCAGCTCCACACATTCATGTTTTCTAGGGAGAAAGCAATGGGAACTGCGGAAAACAAACATGATATTTATATTTGTATAGATTACATTTTATGCACTTGCCTAACGAAAAGACTTTGCTTTTCTCCAAAACCATTTTTAATGTGATTTTCTCGGTCCATTGCATACGAATTCCACACCAGTTTGTCCATTTATGACTGGTTGAAACCAGAAATATCTGGTTGTCCTTTGCCTAACTCAATCTGAAATATTGTGAAAGCCTCTGTGTTTGTGTATTCCTGATATTGCCCCAGGACTTTATTTTTTTGAATGGTCTTTTTCAGGGAAAATTTAATTTTCTGCTGTGAAACACTAATTGTTTCCACATGGAGACACCAGCTCTACACATTCATATTTTCTAGGGAGAAAGCTAGAAGAACTGCGACAAACAAACATGATATTTCTGTTTGTATTGATGACATTTTATGCACTTGCCGAATAAAAAGACTTTTCTTTTCTCCAAAACCATTTTTACTGTGATTTTCTTGGTCCATTGCATACGAATTCCACACCAGTGTCCGGATATGACTGCATAAAACCAGAAATATCTGGTTGTGATTTGGCTAACTCAATCCCAGATATTGATACAGCCTCTGTGTTTGTGTATTCCTGATATTATCCACGGACTTTATTTTTTTGAATGTTTTTTTTTATGGGAACATTTAATTTTGTGCTTTGAAACACTAATTGGTTCCACAAGGAGACACCAGCTCTACACATTCGTATTTTCTACAGAGAAAGCTAGAGGAACTGCGGCAAACAAACATGATGTTTCTGTTTATAGATGACATTTTATGCACTTGCCTAACAAAAAGAAATGCTTTTCTCCAAAACAATTTTTACTGTGATTTTCTCCGTCCATTGCCTACATATTCCACACCAGTTTGTCCGGATATAACTGGATGAAACCAGAAATATCCGATTTTATTTGGGCTAACTCAATCCTAGAGATTACTACAGTCTCTGTGTTTCTGTATTTCTGATATTATCCACGGACTTTATTGTTTTGAAGGTTTTTTATCAGGGAACATTTAATTTTCTACCGTAGAAACACTAATTGGTTCCACATGGAATCACCAGCTCTACACATTCATATATTCTAGGTAGAAAGCTAGAGGAATTGCGACAAACAAACATGATATTTCTGTTTGTATAGATGACATTTTATGAAATTGTCTTATGAAAAGGCTTTGCTGTTCTCCTAAACCATTTATACTGTGATTTTCTCGGTCCATTGGATATGTATTCCACATCACTTTGTCTGGATATGACTGCATGAAACCAGAAATATCGGGTTGTGTTTCAGCTAACTGAATCCGAAATATTGTGAAAGCCCCTGTGTTTGTGTTTTCTGGATATTATCGATGGACTTTATTGTTTTGAATGTTTTTTATCAGGGAACATTTAATTTTGTACCGTAGAAACACATATTGGTTCATCATGTGGACACCAGCTCTACACATTCATATTTTCTACGGAGAATTCTAGAGAAACTGTGGTAAACAAGCATGATATTTCTGTTTGTATAGATGACATTTTATGCAGTTGCCTAATGAAAAGATTTTCTTTTCTCCAAAACAAATTGTACTGTGATTTTCGCGGACCATTGCATACCAATTCTACTCCAGTTTGTCCTGATATGACTGGATGAAACCGGAAATATCTGGTTTTCTTTTAGCTAACTCAATCCCAGATATTGCTACAGCCTCTGTGTTTGTGTGTTCTGGATATTATCCACGGACTTTACTGTTTTGGATGTTTTGTTTCAGGGAACATTTAATTTTGAATTGGAAACCCTAATTGGTTCCACATGGAGACACCAGCTCTACATATTTGTATTTTCTAGGGAGAAAGGTAGAGGAACTGTGGAAAACAAACATGATGTTTCTGTTTGTGTCGATGATATTTTATCTACTGGCCTAATGAAAAGACTTTGCTGTTCTCCAAAACCATTTGTACTGTGATTTTCTCGGTCCATTGCATACAAATTCGACACCAGTTTGTTCAGATATGATGGGAAGAAAGCAGAAATATCTGGTTGTGCTTTGGCTAACTCAATCCCAGATATTGCTACAGCCTCTGTGTTTTGTTTTCTGGATATTATCGATTGACTTATTGTTTTGAATGTTTTTATCAGGGAACATTTATTTTTGTACCGTAGAAACACTAATTGGTTCATCATGGAGACACCAGCTCTACACATTCGTATTTTCTAGGTAGAAAGCTAGAGGAACTGTGGCAAACAAACATGATATTTCTGTTTGTATCGATGACATTTTAGGCACTAGCCTAACGAAAAGACTTTGCTTTTCACCAGAACCAGTTTTACTGTGATTTTCTCCGTCCACTGCATACGAATTCCACACCAGTTTCTCCGGATATGACTGGATGAAAACGGAAATATCCGGGTTTGTTCTGGCTAACTCAATCCCAGATATTGCTACAGACTCTTTGTTTGTGTTTTCTGGATATTATCGATGGACTTCATTTTTTTGAATGTTTTTTTATCAGGGAACATTTAGTTTTGTCCTTGGAAACATTAATTAGTTCCACATGGAGACACCAGCTCTACACATTCGTATTTTCTAGGGAGAAAGCTAGAGGAACTGGGGCAAATAAGCATGATATTTCTGTTTGTCTAGATGACATTTTATGCACTTGCCTAACGAAAAGACTTTACTTTTCTCCAAAACCATTTTTACTGTAATTTTCTCGGTCCGTTGCATACGAATTCCACACCACTTTCTCCGGATATGACTGGATGAAAGCAGAAACATATGGTTGTGTTTTGGCTAACTCAATCCCAGATATTGCTACAGGCTCTGTGTTTGTGTATTCCTGATATTATCCATGGACTTTATGGTTTTGAATGTTTTTTTTTCAGGGAACATTTAATTTTGTGCTTGCAAACTCTAACTGGTTCCACATGGAGACACCAGCTGTACACATTTGTATTTTCTAGGGAGACAGCTAGAATAACTGTGAGAAACAAACATGATATTTCTGTTTGTATAGATGACATTTTATGCACTTGCCTCACGAAAAGACTTTGCTTTTCTCCAAAACCATTTTTACTGTGATTTTCTCGGTCCATTGCATATGAATTCCACACCAGTTTGTCTGGATATAACTGGGTGAAACAAGAAATGTCTGGTTTAGTTTTTGCTAACTCATTCCGAAGAATTGCTACAGCCTCTGTGTTGTGTTTTGTGGATATTATCGATGGATTTATTGTTTTGAATGTTTTTTTATCGGGGAACATTTTATTTTGCACCGTTGAAACACAAATTGGTTCATCATGGATACAACAGCTCTACACATTCGTATTTTCAAGAGAGAAACTGGAGGAACTGCGGCAAACAAACATGATATTTCTGTTTGTATAGATGGCAATTTATGCACTTGCCTAACAAAAAGATTTTGCTTTTCTCCAAAACCATTTTTACTGTGATTTTCTCGGTACACTTCATACGAATTCCAAACCACTTTGTCCGGATATGACTGGATTGAACCCGAAACATCCGGTTGTGTTTTGGCGAACTCAATCCGAAATATTGCTACAGCCTCTGTGTTGTGTTTTGTGGATATTATCAATGGATTTATTTTTTTGAATGTTTTTTTGGGAGAACATTTTATTTTGAGCTTGGATACAGTAATTGGTTCCACATGGAGACACCAGCTCAAATATATTCGTATTTTCTAGGGAGAAAGCTAGAGGAACAAACATGATATTTCTGTTTGTATAGATGACATTTTATCTACTTGCCTAATGAAAAGACTTTGCTTTTCTCCAAAGCCATTTGTACTGTGATTTTCTCGGTGCATTGCATATGAATTCCACACCAGTTTGTCCGGATATGACTGGATGAAACCGGAAATATCCGGTTGTGTTTTGGCTAACTGAATCCCTGATATTGCTACAGCCTCTGTGTTTGGGTATCCCTGATATTATCCACAGACTTTATTGTTTTGAATGTCTTTTATAAGGGAACATTTAATTTGTCCTGCGAAACAGTAATTGTTTCCACATGGAGACACCAGCTCTACACATTCACATTTTCTAGGGAGAAATCTATTATCGCGGGACTTTATTGTTTTGAATGTTTTAATCAGGGAACATTTCATTATGCACCGTAGAAACACGAATTGGTTCATCATGGTGACACCAGCTCTACACATTCGTATTTTCTAGGGAGAAAGCTAGAGGAACTGTGACAAACAAACATGATATTTCTGTTTGTATAGATGACATTTTATGCAATTGCCTAACGAAAAGACTTTGCTTTTCTCCAAAACCATTTTTACTGTGATTTTCTCGGTCCATTGCATACAAATTCCACACGAGTTTGTCCGGAAGTGACTGGAGGACAACAGATATATCCGGTTGTGTTTTGGCTAACTCAATCCCAAATATTGTGAAAGCATCTGTGTTTGTGTTTTCCGGATATTATCCACGGACTTTATTTTTATGAAAATTTTTTATCGGGGAACATTTTATTTTCAGCTTGGATACAATAATTGGTTCCACATGGAGACACCACCTGTACATATTTGTATTTTCTAGGTAGAAAGCTAGAGGAACTGCGGCAAACAAACATGATATTTCTGTTTTTCTCCATAACCATTTCTACTTCGATTTTCTCGCTCCATTGCATACGAATTCCACACCAGTTTGTCCAGATATGACTGGATGAATCCGGAAATATCCGGTTTTGTTTTAGCTAACTCAATCCCAGATATTGCTACAGCCTCTGTGTTTGTGTATTCCTGATATTATCCATGGACTTTATTGTTATGAATGTTTTTTTTTTTTAGGGAACATTTAATTTTGTGCTTGGAAACACTAATTGTTTCCACACGAAGAAACCAGCTCTAAATATTTATATTTTCTAGGATAAAAGCTAGAGGAACTACGCAAACAAACATGATATTTCTGTTTGTATAGATGAGATTTTATCTACTTGCCTAATTAAAAGACTTTACTTTTCTCCAAAACCATTTTTACTGTGATTTTCTGGGTCGACTGCATACGAATTCCAAATGACTTTGTCCGGATATCACTGGATGAAACCAGAAATATCCGGTTGTGTTTTGGCTAGCTCAATCCCAGTTATTGCTACAGCCTCTGTGTTTCTGTTTTCTAGATATTATCGATGGACTTTATTGTTTTGAATGTTTTTATCAGGGAACATTTAATTTTGTACCGTTGAAACATGAATTGTTTCATAATGGGAACACCAGCTCTACACATTTGTATTTTCCAAGGAGAAACCTAGAGGAACTGTGGCAAACAAACATGATATTTCTGTTTGTATAGATGACATTTTATGCACTTGCCTAACGAAAAAGACTTTGCTTTTCTCCAAAACCATTTTTACTATGAATATTTCGGTCCATTGCATACGAATTC